>NC_044281.2:77651686-78013353 GCF_004027225.2 Strigops habroptila
ATGTTTCATGAAATGAACCAGCTCAGCACTACAAGATGTGCAAATGTCCACAAAGAATGTGGCAACTCCTCTGTCCCCCTTGAGTTCCCCTGAATTTCATTTTTCTGTTATTTCTGGATTCCACTTTTACCATCTCCCACTACAAACCTACTAATACTCTGTGACCACTTCCCCCACATTTCCAAAATCCACCCAGTATTCTCCAGCCATTCTACCAAGACCTTTATTCAAGTCTTGATTCTCCTGTATTTATTCACTTTCTTTCCTTGCCTTTCTTTGTCATTATAGCCACTGTCTTCATGGGACATCAGGCAGGCATGGAAGTGAAACTGCCGAAGTTAGATATCCCTTACGTATCAGAAATGGCCCAAAATGTTCTGAGGTCTTTTTTTTCATGAATGCAATATTTGTATTAGACACTGTTCAGTTCTCTGCCAGAGTTTCATCTTTTCCCTAGCTCTTATGCTAGAATTCAGCAATCTTAGCATGATTAAAACCTATAAATGTAAACTTGCAATAAACAGAAATACGCTGGTGATGCATTTTAAACACAGAAGTTAAATAGGAATAATGTATAGAAAAAACAGATGAAAGACTCTGCCAGTTTCCCTTTTAACACTAATGCACATGTTTACTTCACACAATAACTGCACGATTGGCCAGAGATGCTGTAGGTAACCAGAGTGCATTAACGTGGATAGGAATGATGAGAAATCCAGAGGAACTACTTACTCACTGTCTGGGAGAAGAAAAATGGACTGTACTCCCAGGGAATATTCTTCTGATTAACTGGAGCAGTACAAGGAGTTACAGGTGCTCAAGGGCTATAAAAATCTGCTCCAGAAAAGATGAAGCCAACCCAGGCTGGCCTGTGATTGGAGAAGATTTTCTGCTTCAAAATGGCCTTACAACTTTTCTGCAGTAGTCAAGAATTAACCTTTGAACTCATCCCTTAAGCATCTTCTTTCGTTGCCTTAGAGTGCACTATCAAACAATAAGGAAAACCCCACCTACTCCAAGGTCAGTAGACATGGTCAACTTTAATGTATACATTTAAGTAAGAGCATATAGAAAGCCTTTTTCTACCTTGCTACTTGCAGCACTGCTCGCCAACCTCCCACCATGCAGGTTCAAGAACCAGTGACACTCCTGGCATGAACCCCACGTTTCAGCATGTGGTGTTGCCTTCGAGTATGTGGATGCTCTTTTTGCTTTCAGTTATGCAAAGACTCAAGGTACATTGGACACAGGCCTAATAGAAGCCACAGTGAGCTTTTACCACAAGCCTGTAATCGTACATGGCCAATATACAAACTCCAGGGCCACTTTGGAGTCTACCAGATGCCAAGAAGCAGCAGCTGGATATCTAGTCAAAATGCATGAACTTCTGGGCAGTCACCCAGCTCACCACCTTTATCACTTCTCAGAGACAAAGGAACAAGGCCAAGCCAGGGCAGAGAAGCAAGGAAGGGCATCTGACATAGGTGAATTAGACTTCTTCAAGGTCTACTCGGTGTGTTGGTGACACCTGTTTTAAGTGGTAATACTACAATAAGGAGCTATTTTGAGTGCTTAATTAAAGCAAGTAAGGCAGAAGTCGGCTTGACTTAAGCAAACACTGAAAAGGACCTCAACCTCAACAGAAATGTAGATCTCCACCATAAAATATTCTTTGTGTACTTCCCTTCTGCTTTTAGGAGGCCAGAATCTATGAAAGTACCAGCCTCAGACAGGCCTTTAGCCCCAGATCTGCCCCAGATCTGCACTTGAGAAAGAAAATCCCGCTGTGTCCAAACATTATGGACCAATGCATGATTATATCCCCAATGTATTTTTCCTTTGGCCAACACACTGTATTTAATCAGCTCTAAGTTAATGCTTTACAAGCATTTCTAAGCAGTGGAGCATTTAAAACAAACAAATCTTTGCTGGAATCTTTAAATGCCATGTGGCAAAATCAGCTGCAGAGCAGTGTGTAATTGTCTGTAATTGATTATGAAGGGTGTTTTCCTCTACTGATGATTTATACCATGTCCCGAAGCCTAGATCTGTCAGTTCTGGCACTCATGCTGTGAGATTTTAGCAGCCATGCAGTGATTTCATATAATTGTCAGTCTTTTTGAAGGCTCTGCTATAAAAGTTAATTTGAAGTCATATGCATATATGTATATAAATATAATTAGTAAGTAACGCTATTAGCTGTTGGTAGAAATCAGTCCATCTAAGTGCCTAGATCTAGGAAAATAGAAGGTTAAACGCACTACACAAAACTGAGGATTCCTAGTGTTAGGTACTGACATTTAAAGCACACATCATCACCCCTTCATCAAAAGCGCTCCTTTTGAAACACTTATACTGCAACAACATAACGAATGAGTACTCCTGAGCAAGTCAGTGGTTTCCATATAGAGAAATCCAAGGATAAAGCAAGAAACTAAAGTAGGTATTAAGGTAAATTCCTTGCAACCATCCTACTGACAGTTGTGTATTAATCTTTGTAGTTCAGAGTCTATTCCTTAAAATGAATTATCTTTGTAAAACTCAATACTGTGTGAAATACCATGTTACTTCACTTGTTCCAGATCACTTTTCTTTTTTACAGGTTCCAGCTGATATCATCATTTTGAAATAGCTATTTTCTGTGTGAGCTTAAGTCTTGTTTTAAACCAATCAGTCTTTGTTCATCACAAAGGCACTCACTATATCTCTATGAAGGCTTAGACTCAATAATGACAGTAGATACAAATTGATGGGAATGTATTTAAAATACTAAGCATCAGAAATCATTCCTCCCTATTTAAGACACATATGTACACCCAAGTCAAGGGGGTCCATATTTGACAGATTAACTGTGATAGCACTAATGAAATGCTCTAGTGATGACACACACTCATACTTGACTTTGACTGGGCAAGTCACCAGAGACTGCCTTTTTGTCTTTTTGAATTATAGTTATTTGAGAAAAGAAAAATAAGTTCTACAAAGTAGATGTATATCCTACTAAAGGCTATTCTTTACCTTTTGGTTCAGTGACCCTGTCTTTTGAAGCCCATACTGCAAATCAGCTTGTGATGTTCAATCCTACAAATATTCCTTCCTCCTCCCTCGCAAGCTGGTACTTCTATGCAGAACATGGCTAATACCAACAGAGCACTGCACCTCTCTGCTTTTATGTAAAGAGGAGGAACTGCTTGCTGGATTTCCCTGTAAGCAGTTTCTATTTCGACAACCAAGTACCAGATCTAGTGAGGCTGAGGATTGTAGCGGGAGGAAACTGATAAATCCTGACTTCATCATGACCTTTTCTATAAACGTGAAAAGAACTGCATTTTGGCAGGGAAAAAAAAAATGCCTGCATGTGGGGAATGATAAAATCCTGTAGTAGCTCAGACAAAATAGTGTACGAGAATCTAGTCCTGCAAACCAAACCATATGTTACTCAGCAAGACTCTTCTCCTGCTTATACAAGATGGCATCACACTCATGCAAATTCCTCTTTGTGAACCAGGATTATTTTCATATCCAGATCCTTAGGGAGCTTGACCCAGCAGCAGAAAGCTTTGAAAACAATATCAAGAATTCCCCAATCTATGGCCTCATTTCTCTGGAATTCCAACAAATCCCATCGGCCAGCCCCAGATTTCTGCCCAGCTCACAGTTTACCTGCCGTGAGCATCTCCCCCATCCTCTCAACAACTCAGCCACTTTCTCTATTCCTCACACACACAGCACAAAGGCAAGGGAGAACCTTCTATGATCAACAGATAAACAAAGGTTCAGTGACAAAACCCCAGCAGGCTTTAAATACAGACCTCTGAAATACAAATAAACCAAAACAAAAAGTAAACCTGGCAGTACAGCAAAACAAACAGAGTTGAATAATCCAGAAACACACACCCATGAAATAAAACATCTCCTGGATTATTTTTGATATTTCTTGATTTTTGACAACAATTCTGATATCCAAAACCAGCTGTAAAAAAACACAGAAACTAAACAATAGCTGCAGCCTTAGAGACTAAGGAGATACTAACTGAAAAATTAAGGAATCTTCACTGTTGATGAGTAAGTCTTCAGGGATTGCTTGTCTTATCCTTCCTCTACAAGGTAATACAGGCAATTAGTGAAATGACCAGTGAAATCATCAAAATAGAAATACAGATTTCTTGTAATGCTTATAGCAGTTACATTTTCCTCTCTGAAGATATGAAAGCAGCAGAAAGCCCTTCAATGAGAAACTCCTGTTAACAAAAAACTACTTGGGAGAATTGAGAGTAGTGGAATTTTTGCTTAGGGGTTGAAATAGGATTCGCACTTTCAAACATATACTGCCCTTCAAAAAAATTATTCCCACTTTTAAAAGCAAAATGCTGTTTTGGCTAAGAAGATCTAGAAAAACAAAATACATCAATAAAATCCTATCTGACAGGCATGTTGTAAGACGAATATTTTTTCCTCTGTGAAACAATAGCTTTGGAGAAGGTCCATATTGCATCATTTAACGATAAATAACTAAACTGAGGGCAGTGGCTGGCACTGCTGTCACACGCAATGAAATAACACTCTCCCCCTGAGGAACCATTTCCAACTGACACAACTGAGCTCACACCAAACCCGAGGTATTTTTTTATGCCGTCAACTTATCTGAGTCATTATGATGTTTTTGTATTCAGGCAGAAATCTAACAAATGTCTTTTATCTAAGCAGCTGATATGTATCTCTCTCTGGTTAAGTATACAACATTTGAAAAGCCTTCTTTGTCCAGCAATCTACATAGATTTTTAGCCATAGAGATGGGTGAATTGAGCTGACGGCGTCTCATCACTCTTTCTGATACACTCAGAGTCAAAAGTCCCTTTTCTTCCCAGTGATTCCCCAGCAAATGAGTAACATCATAATATTACCCCCCAAAAAAAGTGGCAAAAAAGCCAGAAAAAATAAGAATTAACATTTTTGCTCGTAAAATAAACCAAATATTTTTCAGGTCAGACAATGTTCATGTCCCCCACCTCATGATTTTGTAAAGTACTACACTTTAGAGGAAGATTGGCGAAATCATTACTACTTGGTAGTATTTTTAACCATGGACATTCAGAAACCATGAAAGAAGGGTTCAGAAAAGAAAGTAATGCTGTTCAAAATCCCAAGACCAAGCTCTATCCTATCATGTGTGATGGTGCATCTAAATTTCAAACACTTACCCACACTGGAATAGTACTTTAAAGGTACTCTGACATTGACGATATTCTGGACAGGCTGTAAAAACAACCTGCAGAAATAATGCACAACCTACTCATGGTGTAGATGGACCCAAACTAGACCCAAATTAAACCCTCAGATCCAAACCCCCTGAGCAGAGCCTGGATCCAACCCCTGCAGATGGTCCCTATTTTGAATAACGAGGTGAACCACAGCCTCAGGTGCCAACATCCCTCCACCTCACAGGGGTGAGGTCTGGGGTTGGATCTGGTGGGTTCAGAGGTCTATCCTGAAGACCTACTGCAAGAAAATCAAAACATATTAAACTCCAGCTTCAAAAGAAACAAGTCTTTCAGGAGAGGATGGTATGTGGGAATGGAGGTTGTTTTGGCAAGGGATGGCCTGTGACAAAGCCAAAGTCCTGTTACTCATTCAACTGGTTTGCTGCTCGTGGTACTGCCCTCTCCAGGAACAGTCATTGCCAGCCACAAGCAATTGTAAAATATATTTCATGCAATGCTGGTTTTAAATCTGACATTTGCTTTTGTTCCTCACTCAAAAGCATCAGCATCTTTATCTAACTGTCCAAGAGTTGATACAGTATCTCCACTATTCTTATTTTATTACAGTCTTTTTCTATTTTGGGGTTGTTTCTGTATGCTTGGCTATGAAATTCCCTCCCCTCAGTCTCCAAAATTCTTCCTGAAAAATACCTCTCTGTATCTGGTACCTAGTTACTACAATAATAGTCACCTTAGAAACATTATAAATACACAATTAAATAGGATTCTGTTCCAAAGTCCATTAAGCCAGTAAAATATTTTCCGTTGACTTCAATGAGCTGTGGGATCAGGCCCCGAAATACTTTAAATACATTTTTTCCATCTAAAGCCTGATAATACAGAACATATTCCCTTTTTTTCATCTCTTCTCTAACATCCCTGCCCTGATTCCCTTGCCCTGAGACACACATTGCTGTGTTAAGATGTACTTTTTGCCCATGCCAGTCTCCTAGGTGCCAGATTAAATCCCATTCTCACTGCAACTTGGTGTAATGCTTATTTATTCCCCGTTCCAAAGCTTTTCATTCCAAAGCTAAGGATGTGCTGGCTTAGTTGTTTGGTAAAAGGTTTTTTGAACTCTTTATCTACTTTCTGTTACCTGTCTGCGCAGAGGGATTCGCTTTGTCAGCTTATGGACAGCGGGCTGGCTGCTGAAATCAGGCTTCTTGGTGGTGTTCTTCATACGACACAGGATGACTGTCAGCACCATGCAGGCAATTAAGAAGACCCCTATGCAGTAAATTGCTATTTCCAGGTAGTCTGGGGATGTCGGATATTCTTTTTCTTTTTCAGGAGCTGGATTGGAAGTTTTTAGGAGGGAACAATCATGCCACAGAGTTAGCAGATAGTAACAAACATAGTTCAACATAGTGCTTGGAACAACTTGACATGGTAAAATACCAGCAATTCTTGCAGTGATTGTGTGACATACAGAATGTTATGAATGTTTAGGCCATCTTGCAATCTGAGTAATTCTTCTTTCTACTGCTTTGACTTCTCAGTTTGCCATTGAGTATGAGCTTGTGCATGTATCTATACACATAAACACATATACATGTTTCTGCCTAGAAAGGTAGATGCATATACATTGAAATATTGGATGATCAAGCATAATTTTAGGGGAGAATCAAAAAATTAAGTGCCCAAACTAGGCTCAGGTTCATTTTGTGGCTCAAGTCAAATTTCAAAGGCACTGTAATTCTTTTAAACCACATAAAGACACGTCTAAAGGTAAGACATTAAATTAGCTAGCCTAAAATTGTCTAAATGTGCAAACAGACATCTGGACTTGAGTCTGCATTGCTCGTTTATCCAAAGTTTCCAGTGGGATCTCAAAACACAGAGGAAAGGCAGGATCAATCAGTCCCTTATCATGCTTCTAAACTCAGGTTAGGAATCTCAGGGGTGTTTCAAGGACCTGGCTGCAAGATTATGCCAGATGCCTGCCTCCCCTGAGGACCTTGGAAGAGCCCACTGTCAGATTAAGAAGCATAAGGCAAGTGAAAGCTGAATTGCTACCAATACATTAATTAATGAGTTCTCTTTTATGAGGACTGCATACTTCAAGTAACCTCATCAGTGGTTACAAGCCTATGAGATTAGATTTTGGTGGGAGCGGTTCCACATAGCTGTTGCTCTGATTGAAAGCATTTTGAAATTATCTTCAAGGCAGTTATATGTGCAAACACTGTCCTTAATCCCTTATCTGGGATTCAACCCCCCGGATAAACAGCATTCCACAGCAATCAGCGGTCACTCCGCAAGCAATGCACGTTCAAGCTGAGATTTTCTTGTGCTTCATTTTAGGCTCATAAAAATATTTCATTCCAGAAAATGAGTTAAAAAAATTACATTTCAAGCACTTGCAAAATGCAAACACTGCAGAAGCAAGCTCTACACAAGTACTGCTTTGCCTGCTTGGTGACGAGACCACACAGGCTCCATGTTCACACACGAGTGAGATGTAATGAAGTTGCCTTGTTCAGTATATTTTAATAAAGGGTAAGAAATCTGCAGCAAATGGGAACATTTCACTCCAGTAACATGAACCTCAGCCATATGCACATGCAGGTTTTGTACCTTTTACTTAGGATTAACAATTAATAAATAGTAAGCACAAGATGACCCAGCAAACCTCAGGTGGTTCATGTTCTTTTTCAAAGGAACTCCTAAGGCAGCTGCCAACAGTTATAAACGAGAAGATTTGACTAGTGTCAAAACCAACTACAGTTACATCTTCTAACAGCTGATAACAATTTTCAGGCAATAAAGCACATTGATGTTTGTTTCTTTTAAGGACAGAAACATCATCAACCCCAAAACAGCAAGACATGCTTTGCAGTAAAAGCAAATGACTACTTGTTTCCTTAGAGCATGCAATGTTTAAAGATGCACAGAGCCGATTCCCAAGATATGGAAGGCACTGCTTCTGTATGCAATCCATTGGCATTAAAATCAGAATTTGGATGATAGGTGGAACTGAATTGAAGTACACTGAATAGCTCAGGTATTTTAATGAACCAGTACATGATTGTGGCCAGATTAGTCCCAAAGCTTCAGAAGAAGCTTTGACTTTCATCCTCTTGAAAAAGTTTACAATGATTAATGTGTTGATTTTCAGTTATCTCACCGAAGTGCTAAGGAAATGCAGCTCCTTAGCATTTCTGATGATCATTTAACAGATGTAAAAATATTTCAATTAAGTGCAAAAGCCATTCCCCCAAACCTTTTATTTCATTGTTGTTGTTAGATTTTTGGAGTTTCAAATATGTGACAAAACAATTCATTGGCTTGAGACAACTCTGTTAAAATAAAAATCATTGTAAAATTCCTTTTCTGAGACAGAAGCCGTGCTTAATTCTGCAGCAATCAACAAGGGGAAAAACAAAAGAGGAAAAACCACAGAAAGAGAGCAGTGTATACCTGGCAGAACTGTCAACCATGCAGTGTGAAAGGATATCCCAATAGAATTACCCGCCAAGCATGTATACTCCCCAGCATCCTCAAAAGTTACATTCCGTATATAGAGAACCTCAATTTCTTTGTCCGTGGTGTTAACACCGGCAGCCTAAAAAAAAACAAGAGAGGGAAGCAAGAGAAAAAGCTAGACATTGAGAGAATTCTTGTGGATAGGGAGATGGAGCCACAGGGCTTTGCACTTTGTAAAGGTAGAGATGTAGAGATGCAAAGCTCATTCCCCATCCACAATCCCTCATCCAAAAGGCGTTTACCAACAGGTCCCAGCTCACCTCAGAAAGTAATCGACACCCTTCACCAGACCTAAACTCACCACCTAAACATGCATGCAATCAAATGACATGGAAAAATTCACCCACAAAGCTTTTTTTTCTTCTTCTTTTGTAATAAAAGAAAGTTGAAAGAAAGACAAAGAGAAAACAAAGTAGGACAGAATGCAGGATCCTTCACATGTAGTTACCTGTTCCAGAGGAAAGAATTTACTATAAAAATATACTCTGAAAGGATTAGAAGAAAGGCAAATTCTGCTTCAAAAGACACAACTTAGTAGCTGTCTTAAGCAGTGTATGATCCTTGCATCATCCACTGCACTTCACATAAATATCGTACATTGTGTAGTGTTGCCAAATCTTGTTTTAATCTAAGTCTGGTAATATTTGGTGGTTGCTTAGAAGTACAGTGGAAGGTATCTCAGATCTTGTTAAAAAAAAAAAAGATCAGTTACAGCTCTCAGAGATGTGGAGAAGAACTGGACTCTAAAGGTTCAAGAACCAGGAAATGGAAATCATAGAATGGTTTGGGTTGGAAGGGACCTTAAAGATCATTTAGTTCCAACCTCCTGCCATGGGCAGGGACATCTTCCACTATACCTAAATCTTAAAGACTGAAAAATATATTCTAGAAGTTGGGGTTTTTTTTAACTGGTCTCCTTCCAGACTTGCTAAATCTCTGGCTTGACAAGTCATTATGCACCAAACCAATCTGTGTATCAGTGATTATCCAAACTGATACAAATAGAGTAAATCTTAGACCTGGAACTTCCCAGCTGTCCCAAGATAGATAGGCTCAGCAGGGCATCAGCATCAAGGTCTCTATGATAGAGATTTAGAGAAATTATTGTTTGCTGCTTTTTGTCTCTGTTCCATTCAAAGACATTACTTTGAAACACATGATGAGGGAATAAACACAATTTTACCAGACCATTTTAAAGTAAATGTAGTTGTGAATTGTAGTCACGTTATTGATGGGTTATCACCCAGTTAATAACGTGTGAATAACAACTGGGAAACCCTCCCACCCTGCACATTCACAGGTGATGTGGGAAGTTAAGTGACTAAATTGATCTGACTTATGCTTCAGCGGGTACTTACATGAACACTTCATATATATATGTATGCATATATATATGTAAATATACACTAATTAGGTCATAACTACTTTGTTCAACGAGTACCCTATATGTGAACTGCAAAGTATGCAGAATCAACAACAAAACTGGACATAAAGACACAGACACAAGAGAGAACAAAGAAACCAGTGCTTATGATACACATAGAATATTGTGGGAATTTTTCCATGGCTGCTGGTGTAATACCAGTTGCATCACCAAAGGAGGATTACACATATACCACAAGGCCAAAGAGTTATCCTACAAGCTGCCTGCAGTCTCCCAAAGCACCACTTTTTCCAGCTTCTACATCCAGCTTGCTTTAAAAAACATTGTTACCTTGTAAACTTGGCAGAACTGAGAGCCAGGCAGACTGGTTGGCCTCCCCTATATAATTGGAGACCTTACAAATATATTCTCCAGCGTCCGCCTCTGTCACATTGTACAGTGTCAGCACTTCAGCATTGGAACTATTTATCCCCGAATGCTAGAATAGACCAATAACACAGGAGAATAATGTCACTGCTGCCCAAAACGGACACCAATCTATGGTCCCACCACCAACGCGTCATAAGAATATGCCTTCCACTTCACGCAGCATCGAAACATTGAGGGCTTGGGGTTTGCTTGGGGTTTTTGTTGGGGTTTTATTGGTTTTTAAATCCGAAGAGTCACATGAGGAGTTAGAAAACAGTGGCAAGGGGGGGAAAAGGACCTGGGCTGGTTCACCGGCTGTATGGAACAAGATGGTATAGACCTGGCTGTCCTGCCTGCCAATGTGCTGAGTTTTGGCAATGCCACCCAGCTTGGAAAACTCTAGAGTTTCCTTGGTCAGGCTTGCTCAGAACACCACCACTGATACACCGGCAAAAAATGGACATCTCTGTAGGCTCAGTATCCAGAAAACCCAACCTTGCCAACAAGCTTTTGCAGTGGGTGTCATGTTACTTTGAAATAGAGGCTGAAGAAACGTGAAAGAAATGAAGTAGATTGTCCTAGGGATGTTTTGGATGTGTTCTACCCATACATAAATGTCAATGATGCTCTTAAGAGGGTTTTCAATTTTTTGCTGAATAAGTCATGCCTGAAACATTCAGAGATAAAGGACTTCACAGAAGCAAAAAAGAGCAAAACAGTGTATATAAACTGCATAATTAATATTTAGACAATCAAATGTTTATCTAAGCCATTATTTCATTTGTAACATAAACACTTCCTCTTCCAAAAGAAGCTCACATCTCAAAACTCCTGGATTTACACCAAATACATTCGATGCTTTAAAGAAGGCATCACCACCGCCAGCATCTGTAAAGCCTCACCTTCAGAACCTGAAGATACGGCAGTCCATCTGGTCCGTATTTACTGCCATTCTTCTCTACGTGTTTTATCCACTGAATATGAGGTTGGGCATCACTGTAGACTTTGCAGACAAACTCGACATCCCCTCCGACGACTGCAGAGGCATTTGCTGGAAGGCCAGCTTGGAGAATGGGCCTGTGTGGTGATCGCTCTGTTCGGGTGGAGAGAGGCAGAGAGGAGGAGGGAGAGGGGGAGGGAGAGAAATAAAGATGCATAAATAAGCAGAGCTGCCAAGAAAACTGTAAGTGAACTCGAGCCAAACAGCCCTGTAAGCCTGTTGGCTGACTCCTCCGAAATAACACTGCGGCCAAAACCTGTAACAAAAACTGCAGTTCAAAGGAGATGACTCGAGCACTACACTTGTAGTAGAAAGAATAACTATTTGGGGGAAGGGGAGAAATTGTGCTTAAAAACTTTAAGCATTTTTCCTAGCTCAACTCAGCAAGAATTAAGTACAATAGCTTTTTTTTTTTTTTTGAGCTCCTATAAGTATCTCTGAGTTTTAAAACATTTTAATTGGACTAAAACTCTACAAATTAAGAAGAAAGTTTGTTGATTAATTTTAAAACCTGATTAATGTATGTGATGTTTGGATGAAAAGTCAAAATGACAGTCCTGGTTACCAAATTGCTTTATTGTCCAGTGAGCAGGACAGACAATGCCAGCCTGCCAAGAAAACAACCAAAGGGAACTTCTCAAAACTAGTAGAAGCCTCAGCACTGAAAGTCCTCATGCAGGATGCACATACCAAGCACCTAGACTTTTGAAAATGCTTTGGCCAGTGCTACCACAATAGTTGCTCTCTGCTTTACCCAGACACAGCAGCAGAAATATCGGTTCGTTCTTATTCTGAGCAGGACACAGGGAAACACAGAGTTCTCTGGAAAAGTGCAGTGTGTTTAGTGTAAGCCAATCGAGCTTTGGATCTATGGACTTCGACTTAATCTATGGACTTGCTTACGCATTTATCAAATGTTCTTGGCCAAGCTCACATCACTGAACATACCGAGTGTACCCTGTATCACCTGGGTACCCAGAGAACCGCTGCAGCCAGCGTTACCAGCCGAATTTTGTGGATGCAATATACATAGGCTGTGGGGAAAGCATCAAGTTTCCATCACCCTCAGTAAGCCTGATCTAACAGCACCTGAAGTCTTCTGGGTGGTGGGCAGTGCAGGAGCCAGCTCCCCATTATCCAGGGCCACCAACAGACTTTTTTCGCTGGACAAGGCAAATGAGCAAAGCATAAAGGCTTTCCCTTATGTGATGTTTGAATGAAAAGTCCTCAAAACAGCAACCCTGGTTACCAAATTGCTTTATTATCCAGTGAGTGGGATGGACAATGCCACCTTCCCCAGAAAGCCTTTAGAGAGATGGAGTTTCACCAGCCTAGCACGGAACTCACCACCTTCTTAGATTAGATTGAGATTAGACATTAGGCAGAAGTTCTTCCCTGTGAGGGTGCTGAGGTGCTGGCACAGGGTGCCCAGAGAAGCTGTGGCTGCCCCATCCCTAGCAGTGTTCAAGGCCAGGTTGGACACAGGTGCTTGGAGCAACCTGCTCTAGTGGAAGGTGTCCCTGCCCATGGCAGGGGGTTGGACCTGGATGAGCTTTAAGCTCCCTTCCAACACAAACCATTCCAGGATTCTTCCTGCAAATCTAATGCTGTCCATTTCATTTTATAAGAATGTAAAGTTACTACAGAGCTACATATACTTTCAATCTACGAATTAGAAGTGAAACGCCCATTGCCCATCCCAAACTGTCCCTTTCCCCCCTGCTCCAGGAATTCTTTCAAAGACAAGTAAAGAGCAGTGGACCTCAGTATTTATTTTTAGAGGCTGTACGCTGTAAAATCTTTGAACGTTACGAGCCAAATCAACTGAATTTCAAACCAAGCATTCCTTTTTAAACATACTAGTTTCCAATAAACTGTTTCACAAGCAAACATTGCAAGTATAATAGCAAATAATGATGCCCATGGAACAATGGGATCTTTTATACAGTCCAATATATTTGGCATGCAGCAAACATCTACTGGGAATTTATTCACTGAGGCTACGCTGGCAGCGTACTACAAAGCAGCAGTCTTACTTTACTTGCGGCAAAAGTGCATTTGTTGTTGCAGTTATTAAATTATTCCAAGGCTGTGTGTGTCATTTTCAAAGATCTAGGAACAAAGATCTATTTTTTAATTTGTAAATTACAGCAGAACATATAAATTACTATTTTACAGTTCTGGAGAGAACTTTTAGTTTCTCACCTTAAACTAAATAAGCTTTAATTCCATCTCTCTCGCTCCTTCATTTGGGTACAAAAACAGCAAGCAAAAAATCTCTCTTTAATAGAAACCTTACACCATCTTCCAAAACTTATTACAGCTGCCTTCAGTATAAAATGAAACCTTAGAGAATGTTATTTAAAATGTTTTTTAGAAGTCAGTAGGCCTCATGTTTCATTTCTCCACATAAGGGTTTGATTTCCTTTGTGACCTTATCCTCTGCCCTTAAACAAACCAGAGAATGAGGCCTGAAACATCTTGGAAAAGTTCCTACTATGCCAGCATCAACACACGAAATGTGTTTAGTTTATCCCGATAGCCATCAATGATTTAATCTTTTATTGATGACTGTCAAACATTTCCTCTACCAGAAAAGAGGAGGCAAAGCAAAGAAATAAAAGCAGAGTTCTTACATTCTAGGTCCCAAATTCCTTTAAAAAACCTAAATAAAGTGTGTGCAGATGTATAGGTGTGTATGTGTAGCCAGTTGTGAAATTTCTTCTCTCAGGGTAAGTGTGTTAAAAAGAAACTTTGGTTGCCCTCCAACATCTGGAGCAACGATTGGTGTTTGTCAACTCCCCCACTTCAGCAGAAGGGAGTATTTCTATGCCCACACAGGCAAACAGCACAACATAATCATCACGATGCAAATTCAGCAGGGTTTCATGACAAAGACCACAAGAAACACTCAGTATTGGGGCAAATAACTAAATATGGAGAAACTTCCGCTAATTACAGATGACCAAGTATAATTCTATACAGTATGATTTCTTAGAAATAGCCATTTCAGGACATTATCCTGTCTTACCAATTTCTCTGCAAACCACACACATCTAAGGACTCTGCTTAAGCATAGGTATGGCAAAATCATATTCATAAATCTCACATCACTATTTAGCATTTAAAATACAAGCCGTACATGTGTAAGCAGATATCATCACTCAAACAACTGGCTACACAAATATTAGATGGAAACAGTGTGTTCTTTTTTACTAAAGACTAACAAAAGAGTCTTAAAGGTTGGTGGAACTATTTTTATCACTAGCCCTACAAAACCTAACATTTATAAACAGGATCACTGCTAAACAAGACATCTCTAGTTATTTAACTCAGACAAACAGTATTTTCATACAAAACAAGTTCGCAACCCATCTCATGCCTCCGTAGCCCTACTGAATTCAATATTCTTCTTGCTTATTAGTATTGAATTGAATCAGAACCTCAAGAAATAAATCTTTGCTACCTGCCCACTGTCACTGCTAACACATTTCAAAACCAAGTCAACAGCATATGCATACAGAAAATCACCCCACAGATGAGCTGTCTTTAAGCACATTAAACCATAAATAAACTATAAATAATAGTTACTGAGTGAACTACACAGAGATCTACAAGGTTTTTCAGAGATATGCCCTGCTTTCTCAAGCAGACCTTCCTGGTTCAACTGAAATGCCATAGATGTTTCAAAGCAAATGTAATGGGTGTTTAAAAATTTTTTAAATTGAACAATATTTTCTGTATATTGATCTGAAATTGAGCCAAACTGATAATTACATATAAATCTCCATATCTTACATTTCATTTGTATTCTAGTTCTTCCCAAAGTCTAACTTTATAATACTTTTTAGAGAGAAAGCATGGTTAATGCTGGATCCCACCCTAAGAGATAGACACCAGCTTGCTTTCTCCAACTTGCAGTTTAGATAAAAAACCAACATTGCTCCCATCTGAGGAGTCAGCTATGTACAAAATGATTGTTCACGTGAGGAATATCATATTCAAGGCTACAAGCAGCTAAATTTTACACCACCTTAGAAGTACCCAGGGCCTGAGTAATTCTCCTTGCTTATCTATAGACAAACAGACTTGCTATCTGAAAAGATGACTGATAAAGGATACCTGCCCAATGGCTTGGAAGAAACTGTCATTTGGCCTATTAATGTTAAAACTTCAGAATACGTTCCTTTGCAGAAAAAACTGCAAAGAATCCAGGAAAGCTGGAAAATTCCAAGCTTCCGCAAAACTGGCACAATGGAAGGAGCTGCTCAGACAGCTCCCAGCCCTGCAGGACACCTGGAGATAGCTGGGAGTCCAATCATGAAATCACTGAATACCAGGTTGGAAAGGACCTCAGGCTCATCTGGTCCAACCATTCTACGAAAAGCATGACCTGGACTAGATGTCGCAGCACCCTGTCCAGCCAAATCTTCAAAGTGTCCAATGCTGGGGAATCCACCACTTCCCTGGGGAGATTATTCCAATGACTGGTTGTCCTCCTTGTGAGCAATTTTCCTCTTGTGTCAGTCCAAATCTTCCCAGGAATAACTTGTACCCATCACCCCTCAACTTTTCCATGTGACTCCTTGTAAAAAGGGAGTCTCCATCCTCTTTGCAGCCACTTTAAATACTGGAACATGGTGACAAGGTCTCTCCTGAGCCGACTTTTCTCAAGGCTGAACAAACCCAGCTCTCTCAGCCTTTCCTCATACAGCAGGCCCATCCTGCCACAGGTGATGAAGGGAGAAATGACTGGAAGAACCATCCTGGAAATGACAACCAGAGCCTGCACACTTCCCAAGGAGTCCTGAGAATTGAATCTTAAAGAAGTTTAAGCCCCTGGATAGGTGGTTCCTGAAAAAGGGCCTCATTTCTCTCCCATCCTTGGCTTTATCTCCTCCAAATTTTGCTGATAGCTGCAGCCAACACAGCAGGAAGTCAGAGAGGAGACAAAAGAGTCGTGATGCAAATGTATGAGGTGAAGACACTGAGGTAAAGAGGTGGGTGATAGGAGCCAAAACCCCACGTTCCACAGCCAACGGAACCAGATGATGTGATCCGACCACTCCAGTCCTAGCGCAGCGGGTGCAGGGATGGAACAACTGCAGGAAGAGAGGCTGCTCGCCAAACATGCTGGCAGAGGGAAGATGCAGGGCAGGATCTGCTGCTGCCAGAGGCCCAAGTAGAGCATATTGTGACTGAACGAGTGTCTCTACTGCTACTGGAGTGCCTTGGCAGGGAGAGGAGACAATAACCCCGGAAGGGGTGAGCTCTGGGGCCCATCCCCAGGCCAAGTCTCCTTAGCAACCTGGCTGTGCCAGGGGCTGAGAAGAGCTCTGGCAATTGTCTGTCTAGGGCTCCTTGTCACCCTAGCACAGACAGTTCAGGACCTTTCATGGGAGCTAAAAGCCAGAACCAAAGCCCATTGAAGTCAGGGGGAAAACTCACATGGAATTCAATGGGCTTTGCATAAGGCATCTGATTCATTAAAAAAATAAAGAAAGAAATGAAAACTACTCTTATTTTCCCCTTTTGATTGTGCTTGTTTCCTCTCCTTGCAAATGTTGGATTCAAGCGCGCGCTAGGAAAATAAAAGCTGAATAACAAATGCAAGACCAAACATGAGCTCTGAGGACAATGGAGAGATCCTCAGTTAATGGGAGGGAGGGGAAGGAAAGGGAGGGAAAAAAGTTATCTAATTCTTTTCCACAGTTTCTAATTAGACACATTTCTCAGAGTCTTTAATATCAGTTTTGAAATGTTACTGACTCCTAAGGAGTCATCTTGACGGCTGCCACTGTGAAGCTACAGAGGGGTTCTCTCAAACGATGCCTCTCAGTGCACCAGCAACACTTCTGGATCTATAGCCCTTGGCAGAGGTTCTGTGTAACCAGACATCAACGAATGAAAAATGAAGCAGCCCCAGCTGTCTCTCAGCGTAAGTGAAAACACAGACCTGCCATGCCCTCGTCTTCATTTGCCCTGGTCAGCACAGCATGCTCAGCTCTACTTGCTTATTTTGCCTGACTCTGAGCTCAAGAAATCTTCAAGCAGCAGCCTGGACCCCATTCAGTAAAAACTGCCCATTCCCAACCACCTTCCTTCTGACCATGCAACATCTGTTGCTTTGGAAAATGCTAATTATCCAGTAAATTATGGGTCTCAAAAGCATCCTACAGTGATTTAGGCCAGATTGTAATCACAGCCTCTTGCCTTGGCTTTGGTTTAGCTTCCCAAACTTGCAAGACTGACTCTTAAGCCTTAAAAAAATATATGTGTATATATATTTATATATATATAAATCAAATCACAGCCTTTTCATCATACACTCAGATGGAAATATTTCTCTCCTGTGTTTTGCCTTCACCCAGTATAGAGCACTATCCCACGAGTTCCACTGAGCCATATACCTGACATGGGAGGTCTCAGAAGGCCACTGAGGTTTGGGAGCAGCCCTGCTGACAGAGAAATGTATTGCTACATGGCTCTGTCTCCAAATTAGCTGCGTGTGTCCTCTCCTATCCAACAATGCATCACATCAGGGGATTCCCTTGGCAGGTACTTTAGAGACATACCCACCTGATATCCCTCATGCCACTAACTGACCCACAGATGAGCCTCGTGGCGTTGAGACAGCATCACCCATCTCCAGGACACTCAGAGCCCCCTCCTCGTGCCCTCTGTCGTAGTTTAAGCCCAGCCGGTAACTCGGAACCATGCAGCCGCTCACTCACTCCCATTCTTCTTCCTCCCCCTGCTCCCGGAGGGATGGGGGGGAGAATGGAAAGAATGTAACTCCCACGGGTTGAGATAAGAGCAGTCCCGTAACTAAGGTATAATACAAAACCACTACTGCTGCCACCAATAATAATGATAAGGGAAATAACAAGGGGAGAGGACACAATTGCTCACCACCCGCTGACCGATACCCAGCCCGACCTGAGCAGTGATCTGGGCCTTCCGGGTAACTCCCCCCGGTTTATATACTGGGCATGACGTGCTGTGGTATGGAATACCCCTTTGGCCAGTTTGGGTCAGGTGTCCTGTCTCTGCTTCCTCCCAGCTTCCCCTCCTCCCTGGCAAAGCATGAGACTGAGAAAGTCCTTGATCGGAGTAGACATTACTTAGCAACAACTAAAAACATCGGTGTTATCAGCGTTGTTCCCAGGCTGAAAGTCAAAAACACAGCACTGCACCAGCTACTAAGAAGGAGAAAAAACGACTGCTACAGCTGAACCCAGGACAGTATCCACCCCTTACTCCATACCATTCACATCATGCTCAGATCCCACATTTTTCAATATACCATCGCTTTTGTCTCTGCCAGGACACCTCTTCGAAACAATACCCACAGGATTACCCAAACTGCTCCAACAGAAATGCAGTTATATGGTAACTTCTCAGGTGCGTTAACCACTGCCTAGAGTTGACAGGAAGGTAAAACCTCTCAGGTATAGCTCCAGCTCCCCACAGGCCAGAGCACCCTGTGCCGCCTCAAAGCCGAAACACCATTTCTTCTCAGAAGTGGCACTAACAACCATTTCAGCCACAGTTTGAGAGAACAACTCTCTACCTGTTCAAACCACTGTCTCTATGTTCAAATCCTGGCATCTCTGTTGAGACTGTACAAATTCACACTATTATTGCTGGCTCTAATGATGGTGTTCGGTGGTGTGAATACCTGTCTCTGGGTGAGGGCATTTATAAAGCCACTGGGTCAAACACAGGATATCAGTCCCTATTATATCACTATCTATTGGGGCTAAATATCAATCATTAAAAGAAAAAATTAAATTTTTATCAATACCTTACCATTCAGTGAGTGAAAACCTGTCAAGTTTCTACCCTGCCCTAGCTGGCAGCAAAAGAACCACTTTGTAAGGATCACTGTGCTTCATGAAACATCCCACCCACACAGGCTGCAAATCTGGCCTCAGTTCACAAGCACTCCGAGGCTGGATCAATTATTGCTCTCTAAAGTATAGATCGCTTGTGAGGAGAGTTCCAGGAGCAGCCAAGGCACATGAGGAATTGCAACTTGGATTTCTGTATAAATCCAGCATTATCCAAGTTCATACAAAGGACCTGATTTGAAACCACACTTGCTCTCCATATCCCTAGGTGGATTGGCATAGGAGGGGTCTAACCAAACAGATGTCAGAGTCCCCACAGGAATTTCCTCCTTCAAGGTAGCTTTCTACTCAAGGGCCAAGCCAAACCTTCTCTTCCTTTCTCCAGAAATAAGCAACTGCTTAGGGGGCCTGTGCTCAATAAAGTGCTGGAAGGAAAACATTGTTAACTCCTATTTGTTCCATGGCATGAAGGAGCGAGGCTGAGTGCTGGCTGTGCTTTCAAAAGATCAGGATCAATGGAGCAGGTATAGGCAGATGCCTCTACTAAATAACATCATACACTATATGTACGTGAGCCAGGGGCTGAGCAGCTTCTACCAGCTGCATGTCAGTTTGGTTTCCTTTCTGCATAATATGAAGCACTGCGTGCTGTTTATGGCCAATTCGGGAGTGCTGCTGAACTGCCCTGTTCCATTTCTATGTACATACATACACACCCCTCAAACCATCTCTTCCTAGGTAATTCGTACACACCAAGGTAGCATCCACAGCAAGTTAGGGACAATGCTCTCTTCCCAAACTCTGCAAAATTGGAAGATGTTTTAAGGCTACAAGGAATAATAGATCTTTGTCACTAAACACTAAGAGATAAAGACCATCCCTGGCAAGAATACTTGATAAAGAACAGGAGCCTTTCAGTCAGACTAGCGGAATAGCTTAGGGATCAAACCAGCATTACCAGTGCTGATGAAATCATGCCTTATAAATTTTGGTATCTTTTATCAGGAGGCATTAGCCAACAAATGTTCATGCTATTCAATGTTCCCGTACAGCAGGAGTCTCCATGTACAGCATTTCCTGCCTGCCCAATGCTACTTGAAGCAGTCATCTCAGTGGCCAAGAGCTCAAAAGGGTATCGCTGGCCCTCATGAGTGAACACAGTGAGGCCTGGACCAGCACAGGGATCTGCTGGTCTATGCAGATGGGAGTGAGTGGCTAACCTCCATAACCACTTTCTGAACTCCCTTTGTCCTCAAATTAGAAGCGTTTTATGTAAACTGGAGGTGTTTCTTTCTGCTGCTGTGTCAGACACTTCACCATTGATAACTGCTGGACCCAAACCTCCACCCCTGCTTTGGTTTGTGTACCAGTATCAACAGTCAGCATAAAGTGAGACAGGAGGGAACCAGAGTCCATCTATTCCCTTCTGTCAGTGAATATTTTCTCATATAATTAAACATTTGAAGATTATTAAAGCACTTTAGTTCCAAAGAATAAAGACTGTCGCAGACACCAGGAGCAGACCCATTTGCTACCCAGAGCAAAGCCTTTGCCACCCAACTTTATTGT
This sequence comes from Strigops habroptila, assembly GCF_004027225.2. Lineage (NCBI taxonomy): Eukaryota > Metazoa > Chordata > Aves > Psittaciformes > Psittacidae > Strigops > Strigops habroptila. The sequence continues at coordinate 77,672,651 of NC_044281.2, forward strand.
GCTACCCAAGCCCTCCTACTTAGAAAGACCACCTGAGGAAAAGGCAGTGCCTTTTTAAAATCTTTACAGAAACTAATCAGGTGCATTCTAACTCTTTGTCCTTGGTTTCACCACCTTCACCTCCAATTTGAAGTAATGGCACTGCTACTCCAGCAGGCAAAGCTCCCACTGATGTTATCCCATCTGTTTCTTTGGATAGCTCTACAGAATGGCTTCAGCTTGCTATCCTATGTGCATTTTAGCTAAAATCCATCTTTGCATAACACTTTTACAGCGTAAGTTCATCTGCACACCTCTTTTTCATATGGCAGCAAGCCAGGGAAAAGAAAACAAGCCAGACTGACTTATTTGGCTTGATATGAAGTCCATTGATGTCAGTGAAAACAGTAGGGGAGGAAAAATATCACAATCAGAACTAGTTAAAAGCTGTCCTTTCAAATCACATGTATATCCAGCAAGCCCAGGGCTAAGGCAGGCAACATGAACACTTTTGTTTTACAACATGAAATTATCAACAGGGTTTTAAGACCAGTTTGTCCTTAAAGCAAAGTCCTATTGTCATGGAGACACAGCATGGGTATCATCAGCCCCATGGAGTAGAAAAAGTCATAGCAGCTAGAGATGTTGCTCCAACACTAACCTTGGAGCTCACTTGCAGTAGTATCCCTCACACAGTGCATGCTTAAGCAAAAGCTTCACACGTCTGAACAAAGGAAGGAGAGGCCTCACTTTAGTGTGAAAAAACATGGGAAATGGAACAATGAGGAGCTGAAATTATCATTGAAATTATTTTCAGTGCACCCTAAAACAAAAAGGCTACAAGAGAATAAGAAAAGCAACTTGTGACTTCTCACAGACAAGTGGCAAAATTGTATTGTTCTGGCTGTTTCCAGAGACTGCATTAATTTTTACACACAGAGATATCCTTTGCACTGTGCACAGATCCCAGCACTCAGCTGCTTTATAATAACCAGAGACAACACTGAGGTCCAGCACCATTGGACTGGGCTCTCCAGTAGGCTCTGCCAAAGGTTTACTGTAAGCCTGGCAAATAGCATCTCTCCCACAGGGATGATGTCCCCTCCCAGCTGCAGTGGGTTTAACTCACCAGTGCACCCAGTGATGCCATAAAGCACACAGTGGGAGTTATTGTTGCTGTTGTTATTGTGACCTGACTGCAGATTTTGCATCCTCCACATTTCCTTTTCTGAAAACAGTTCTGCCTTTAATGCCAAATGGAAAAGATTATGTAAATCCTTAAAAGCTCTTATATTTCTACACTTCTTCCCCTTTTCTTACACAGCACAGTTGCTCTGTTGAGCAACACAGGCGTGAAATTATTGGAAGCACTGTGGTATTCTCCCTTCCCTACCAAGACACAGCTGACCAGTGGCTGACTGATCATACCTGGTGTGCAGGCTCTCAGGGCAGAGGACAAACTCCAGCATCCAGATTTTCAAAGCTCTGTGCTGGACCACTCTGGCTCAGTCTCAAGACATATCTATGTTGGACCTCACTCAATTTTGGATTTAGGATGAGAGTAATGTTGATAACACAGTGATGTCTTAGTTGTTACTGAGCAGTGCTTACACTAAGTCAAGGACTTTTCAGCTTCTCACACTACCCCACCAGAGAGATTAACAGACGACCCCAGATGACCAAAGGGATATTCCACATGATATGGCATCATGCTCAGTATATAAACCAGGGTGCCAGTGCTCAAGAACTGGCTGGTTGTCGGTCAGTTGGTGAGCAACTGCTTTACATTTGCAACCCTTGGGGTTTATTTCTCTTTTTGTTATTTCTCTTTTCATTAAAGTTTTTATTATTATTCTAATTATTTATTATTATTATTTTATTTCAACTATTCAACTGTCTTTTTCTCACCCATGAGGTTTCTTACTTTTACCCTTCCAATTCTCTCCCCCATCCCACCAGAGCAATGAGCGAGCAGCTGCATAATACTTAGTTGTTGACTAGGGTTAAACCACAACTCTTCTGCACCCACATTTTCCTGCTTTTTAGCATACAATCTGAATGACCAGCCTATATGAAGCCAAGAGCCAGAAGGACCATCATCAGCCTCTGGTTGAGCAGTGGATGCCAGAACTGCTTTCTGAGAAAATTTCACTGAAGAGTAGAGGGGGGGAACAAAGGAAATGTCATTTGTTGTAATATTCATTCAAATGTAGACATAGGTGGGTTTCACAGGCACTCTAGACAGTGCATGAGCACAGATATCAAAGGAAAAGTACATTTGAAACCAACTGCTGCAATGAAATTATGTTGCTCAGCAATGCGTATAATCCAATTTAATAGCAGAAACAATGCTGCAGATATAAACACTAACCAATGCAAGTGTATTCACTTGTAAATGCAGAATACACGAACAACTTAAGAGCAACTGTTTTGATCACCTAATTTGTGATGGTACTTACAAATTTTAGACTTTCAGAAGCATTTTGTAAAAATGGTAAAGACTAACTTTATTCCAACTAATACACTATCACGTCAAGTTCTTAACTCCACTCAAGTTCTGACAGTATCAGTTTTATTTTCCTGAACAGTTAAAGAGTTCAACATGTTCATGCAACCTTCTACAGATCAAAATGAAAAAATAATCTTAATGGTTTTCATATACAGAGCAGTTCAATATTCAAAAGTGCTTAACAAACTATCTTGTAGGACCTCTTTAGGCACTGGAAGCTGCTATAAGGTCTTCCCTGAGCCTTCTCCAGGCTGAACAAGCCCAGCTCTCTCAGCCTATCTTCGTAGGAGAGGTGTTCCACCTTTCTGATCATCTTTATGGCCCTCCTCTGATCTCTCATCCTCTTACCTATCTCACCCTGACACCATCTGTCAAAGGTTCTTCCTCTGCTACATTGAAAACCTCTGGGAAGACTCCCCACAGCCTTTCACTCCTTTATATTACCAGTCCTGTCCTTCACCAGTCTCAGCCACACACAACCCCTGATGTCTACTGCTGAGTGCCATCTCCATCCATTACCACCCCTACCACATTGGTTTTAACCCCAGTTTAATCCCCAAAACCACCAGTGTGGTGGTCTGTAGGGATTCATGTCACCCACCACAGGCAGCTATCCCACTGCAGCCATGGGGCTGTCCCACCTCTGCATTTCCTCCCACTCTCAGAGAAAATATGAAGAAATGAAGGTGCAAACTCCTCATTAATAAGGCAGACATGATTAAATAGTCCTGTATTTGTTTTTAATATGGTCCATTCATCCAGTTTGCATCACAGTTCATTTATGACTTTTCTATAGTTGCGATAAGCACTTTTTAAGAGGATGTAACTTTACCAATTTACTGCCAATTACACTCATTTCTTTCGGTAATAAAATTGTTAGAAAAGACTGGATCAGGTCAAAAAGCCCCTCTTATTAGGCACAGACATGGCTTTCGACACATGCCAACTGCACATTTGACAAGGCAACAGTCTTGTTAGCATCTTCAGACAACTCCTGCAAATTCCTACTTGCATTTCCACAAGTAGGATACTGCACGAATTAGAAGGCATGATTAAAAATGATAATAACAGAGCTGAAACAATATCCTGTTCATCATTCATCAAAAGAAAGAGAAATACCTGCCTTGGGGCTGTAATAAGACAGAAAGTGGGACAGGGAGACCAGTCCTCCCCCAGCAGACTCTGCAGGAAGCATTCCAAACATGACAAATTCACTGTTCACTCAGCAGATGAAGTAATGACACTACTATTTGTCCATAAAACATAATTTAACCAGACTACTCCAATGAAATCAGAAGCTTTAACGCTGTAAAACCAGGGGGTTGGAATATTTTTACCTTATTAAGAAAGGGGAGGGGGAAACATACACTTGCCTTTTCCCTTAGCTGAACCATCACACCGTGGTCTTTGTTTTCAGGAGTGAACCACACAGCCTCCAGCACTAAACAATCTGTGTAATTTCTTCTCAGATGCACACACCTTGCCAAAAGCCTAGTGCCAGGTGTAAAGTCCACACTTGGGCTTATCAGTACATTAAATAAGGTCTTCTTCCCTCTCGGCCTAACCAAATCCCTGAGGGCAAGCATCAGTGCAGATTCCTTCATGCTTTCAGCCCCTGTCTCGTCATGTCCTGTGCCGCAAGCGCCTGGGTGAAGACATCAAGCCAAAGCTTGTCCATGTAAAGAGGTAGTCAACAACTACAAGCACATCTGCCAGAAATACAAGTTTAGGCTTGGTTGTAATACCTACACTTAACTCCTGCCAGACATTAGTGATGCAACGTTCAAGGCATGTATTTAGTTGGTGTCAGTTCCTTTTTCATATGTAACCTGAATCCTAAATATAATTCTTTGGAAATTAAGGGACATACTATAGTTCAGTCAAGCTACTTCTGAGCTTTATTTTGACAAAACAAGCCTCAGCAAAAAGCAAATAACAATGCATATGTTTTTATGAATCTGGGAATGACAAAATGAAAACATGTCTTTAAAAGAAAAATATGTGTCCGTGCCACGTTCGCAGCTAGAGACTCTGAGAGCACATGAGAATCCAAAAATAAAACTGACTAGAAACAAAGGCAAAGTTCTTTCTTCTGCCTAAACTAAGGGAAATATAAACAGTGAAGTACCAATAGCAAAAAAGTTGATTCCATTTTAATCAGATCTTTTCTAACAGCGTGCTGTAAAAAGCCAGAGTAAAATTCATCCCCCAGCCCTCTAAAACCTCCAGGAGTTCAGAATAAAAGCATTTTTCTGCACACCCGTCAGTAAAACCACTCATACATGAGATTTCTGGGGCACAAGCTTTAAACTGGGAGTCATTTAAAATGCTCCCTGGATGAGATGTTTTTCTCACACTGTTTTCATGTGAAAATATGAATTACTGGTAAGGGACAACTGTGTGGCCACCTCTGGAGTTCACTCCTCAGTAACCAGAGCCAAAGGCAGTGCTATTAGGCAAATTAGAAACTGGTCAAAGTATAGCTAAACTGGCTGCAAGAGGACCTTTTTAACAACAAATATAATTGTGATAAGTTATGTTCATTTTTCTAGTAAACAGCAGAGTCTTCTCATACATTCTTGGAAGAGATGTGCTATAGCAGCTGCTTATAAAACCCAGTAAACAGGGTAGTGCCAAACTTCATCTTTTGTTTCACTGGATGATGACATTAAATAGGACAGAAATGGCTACCTGCACTAGGGCTGTACAAAGACTAACCTTTTTTTTTTTTTGCTGTTAAAATATAAATTCAATTAGTTACTTCCATACTTAAACAGAACTGCTGCTGCTGAAATTGCGCTCTAGCGATAATTGCAATCCAAGAGTGATCTAATTATATACAAGTCTCAGTGGCTGCATTCCCACGTTGCTTCCTACAACCCGGATTCACTACAATACAACTGGTAAGTGAAAACCACATCGTTTTCATTCATTCTCCCTTAAGACTGCATGACTTATATATGTTTAATGAGAAAGGAGTTAGTTGATTAGTAAGCTTACTATAAAAATGCGAGTTTCTACCTACCATTAAATACAAAAGAATAGAAAGGCACTTCAGCTGATGGGCTAAACTGTACAAGGGAAAGAACATTCTTTTAATTAAGGTCCTGGATTAGGATTCAAGTGCCAGCTTTATTTTTTGGCTCTGCCACCAACTTCCTGTGTGACCCAGGGCAAGAAATTTTATCACTCCACAGCTCAGTTTTTCATCTATGAAATGGACAGTGACATTTCCTTCTCCCAGCCTCTCCACATTTCAGTTGTAAGCAATTACTGTGCATTGGCACATTGCCTTGGACAATAAGTATTTGATATTAATTGAAGCCTTTGGGTAGTACTCCAATAAAAAGCTAAAATCAACTCGTCTCCCTTACACAGGATCCTAACAGAGCTTTGTATTGCTGCCATTTGCCACTACTGCAATCTAACACATTTGTATCCCTGGGCAAAGTCCTGCAGTCAGCCTGCTTAAGTCCCTGTTTTGAAATGGAGGCGGAGAGAGGAAAAGGCAGTGGATTGGGGTATCCCAAACACGTAAAGAATAACTTTGTCCAACACAGAATATCCTGGCCAACTCGAATGGACAATTCCCCACTAAAAGTGTCAATGTGCACGAGTATCCTGTGCAATACAGAGAGGCTGCCAACAACTTGCTGCTTTTTCTTCAGTATTTTCTACTCCCCTTGTAAAAATTTCAGCCCAGTGGTGTTGCCAGGTTTGTAAATTTGAATGAGACCATTTGAGCTGAGTTGACTATTTTAAGAGGGTTCTTGCAAGTAATTACAAGGTAAAAACGAGAATACTTCACACCTACATTCTGACTGAAAACTACTCAGCCCTGCTGGCTCCAGGTTTTTAATTGTCAGACAAGTTCAAGGTTTGGAAAGTTATTGGCATATTCCTAACCAGCATTGTGTCATTATTTGGCACGATTTTTGCTGGGATACCTCCCAAATCTGTGACATAATCAGAGGGTTCTCTACATTACAGCATATAGTCAGATGCTCATGTCAGTGTAATACATTGCCATATTTAATACCATTTGCTATTACTTACACTTAATCAACTCTGGAACCAGTTAAACCATATAGGAAAAGCAATTTCAGAGGCTTTCAACTGACAGTTTTCCACATAGAACTTGCCCTAAAATTACGATCTGAAGTTTGTAAGATGCAGTCTACATACGCAATTGCCTCTAAACAAACATCCATAACTCTCCACAACCCTGTGGGAACTGAAAATTTATATGAAAACAGAAAAAAAGACAAAATAAATTTCTGTAGAACTGTCTTAACTAGAAAAACTGTCAGAGTTTCCCCTTCTGGCCAGCTTTAATTTACTGCTTCAGCAGTTTTATGCCCAACCTCCAAGCTTTCAGCCACAGCAATGGCTGAGCTCCAGCATCAATCCCCCTTTCAGGTTAAAGTCCCAGTGCAGTATCTCTCGAGAGACTCACAGTAAATTGAGCACAGATATTTCAGTTTACACTCTTGAACTCATGAAATTAAATGCAAAAAGCAAGTAAAATGATTACACAGAACTCCAAAATGCAGGTCATGACTTGCAAAAATCACTTTTGGACTTCTGGTTTCATATCTCACAGGGCCTCAGCATCAGAAAATGCTGATTATTCCCCCAGGAAAAATCAAGGCTCCTTTGGGTGCCATCAGCCTGGTGCCCAGCACCCCAAATCACTAGTCAGTTTTGAAAAACCTCATTATTTACTTTTCTGCCTCTCTATAGGAAAGGAATAGACATTTAAATAAATGACATAATCCTTATTACCATTCCATTCATTCATGCAGGTCCCTATAATTTACTGCCAGGAAAAATAAACTTCTGCATAATATTCCTCAATGTAAGACATTCAAAAGGCTCAAAGGGGGAGAGGACGTGAGAGGGCTTCTGACAAATATTTGCTCAAGTGACCACATCATCCAGGAACACATTTGCTAGAAAAAAATGGGTGAAGAGATTTATGGTCAATGTGAAACATGCCAGATAGATAGATTGGGGCTGGAGCAGTAACAAGGAAAAGGAGCAGGGGACAGAGGAGGGAAGGGGAATTTTTAATCAGTTCCATTTCTGCAAGGAAAATTCCCAATAATCCAAAAGTGCCTTTTTCCTTCTATGTATTAAAACACTACTAATAAAAAGAGTTTTGAGCAACTTGAGTCAATCTACATTTCCTAAAGGATTAAGAAAAATCAAACCCAAAACAACTCAAAAAATGCCATGACTCATCATCCTCTTATACACTTTCTGGGCCAGTCTTTAAGTCAAGACTCATCCCTGGCAAGCTCATGCGAGCAGCCCATTGCCTCCTGTGAGGTGGTCAGCAGAGGACCGAGGCAGCAGAACACAATTTACTACCATCTCTGACAGCCGTTGCTGCTGCACCCTCCATAAACTTTGTTTAAACAAGTGTTCAAACAAAAATGGCTTTGCTTGGTTCACCTCAACAATACCCATAGCTCACTATTGATGACAAAAATGTTTCCAAGGCTATAAAAATCCCCACTGCTTTCACTGTTGACTACCTAAAACCAAGTGGGTGGTTCACAGACTGGCTTTGAAGACTTAAATGTTTGTGGGCTGGTGATAGGGCTTCAGTCTGACAGCATCACAAAGTTGCCTTTTTCCTCCTCTGCTCCACGACGATGGGCTCTCACTGGTATTTCCATGAGGAATTTTTTCATTTCTTGCTGCCTGAGAAGCTGGCACCTTCTTTATTTTGGATTCGGGGTTTTCTGCAGATTTGAGCGGTCTCAGACAAAATAATGACTCTACTTTTAAAGACTATCCAAAACAATGTGAGGGATGTGTACTTATTCATGTAAAAAACAATTAAGAAATAGGGAAGTGAAAATTTTATCACTGTTTTGGTCATATAAACCCAAACTCACAGAAAGATTCTCCATAGAAGACAAGTTGCGCAGTCAGCCACCAGCTAAAAATGGCTTACAATAACCAAATTCATGTTTGCTTTCAATACTAATTGATAGAAAGTATTATTCTCAGAGCTTGTGATGCTTAGGTCACCTCAACAAGCCTGGAGAGAGCAAAGCCTATTAGAGACATACTTCAGAATCAACAGCTCTGATCCCCAAAAGTACTACCAACAGGTCCTACTATAACAGCCAAAATGATTACTTTTGGACAGAGATGCCTTCAGAGTCAATAAAACTGCTCACATCCATTCAGCCTAATCAGCAAGAGTAGGAGTAAATAAAATAGAATTGGATCCTGAGATTTCAAGCCCTAATTTAACTAAGCACTTAAATAAATATGTGTAAGCCTTATTAAAGTCCAACGGGATTTCGGTATTAAGTTAACATTATTAAGCATGTGCTTAATAGTCTTGCTCAATCACAGCTTTGCTACTACTAAGAATTCATACAGTTGTTTATGATTTGTCCTCAGGTAAAACACTTCTTCACTGCTTTTGGCATCCGTGTTTCAGGAACTCCTCAGAGCCCCCACACAACAGGCTATGGTCAGATCTCTGTTATACTGCTGTGAGTGCAAAGCACCTTTCCTAAAGCTCCAGATCAGCACTAGCTTCACCAAAGTCAATATTTAGCTTCTCATTGTAAAAAAAAAAAAAAAAAAAAAATCATTTCAGCTCTAACAGCAGCAATCTAAAGGATCCCTCGGCAGTTTTCATAACTGCAGTCATTAAAATCTGTGTTAGGACAATTGTACAAGTAATAATTAAATTGTAATACTAATGATTAAAATTGCATCAGTGTTTATTATTTGGTCGTCATGGTAAGCTTGTAGGTGGATCACAGCAACAAGAATTCACTTGTACACATGTATGTTACACCTTTGCAAGGTACAAGTAGATTAGTCCTACAGACGCGAGTGAGACAGATGAACATAGGTAGCAATTGGTTATGTAGTAAAATCTTATCTTCAGACTACTGTGAAATCATCTTCAAAATTAATTCCAAAAACATCAGCTTAATTCTAAATGTTTTAATAAACTCATTAACTAAAACCATTTTCTTAGACCGCACAGAGCTTTACTTACCAACAACGTCGAGATGGTACGTGTGGTTGATGGATCCGTACTGGTTTTCCACTATGCACGTATAATTTCCCTTGTCAGATGGGACCACGCTTTCCATGATGAGACTCCAGTGCTGGTTGCGGACCTGGTGGGTTGTAACCAGAAAGACTGAGAACTTCACTAGTATAGTTTCACCCTCTCCCCCTCCAAAAGAACTGTTTCCTGAATAGTTAATCTTTTGTAATCCATGGTTAAGAACCTATTTTGTGCTCATTTGACTGTTCTGGACACTGAAATACTTTAGCTATGCCTGATCTGGTACAGCACAGCTGCAGCTGTGAAAGCTTTCACACATTCTGCTATAAATTTACCTTGTCCCTGATCTGAGCACTGCAGACCTCGGTGCACACTCAGTCCTAACAGGCTTATGAGGATGGCACCAATTAGCAGCAGTCATCTTACCAGGCTTTACCTCTCAATCCACTCTAAAGCGAATTCGTACCCTCAGGACATTTCCCTGTCTGTCTCCAAACAATCATCTGACAATATTAACTACCCACCAGCAATACAGGATGGATATTATCCCCTAACATCAAATCTCTGTCTTTCTAGTAGCTCAATTACACAGCCTGGGTTTTGGAGAAACAAAGTACCGAAGGACAATGTTTGGGATCCCTCCCACAGACACAGAAGTGGCAACACCTCTCTTGTGGTACCCCAGGGCAGCAAAAGAAATTAAGATGTTGCCTCCTGAAAAATGCCTGAAGAAAATCCTCATGGAAGCAGAGCATAAGGATATACATTTATTGCATACAATTCTTTCGGACGACATGTATTAAAGATGCTGATTCTGTTCCCGTTTGAACTCAACAGGAGCATTGGCATTGGTCTTGCAGAAAATAGGATCTAGCCCAATACTGGAAGGATTTAGAGTCATCCGGTACACACATATATTTCCTGCATCATAAATTGGCTCCCAAAATGACCTTTTGCTGGCTATCCACTAATCCCTTGTTTTAGCATTACATTTTTGACAAAGCACTCAAAAATCTTAACATTATGTAGCTGTAACATACAACTTTGAAATTGCAAAGTACTTTAGTTTAGCAAATGGAATAAAATCCAATCTGGTACAGTCATTTTAATCAGCCAAATGGAAAGTAGCAATTCAAATTCAGCACAGTACACCAAAAAAATTTATGGACCAGCAACACTTCCAGTAACTATACATTCTTAAAACATCATTACAACCATAGGTCTGAAATCCTGCTTCATGCCTGACTATTGTGGAGGTCCTTAGCCAGCAGGAAAAGGCTGCACAGGGCCCTATTCCCACTGCCAAGAGCTTAGCCCTCACACTTGCTGGAGGTAAAAATGCCTTCAGTTCAAAGCTTGGAAGAAGAGTCCTCTCTGTAAGGGGCTCCTGGATTTCCTAGTGCCCCCAGCAAGTAATTAGCTCATTAGGTAGATGATATTATTATTTTCCAGTTATGGCATATTGATTTATTTTTTTTTTTTCCATGCTATTAAGAGCTGCAAAGTGATTTTATAGAGCTAGAAAAAGTTTCAGTGTTACTGTGTTGTTATTCTGCTATGCAACCTTGAAAGTCAAAGTCTCTGACAGGAAGAATTACTGTCATAAACCGCTGGTAAATAGCAAATACAACATCTACATATTTTGAATATTTTACTTCCTTGCAAGCTATTTTGATGGAGATTTGGTCAAAGTGACCTGAACTTTTTGTCACTACAAGTTACATCATGCTTCTCAGAATCAGAACAAGGGTTTTTAACCAATCTGACCACAAAACAGGAAGAACAGATCATGGCTGCATGAAAGTTAAAACAACTTAAAAATTCCTAACAAGCTGTAATTAATTTGATAGGAAAACACAAGAAATTGTTTAGCATCCAATAAGGAAACATAACTAACTTACACCCACATGTGGATACACTGGATGGCAATATTAAAAAGTATTTCTGCAATTTCCCTTCTTGTAACTCAAATTAGAGGAGATAATATCTTTATCGTAAAACAACAGCTTGAGATTCTTCAGTTTAAGCTAAACAACTGCTGTAGAGGCCTAAAGCATACAAGACACATATTGTCACACAACTGGATTTATGACATGGATCTGGATCCAACTAGATCCAGCTTGTTGGCTTAGTGCTTTCTGGTTACAAGTGCAGCACTGCAACACCCAGAAAAACTCCCCTTTGATGGGGATGACGGCATCTCCTCCCACTGAAGACTCCAAAATCAACCTTTCATTCTCAGAGACGCGGTGGTCCTGCCACATACCCACCAACACCTTGATCTTACAACCTTTGTTAACGTGGGTTTTTTAAGTAACATTCTGTCACTCCCTGGTTGCAACAAAGTATGTCTTTGGGGAGCAAAACTAGAGCCATTACAGACAACCAGCACCAAAATCATGGAATCATAGAATCAACTAGGCTGGAAAAGACCTTTAAGACCATCAAGTCCAACCATTAACCCAGGACTACCAAGTCCAACCCTACACAATGTCACAGCAGTTTATATAAAAGCTAGTTTCAAAAGAGGTTCAAAACACTGCTTCCACAGTACACAGGTCCTACACCAGCCTTCTGTCTATGGATGAACTACACCACTGATATTCATTTTTTGGAGAAAAAGAACCAACAAACCAAGCAAAACCAACCCCACTCTTATGACTGAAGCTGCAAATAGATGGTCTCTTTGGTAATGTAGGTTAAAGCCATTAGCTCCATCCTGGTTGCACACTAGGGCCCTTCTAACTGAAGACACCAGTGTTACAGCTCTCCAAATATTCCCTAATAAGTTTCCACGGATAATACCAACTGGGTCCATTTAAGCTGTTTAAATGTATGACTTGAGCTCATCTGGCAGACAGAACATATTAGGGAGCTTATATGCACTAATCCATTAGGGAAAAAACACAAGGGCAGCAACAAGCTGCTGAAAGTGGGAGCATCCTCACCAGGCCTACAGGGTCCAGAAAAGGATGTGCCCATAGACACATTTATCAGTCGTAGGAAACCTTTCCAGTTCTCCAACCTGACTAGCTCCTTGCTGCCAGCTATTATCCTGCTATTTCTACCATGCTATTCCTTAATTAAGAAACCTTAATTCATATTGAGTTCTTTTCTAAATCCTGGAGAATCCACTCCATTACCTGGTCTTCAGGGTATCCATTTCTATTTGCCATTGCCTTTTCTTGAAATAGGGGAATTATTTCCTGTGAGGGTGCTGAGGCGCTGGCACAGGGTGCCCAGAGAAGCTGTGGCTGCCCCATCCCTGGCAGTGTTCAAGGCCAGGTTGGACACAGGGGCTTGGAGCAACCTGCTCTTACGGAAGGTGTCCCTGCCCGTGGCAGGGGGTTGGAGCTGGATGAGCTTTAAGGTCCCTTCCAATCCAAAACATTCTGGGATTCTATAAAAATATGATTCCCCAAAAAGTCAGCTCAGGTAGAGAGAACAAGTGCAGAACACCCATGCAAAAGCCATAGGCTTTTACAGTTCCTCTAGAGCCAGAACTCTTTCTTTACTCCGTATTTACCTGTCTGAATCTAAATGTGTTTAAGACAACTGTAGTGATGAAGCTTATCAAAATGCATATGTGAAAACACACACCTGTTAATGCTTAAACAGTATCAACTGATAGAAGTACATTTGCTTTCCGGGTGGTGTACAGAAAAGTAAAGGCTTCTGTGGTCTCTCACAGAGGATGTAGATTATTCACTCAAAGTTATGCCTCCAACTGCACAAGCAAGAGCTATCATCACTTTAGAGACAGATAAAAAAACAGACTATAAGGGATTTAGACTTTCAATAAATGTTACTTTTCCCTTTGCTGTCAGAATTTTGTGTATACCTTGAAAAATTATAGAAGGTTCAAATTTGAAATTCGCCACCCAGAATTAGTCACATTAGAGGAATTTCACTCTGGAAGCTATCTTGGCTAGCACATACACCTTCCTGCTAGCCTGACTGAGTGCAAATTGACTCAAGACATTCCCCAGTCAGAAGGACAAAATGCTACAGGCCACTATCTGATTGTGATAAAACGCATACAAAGAAGAGATTTCTTAGCTCAAGGTAGAAGGAGAGAGGTGGCTGCAGGATTACTGGAAATCTTTACACGTTTTCCTTCCTTTTAGTTTGTTCTTAAAGTCTTCAAGGGATGATTGCCTCTTCCGAAAAGGACAGATGGTGTTACATCAATTGGTGGCGGCAGATATGGCTAAGTTTGGTTCCAGCTATTCTATTTGCTCAAAGTATTATGGAGATTTCCAGCACAAATGCTTTACATATAGCAACACCCAGATTCAAGACAAGCTATCGTACAAGAATTATCTCAAGTTGCTGTGATATCTGGCTGAACACAGACCAGTCCTTTCTGAGGATTCCTTCATTACAAGTTTGTCAGTAGAGACATGTCAAGAAAATACAATTCTCTCTTTATTCCATAATAATTTTGAATAAGCTCATAATGACCTCAACCTGCTCCTCTACAAGAAGCGGACACAGGCTCCAGAATCTCTGGAGGCCTCATTGTTTAATACCCATTCACTGAAAACAAGCTTCCATCTTAAAAAGATGGTTATTTAAACCACCATCAGAAACTAGAATATAGGTAGATTTTGTAAGCAGAGTGGCAATGATGAGTTTCGACTTGATGATCTTAAAGATCTTTTCCAACCTAGTTGATTTATGATACTATAAGTAAATGCTACCAGATCATTTAACAGCTGATGTATTTCTGAGCAACAAGAAAGTTTAAAATCCACAGCTGTGCCCCCTCTTTATTTGCTTCAGACTAAAGAGAGGTAAGAAGTTATGATTGAAAATTATAGGTATATACTTCGCTGGTCCAGCTGGGTTTAGAAATAGGCATCTGTGGTTTCTTCCCAGAGTACATACATACCTAGGAAATTGTATACATTTAATACACACAAGCAAAAATTTAACTTGTGGCACTTAACGGGCACAGGTCTAAATGAGCTCACCCAGAATCCTAACACAAGCTAGCAGTGGCAGCACGGAGCCCAACAAGGGCTGATCTACCCTGCCAAAGATCACCCTCCCAAACCAGAGATCAGGTATCTCCATCCTTGCCTTGCAAGACACACATTTTCCTGCATGGTTTTCAAGAGTGATATCTCCGTTTCCCCTTCATGAGATGTAAAGTGTTTAAATAATGTCCCAGTTAGTACCAAAACAGTTACTATTATTTTCCAAGACAGGATTAGTTTGGGTTTCGTGTTTGGGTTGTTTTTTAATTGCCTTCTTTTTGGTTTTAAAAAAGCACTGAGAAAGGTGAAAATCACTGAATTGTAGCCAATTCGTTAACACTCCGCAGCGTTATGAAAGGCAGAAGGTGTTGCCAGGTGTACGCTCATAAGCAACACTAATTTATGGTGTAAGCAAACATAGATGGAAAAGTCTACTTAGATAATTAGTGTTCATGCAGGGAGATTTTCTGGGCTTCGCTCTGTGCTAACACAAATGTTGGAAAAACTGACACTTTCTACAGTAAATCCAGCTAGAGAGTGAAGGAGACTATGGCTCGTCCTCCTCTGCACTGGAAAACTTCGGGTTTTTTTGTACCAAGCAGGATCTGAGTCAACAGCACACGAAGAAATATACACCCTGGCTCCATCAGGGCATTGCAAAATGCGGCACCCCAAAAATACTGCAGCTACTGGGGTAAGGCAGCAGTGAGGTAACCCAGGACTCAGTCTTAAGCTTACTGTGTTGTCTGGAAACATCAGTTAACTTCTGTCTGAATGAGCATTAGAAATTGCTCTGAGCAAGTTCTAGGCTGGGGCTTGCAGCATGACACAAAGTGACTAATTCAGAAACTTCTCATTGTTGGAGAGCAGTTGCTGAGGTGTTGGGTCTGTGAAGCAGCCACTGGCAGAAGGTCTACAGAAGAGGTTAAATTACCCCAGAAACGTGGGGCAGGATGGCAAGGGTAGTGCTTGAACAGCAATTTGCCATTAAAGTCACACACTCCCATACCCTGCGAGGAGTGGGATAAGATGACCGAATCCTGACTTCTGACCTGACCTAGGCAGATACTGGGAGGTTAAAGGTCCATGCACTAACCCACAGAGCTAAATGGCCTCCCTAAACCTCTCTCTTAATCAGTAACCACCAATTTAGAATGAAACATCTAATCTAAGCTGCTTAAAATTCAAACAAACCCTTGTAAGTAATTGCTGTTACTTTCCCCTCAAATTCTGCTTCCCATTTCAGTTTTACAGACCATAAACTCTATAGAAAATAATAACTTTTGACTTACAACCCTTCCTTTATTAAACTGCCTTTAATCACCAGTGTGGACAGTCATGTTTTTAACAATGCAGTCAAAAATGAATACAGCAAAATAGTCTTACTCCACTTTGCAAAGTCAGTCTTTAGCTTTCCAAGTAAGTCTCTATATATAATTTTTAGCTGCACTGCTATGCCAGAAGCCTGAATTTGACAAAAAGTTATATATAGAGAGAGAATAATGCTCAGTAACTGCCAAAGAAACCACCCACCCATCCCCAGAAGAAAACAATTACTCTTTTTTTTCCTTCTACATTTGATCCAAGTTTTCTGTTGACTTCAAGTTGGGGTTTGGTTTTGTTTTTTTTCACAGCCTTGGTCAAGAAAAGAAATTGCAAAATCACATTGTGAGTTCTTACCTTATATCCACCAATACGATGCTCTTGTTTAAACTCTTTCCCATTTTTCAGCCATCGCATGGTCGGTGTTGGGTTTCCCATCGCCGGACAACGAAACTTGACGGTGTTTGCTGCTGGCACCGCATGAAGCCTTTTCTCCATTTTGTCCGTATGTGTCCAGTAGGGTGCCCCTGTTACAAGGAAATACACCCAGAAACATCAGTGCTTGGAAACTCCCTTTCCAGCCCCTTCCATAAAGACATAAAGCGCTGCACATATTCGTTTTAAGCAGAGTTCGAGTACGTGACTGGAAATCATATGCTGCAAGTGTTGACCAGAGTTTTGCAAACGGCTCAGTTTGCAGCTTTGAGTATATCACTTATGGCAAAATTCCAATAATTAACCACAGATATCTTTTGGTTTGTGTGTGTCAAGTAAGACAGAGGGACCGAGTTTTCAGCAGACTCAAATGATGAGACACTTTTGACTTCAAGTTGAGTTACTGTGAGTGCCCAGCAAACTTTGAATTCTTTGACCTCAGCTGTGAAGCCAGACAGACCAAGTCAGAAGACTTGTTGGAAGCATCAGCCTTAACCTCCCTCCATGTGTTAGAAGGGGGATAAACATAGCTACCTGCCTGGCAGCATGCTAAAACTTACATTGTGCAATGGCAAGGTGAACTGTGTTGTTACTGTCACAGAAACCACTAAAATATACTTACAAATTGAATATATTTCTGAAATCTTAACCAAGGAGGAAGAAAATAAGCACATGTGGATCGGGAAAACTCAGTAATAGCATTTATCATTTTGCTGGGATTTCCCACTCTCACGAACCTGTCGAAGCCTGAATTGAACATGACCAACACCATAGCATAAAATGAGTACCTCTCTCAGCCCATATTTACTGAAGTGACCACTTTTACCAACTGCAATCAAGGCTCTCCTGACTCACTCGCTCCTTCCTTGCCATGCCCTGGCCCAGCATGCGCCCACATGAGGAGCACATGGAAAAACCCCCTCTCAACCAAGTTCTCAATCATTTGTCCCATACCAGCACGGAAACACAGCAGAACAAACCATACAACTACCCATCTGGTTTAACCCCCCCCAAGAAGTAAATCTGGATAGATACATCCATATACAAGGTTATCCCATGCTCTGGATCAATGCACCACTTTGGCTACATTGCAGAGAGTCTTCATGGCATCGCTTCAGTTGTCTCACCATAACAGGTTTTTTTTAAAGTTAAAGATTCAGGATTTGTTTAATAGTAGGAAACATTAATTTCTTTTACAATGGAGTTTTCCTGAAGCAAATCAGATTAGTGTGGAATTTTTAGGACTAGAGGGGTCCAGAAAAATAACTCTATTTCTCTCAGCCCTGTTTCATTTCCTTCATTAGCAGCCTAACGCTCCACTATAAATAAACTCTTCCGTTCCTTAAATATTTATAGCAGTACTTACAATCAGTGCAAACTCAGAAATCCTGCTACCCCCCTCTCTAAATAAAAATACAGCTGGATAGAAAATACAGGAATAAATCCTTTAACAACGTCTCTCTCTGTATAAAGAAAACATTCTAAAAGCAAGTCTTATAATGATGCTAAGAATGATAAGTGGGTTGGGCTTTTTTCCCCCCTGAAGTGGCAATTAGTGTTAAAATTAATGAAGTAGAAAAGCAAAGCAAATTTGTGCATGTAATCAAAGTATAAAATCAGGTAACTATTGAAAACTCAACTGCAACACTAAGAAGTTGTTACACAGACTGAAGTGAATTAGGGATGCAAGGAAAATCACTGTGAACATTATTTGCTAAAACCAGGATCACATTAAAACAACAGAAGACTTTAAACAAAGCCAACCAAAGGAATTAACTACCACACGCAAAGACCAAATTATATTACAAGTATAACAGGAAAAGGCGGAATTACATGTTGGTACTGATATATTAAAAGGATTATTTTCTCTGGACTGCTAAAACTCTTGCACAAGGCAATGCAAGATGACCACTACAGTGCCCTACCCACAACTCCCACAAAGTCAAAGTAAACTGTGGCAGGTCAAAGCCAATCAACCACCCAAACCAGTTCTATTGGCATCTCAGACAGAGCAGAGTGCCCAGATTTCACCCCAAACAGACAATGCTGACCCAGCAGTTTCTCAGCCAGCATGGTCACTTCTCATCACATCCGTCACACACACCTTCTTACACGTACAGAAAATAAAAAGCCTGGGTGCAGTCAATGTCAAGTGGCAAGCTCCACAGTTTACCCATGATGATGCTGCTCTGCTGGATGGACCAAGCTCTGCAGAAGCTCCCAGCATGGTATGAGAGTTGGTCAGGATCCAGCCACCAACAGTTCCTCAAAGCAGGCTACTTCATGCAGCCTGGTTTCTACTGCATTATAGTGCAGCTCATCCTCAGATTTTCTTGCATATAACCCCCTCTCCAACAACCCTCACCCTCTAAAAAACTCTGCTCCTGGAAGAGAAGTGCTCCAATAAGATTCATATAGGACAAATGCACAGGGAGAAAAAACTTTGGTCTGGGGAAGAGGTGGCAGCAGAGAAGAGGCCAGGAGAATGCAGGTAGGAACAAAGAGAAGCAGCTCAGTTCTGTGCCAGGGAGAGAGGGGGAAAGGAAACTCCCCAGGCTGAAACGACTCTGCTTGGAAAGCTTCCCCTCACACAACCCTCAGCATAACCTGCAATGCTCCCGAATTACAGGGGAGCTTGGAGAAAAACATGCGGACATCACATGTTGAAACTGCTTCAAGACATCCTACCATTTTTCACTAGGTAGTAGCGATGTATATTGGCAGCTTCTCAGCATGTTTTAAGGGGAAAGAGAAAAAGGCAGCAACATCCACAAACCATAACACTCGCCCTCATTTTGTGCTTTCATACAGTGATTAACACACAGCATTTTAATCTATAAAGATTAAAACCTAAAGGCACCTTTTACTGCTTTTATTTGTCGTGAGAGGAAAAGCATCTAGATTCACTGAAACCAATAACGAGCATAGTTGATGATAATAGATCATTAATAGATCTATTAGATAATAGGTAATAGTGCCGGCTCCTCTTACAGACAGTGCCCATCACATCCCAGCTTTACTAACGTGACAGGTGGAAGTAGGTAGCACCACTGTTAAAAGTTCACGGTTACAACAGGGCAGACTCCAGCCCGCAGCAGTAACAAGCAGCAGGGGAATGGGTGGGAATTCCTGATTGCTTTTGGAGCTCTCATTAGTGAAGAAAATATCCTGCCGACCCACACTGCACTCCACTGCAAATACATTATATCTAATCAGGCAAATCTCCTGCATGCAAAATTGAAATTAGGCTGCCCAGGGGATGGCTTCACTTCAGGACTCTTTAATTTTTACCTGGACTTATCTGGTACAAAAAAATACTAAAGCAGTCAGCTCCAAGCCTGCCCGACGAGCTCCTCAACCAGGCAATAGCACACCTGAAATGACCACACTAACCCCCACCAAAGGTTTTCAGTCCAATTGTATTTGACCTTTAATTAAAAGACACTTCTAGGCGACATCCTATTTTTGCTGCTCCCTTGAGTGGGTTTCCACTCTACAGGATTTGATGAATTTGAACCTTGTTTCATCCTTTCTGAAAGTCTTCAAGGCATGAAAAGAACAGCATGTGGATTGCATTTAGATGCTTTTTGTTCTTGGTGCCAATTTACCATTACTTGGCCCAGAAGAAACTGTTTAAAGGGCGATAAGGAAAAAAGTCCTAAAGCTTCCAGTCACCTGACTAGAATTCAAGGCAGAATGGCAGCATCTCCACAGCTACTCAGGGGTCTCCACAATAAATTACTGTTGGTGGACCTCAGTGGACCACATCATGAGTTGTCGCCTTGCCAGCACCAAGTCAAGATTATAGAAATCCCTTAAATTAGGGCTATCTTTTAACATCACAATGAGGATGAGGCAACAAGTACCAACAATGTATTATCCTCCACTGCTGCCAGTAGGAACTGACGATGAGCAGCCCTTAGCTTTGCAAAAAGAAGGCCCAGATCAAGGTCCTTGGAGGTGGCACTCCAAAATCAAGCTAAGGCACCTCTTTAGGGCAACAATGGGGAAAACTGACTTGCCAACAAACCTATTTCTGTGGAAAGAGAGGTGTATTTTGCAGGGGAACCAATCCTGCACCTTCCCCACAAGCACTAATCCCTTCAACAAAAGCTGGAAGTAATAAAAAGCTATTCAGGATGCAGTCTGGAACAAATCTACCACAGTGTTTTTTTCAGACAGTTAAAATATCTGTCAAGCTAAAAGGACACCAAACACAGAGTGAAATCTGCTGTGCATGCCTTTTGCTTATAAATACACACAGGGCAAATGGTCAAATGCACATGTGTACACACAAGTGCCCTCCTCTCCCGAGGACGAATTGCTCCTCACAGCTACCGAGCCACTTACAGCCTCCACTGACTTCAAGGGCAGTTATATTTTCTGGGCAGCCTTGAAAATGACACTAGGTTTCCTCAATAGCCTCTCTGCTTGTATTTGGAAACCTTGGCCTCTGAAAAACATATCTGTAACCGAGGCAAAGACAAAAAGCTTAAAAGAATACTTACCATCGTAAATGAAACAGCTCTAAAAAGGTTTGCTTTAAATATGCAGGAATGAGAATGCCAAGGTTCAGTTTCCTGTGGAAGGCACTACAGCCATTTCCTGCCTCATCACATCATAATTAACATGCCAGGACAGCTGGACTTTATCAGAATTGTTTCATCAAAAAGCAACAACCTTTGAAGACTATGGCCTTTTGTTTCCATCAGTAAAGGCATAACCAGGCCAATTTCCATTGCTTATCCTTAATGATCGCAGCTGTAATTTGTATGTAAATTATCAGTGAAATTGTTTTAGATCTGCAAAGCTCAAGCCAGGATTCAGGAAACGAAGTCTTCTTCGCTTAAGGAGCAGCAACCAGGGGCTCTTGTGAGGTCCTGGGCTTCCCTAGGCTCTGCCTCATGCAGGCAGGAGAAGGTGGTAAGGGGCATTTGAGCATTTACACACCACTGCCTGCCCCATGGGATGCTCATGGTAGACCTTTGGCTACCCCTGAACTCCTTATTTGCCTTTCAATCTGCCTTGCAATAGTGTCTTAAATGAGATGTGGCCTTCTGGATGCGATATAAAGTCTAGAAGAGGAGCACTGATGAGAAGGCTTAGAAGACACTAGATGCACAAGCCTCAGTGGTTTGCAAAAGCACCACACCAAGTCCCACCCCTAACTTTCATACAGCTCCAATCTTGCCAAATCACAACCCTCTTTCAGCAACACTGCTTTAATCCAACTGAGTTACTATGATGCAACTTTTCATTGAAAGCAGACTACTTGCAGGGATGTGGTGCCACGTTCATTCTTTTGGTTCCAGCTCTTCCCATCGAGCTCCCAGACACCAGGGTGAAGGCTGCGTTGCTCCCTGCACCCATCCGCAGCTTGCAAGAAGCCCCAGCAGTTTGTGGGCTCCTTGTAAAGAGCAATCTCATGAGGATTTATTTGTGCAATGCTCTGCTCAGGAGCAATCTGTCTTCTTGCTGTTTCCTCCCTTCTGCACTGCAAGAGCTTGCACTCTCCCTGCCACCAGAGATGTTTGTGCACTCACGCTTTAAAGGCATCTTTCACTTCGAGCAGGGAAAGTGTGACTGACCCCTACAGAAGCACACACTCCATCCCCAGCAGACGGAAATCGTCAGTGGCCTTTCATGAGCTCCTGAACCAAGATTGATTAACAGTAGCTTATAATGACAGCTCGTACTACAAGACCATCACTAGTGTTACACAGGATAACACTGCCCAGAGAAGCTGCGGCTGTCCCATCCCTGGCAGTGTTCAAGGTTGCGTGGAGCAACCTGCTCTAGTGGAAGGTGTCCCTGCCCGTGGCAGGGGGTTGGAACTGGATGAGCTTTAAGGTCCCTTCCAAATCAAACCATTTTATACCTCTATGACCACTGGGTAGTTCTCCCTGTTGCACAACCATGTTATATAGCACAGCTGCCTTGCGATCAGGTCCTTTTCTTTTTTGTCTCTTCCAAAAGCCATTTGTGCTCACAATGAATCACCAATGCCATCAGCACAGATTAGAAGCACAACTGTCTTTACTAACACACCAAAAACATTGCAAGCCCTTTTCTGACCAACACCAAAAAAGCTCTAAAGTGATAACAGACATAGGGATGTCTCCTAAAAGGAATTTCTACCCACAAGTCCTTTTCAGGGGAACACTAACATTGCCTGGGCTGGTGGGTTTTGCTTAGACAACTCCTTTTAAAAGCAGTGTCCCTTTCCCAAACTCGCCAATTATCTTTGCCACCACATTCCTTTGTCAGAGCAGCCTCCAGCTGCCTAATCTCAGCCACTTCAAGCTGCACCTGTGAATCAGACTGGGTTAATCACACTAACAGATGGCAGGGGCCAAACAGGCAGCTAACAACTTATATCATTTTAAATAGCATCTAATGTTTCACAGCTTCAGACCAGGAGCAGTCATATACAACAGTAACTAACTAGGGGAGCTCTAATCAGGCTCGTACTTTATCGTACTTCAAGCATACAGTATAGCTGCCAGTTACTAATCAGGCTGACAAGCAAACATACTACCTGGCTACTGTGTTTGGTAACTAGCTGACATCTCCCATGAAAGATTTCTGTGTTCTGTGTGTTATTGACTTTACAAAGCACAAGCGATAGCAAACTACCAGTCACCGAGGGGATTTTGCAGCAGCACATAGGGGCATAAGGAACCAATATGAATTTTACCTTTTTTTTTTCCTCCTTAGCAACTGTTCTATTTAGAGCCTATTAATAGCTTTCCAAATTCTCTAAAGGGACTGAGGTTTAACATTCAGATAGGTTTAAGACTCTTTTAGCCCATTTTCATCACACATAAGTAACACAAAATGTGGGTTTAGTGCTGGATTGCTTTCTATGCAACAAACCTTGAGGTCCTTTGCAGACAAAAGAACCTCATTGTCTCCAAACTCATTCTCCCTGGGGAGATTTCTGCCGAGATTAAGGATTGAAGGATTTGCCTCATTACAACTTAATTTTTAAAGTTTCCATACCACCTTTTAACAAAGTGAGCCGGATCTTTGGTTCTTCTGTTACATTCCAGCTTAGGTTCAGGGAAAGTTAGTTCATCTGTGAGAGTCTAAACCAGACAAAGACCGAACTTCAGTTCAGGAAGAAAGGAAACTGCAGAAATGCTAGCAAGAAAGGAGAAAGAAAGTACAGACCAGTAAAGCATGTTTAGAAGAATATTAGTTTATTTTTATTTTTCTTTTCCAAGATACTATGTGAAACAGAAAATGGAGAAGGACAAAGAAACCACTATTTGACAGCCCATGCAGTGAACAATCAAGAAGCTCTGAAGGCAGGAGCGCAAAAGACGGGACATTATTTTCCAGGTGGATCTTGCTAGCGACTTCTGGCAGTTGGCTGTTACTTACTCATCTGGTTGCTGTCATTCACAAAGTCCTCGGACCCATCATTGTCATCTTCATCGTCCCCAGAGGAAAGAGCATCTGCACATTAAAAATAATCAAGTCTTTAAACCAGCCTATTTTTTTACAGACAAATAAAACGATATGCTACATCTTAAGATTATCTATCAGGAGAACAGATGTTACATTGTGCAGTAGCTACAGAAAAAGAAAATCCAGCCACAAAACGTGTGTTATTCTTATAAAATTCTAACAAAACTAGCTAATAATCCTGAAATGCTGAAAAGTTTCTACAGGGAGCTTGCTAACCCCAAAAATCTCTTTCCACTTACAATTTTTGTTTTTCTTAAAGACATTCAGTTCAATAGAACTGAGTATCTCCAGAATGATTTATCCTTAAACTTAAAGGATGTGGGACACCCCTTTTCCTCTTCTGAATACCTTTGTATTCATTCTACTGGCTTTATCGTCATCACAACTCTGTCATAGTGGCATAAAACAGAGAGCTATTCAGGAGCAGTTATCATAGGATGGTTTGGTTTGGAAGGGACCTTAACACCCCCCCCCACAATAGATCCTTTGAAATAAAAGGAGTATATACAGAGTCCATCTCAGGGCAAGGACAAGGAGGAAAATACCTAAATAACTAGAGAATCCAGCTCAACCCGCTGTGCCCGAGTGGACTGCTTCACATTATAGCATAATGTGTCTTCATATCACATTTTACAGCATCTACATGCAAAAACCTATGTACACTCACCTGTAACATTTACAATGAAGTACAGAGTATCACTGTCTAGGGTCCTAACAGCAGTGCAAGCATAGAGGCCCGAATCTCTGGGTGTAGCATCCTTAATTTGTAAGTACTCCCCAATAATCACTGTCCTATTGTCAGGCCCCAGAGGGACCCCATCCTTAGTCCAACTGATCATGACGGCATCTCTCAATTGACAGCGCAACTCAAGAGGCTCTCCTGGAAGTGCTGAGTATACATCTGGCTGAGAGATTTGGTATTTGGTTGGCGGCTCTGTGAAGGTGGGAGGAAAGGAGGAAAAGAAGAGAGGGGAAAGGAGAGAATTTCCAACACAAGTCAGTGAAGGCCCTTTTCATCCACAGAAATCAACTTACGTTAAACAAAAAAGTTTCATCCAGATTAGTCCAGCAATCTGCCTTGTAAAACTGAACCACGCACAGGTATGGAATAGGCTTCATTGTCAAGAAGTTAACCACAAGCAAAGCTCATTCCCTTTTGATCAGTGCCTTGTCCCGAGTGCCACGCAGAGGCACAACCCTTCTCACTGGTCACAGCAAGCGACTCCAGAGAGATGAGTGCTGCTGAACCTAGGGCTTTGAGGAATTTGGAGGAGGCAGGAGGAGTTCGAGAAGCAAATCCGGTTTTATATCTTAGCATTTGGGTCTGCAATTCAGATTAATATTTAACCTTTCCCCATCTGATTTTATAAGTTTGTTGTTTTCTTTTTCAACCTGCGAAGAGCTGTGTTGGAAGAAAAGAATGATCAAACCCCCCCTCGCTAACCTAATAAACATGAGTTCCTATACACAGCATATATGACGCCCTTTATTTTAATCCCTGCACCCTTCCCAAAGCCTCTACATTTACCTTCTACACCACCAGCTCTGCTCCCAGTGACAGTAACTTTTTCCCTTAACCTAGGCTTCATTTCTTATTTCACAGCCTCTCCTGAGCAGAATACTGCAGAAACCCAGGAACACGAGCAAAGCTTTCAACATCACAGTGTACACACAAGTTCAAAACAAAATGTCTCATCCACCAATTCCCTTTTGTAACCAAATAACAAAAAGAAAGTCAAACTACAGTCTTATACCAAAAAAAAAAATCCCTGGAAAACTACATCTGCCTATAGTTACTAGAGCTTCATCACCCCTTTTTCCAAGGCTGGCTCTCAGCAGGAGGGAGGGAACCACAGCTCCAGACACTTGGGACCATCTCCACAGAGGGATGCTCCAGATACAGGGACTGCAGTTGTAATGGTTTCTCCCTACAATCACAATATCCCTCTCCCACAAGCCTTTGCGCCTCACCAAGGAACATTAAATAAAGGAAAGAAGCATGAAACCATCTTCTGTTTGCTCCTGAGGAGGGTCACATCACACAGACAGCTGCTCCGCGGCACACATCATTCCCATGCAGGCACCAACTGTGCACCACTGTGTACATATATAAATATACACACACACCTTTGTGTTTGTTAGGGAGAAAATATTAAAGTAGGTGACTCCTCGATGCCCACCCTTGCTTCTAAGAATACGGAAACCCTGAAACCTCTCTTCCTTATCCTTAGGGCATGGCATTGTCATTTCTTGTATCACACTTCCAACAGAGAACTCCGAAACAAGCATCACATCTGAGCAGGCCTGTGAATGTGAGTCTGGAAATGCTGAAGCTCTGTCAGCAGTTTAGTTTTAGGTAGCCTTGCAAGGAGCAGAGGAGTTGGACTTGATCCTTATAGGTCCCTTCCAACTTGAGATAGTCCATTATTCTATAAGTACCAGAAGTGGCCACCTTGATGGGACACTTGTGCATTTAAATACTGGGTTATACCGACACACTTGAAAATAGTGTGCCAGATTTCTTCTCCCACTCATCCTGGAATTATGTCATTTCAGGGAGTTCAGTGGGAGTTTGCCTGAGTGAGAACAGATCCAGTGATGTGACCTTGCAAAGCAAGCAGCTTCTCCTGGTTTTTTCTCTAGAGCGAATGCGGTTTTTTAAATAACAGATTTGACACATGCATCCCACCAAGATGGTGACCAGAAGAAGTACATAAAACCATTTAAACAAGACCAGTCATGGAGAACATAAAGATTCTTGGATT
Organism: Strigops habroptila; assembly: GCF_004027225.2. Taxonomy (NCBI): domain Eukaryota; kingdom Metazoa; phylum Chordata; class Aves; order Psittaciformes; family Psittacidae; genus Strigops; species Strigops habroptila. The sequence continues at coordinate 77,699,168 of NC_044281.2, forward strand.
AGATTTTATAACAAGGTCTCTAAACTTTCTAGCGTGCAAAGTTCCATCTCAGTCTAGGACAAGCTCCAATACAGCTTTACACTCCTTATAAACTAATTCAGTCTTGCTGATACAGTCACAAATCCACAGATCTGCAATGCAGGTGCTTCACTGAGTACTACACTATGCTGTTAGGAACCTAATTTCCAGAAGGAGCATGGGCTCCTTTCTATGTGTATTTTGTAACAGTATAGTTGAGTTCGCTTGAGATTTTATTTTAAATTAAGATTCCTCTGTCAGATTAAAACAAAAAGAAAGAAAGAAGGAAGTTGAAGCCAACCAGCTAATTTACTTTGAAGTTTTTAAGACTCTTTGTAACGCTCTACCTGCAAAGCAAATTTCTTTAATAGAGTTTACACTGTGCCAACAATGTACTGGAGTCTGAAAATGTCTTTGTTTAAGCTTTGTAAAAATCCACCATGGGTGAATATAACTCAACACTCCTTTAAGTGCATTAGAGGCTTTTACCAAAGAGGGCTAGGAAACTCACAGGATGCTCACATGGGTTGCAGCATCCTCCTGGGCAGATTGGTTGTTCACATACAATTAGAAGGTAAGTAATTTTCTACCTCCCATCCTTGATTCCACCTCTTTAGAAACTACTATCCCCAAATGTACACTGAGTCTTTCAAACAAATGCAAATCCAAACTCAAGAGCAGTAATTTAGTTCAAAATTACAAAGAAAAAAAAATGCCTTTTCCGCAGAAAATTACTAGTACACTGATGAAAAATAAGTTTTCAATAGGTATTAGCATTTGGTAAATATTATCTTCCTCCATTTCTTTCTCTCTAGAGTCTCAGGGAAGACACAGCAAAGTGTTGTCATGCAATAATGAAGTCATGTTTGGAAATAGTGAGTTATTTCAGGTAAGCCTTTGTGTTGCCAAACTAGAATGTAGCAGCACTTAAGACTGTCACTTTTTATAATGTTTGCCTATAAACTCTTTCCAGTGTGGGTTTGAAATGGTGCCCAAAAGCAAACAGAGAACAGGTGGGATTCGGAGGCATGAGTCCGCCCATCAGCTGCAATGCAAAAATCAACCAGTCTAAACTGTTAAAACATTCCCAGCAGCACATAAACAACCTATGTGCAAAGTTAATTCTCATTCCAGGACACTGCACAAGGATTTTTACACTGCTCTGAAAGTTAGGGACAAGTTTTGAACCCATGTGCAAGCTGTACCATCAAACCCATGGCTTCTCTGAGGCTGGCATCAGGATTATTTCCTTACATCCACATCTTCTGAGCATAACAGGGAAATAAGTGTGCAAGTTTGCTCGGCTCTCATTTGCATCCATCCTCCAGTATTCTCAGCAGCAGCACCCTGAGTTTTCCCCTAGTGAAAATAGCTAGATGGGAGAAGGAGGAGGAGATAGCCCTGCAGAGCCTGCAGCACCGAGCAAGGCTTGTGATCTGGTATCAAATCCATGCTCATCCAGCCCTCTCCAAAGCTCTGCCTTGAAACTGCATCCTTCAGTCATCACCACAAGCCTGTAAATCAGCCCTTCCCTGGGAGAGCTCTGCTGAGCTGTGGGAACGCAGCACGGGATTCATAGAATCCTAGAATGGTTTGTGTTGGAAGGGACCTTAAAGCTCATCCAGTTCCAACCCCCTGCCATGGGCAGGGACACCTTCCACTAGAGCAGGTTGCTCCAAGCCCCTGTGTCCAACCTGGCCTTGAACACTGCCAGGGATGGGGCAGCCACAGCTTCTCTGGGAAAAGTCTGTGCCAGCGCCTCAGCACCCTCACAGGGAAGAGCTTCTGCCTCAGAGCTCATCTCAATCTCCCCTCTGGCAGGTTAAAGCCATTCCCCTTGGCCTGTCCCTACAGGCCCTTGTCCAAAGCCCCTTTCCAGGTTTCTTGTAGCCCCTTTAGACACCGGGAGCTGCTCTAAGGTCTCCCTAGAGCCTTCTATCCTCCAGGCTAAAGAATGAATTCCATTCTAAGAAAGTTCTCCTGCAAATCCTGTAATTGTGGCATTAGTTCCTACTGCAAAGGCGCATTACCTGATGTGTATAGCACTTATTTATCATGCCTTAAAAAGCAAACAAGCCACAAAGGCACGTGCAAAATTTCTGGTGGTGTTCTTAGACACTGGGGGACAAGGGAGAGCACATTGTTTCTGCTATCGTCCTCTCCCAGCTACATCCTTATTTGTAATAGTAGTGCACAGAATGTGTTTAAATTTTATAGGTGGAGCTGTTGAACAATACCACCATGGAAAACCAAGCTGCTTTTGAATAAACGCATGTGAACTTTTTCTTTGCCTGCTCATACAGTCTCACAGCATGGTTTATGCCATCCAGCCATCAAATGGAGTAAATACTGTTTGTGTAAAAGCCATGACCACAAGAGAGGACTGGGGACATTCTGAATGCTCTACTTCAGATTGTTATGAGATACGCAATTATACTCCAAATCATGCTTCTGTTCAAGATTCAGTCACTGAAACAAGAGATTTATACTTCCTTAGGTTTTAAGTTATTATTATTTGTCTCCATTTATTAAAACGTTAACAAAGAGCTGCTTATCTTAAGGCTCAAGGCATTTAGTTACTTAGTTACAGAGCCAAATAATTAAACAATCAGCTAATAGCTAACCCCAGCAAAGATTCTCACACAACTCTCCATAACACAAAAGCCTCAGACCCCATCAAGCCACTTTCGCTTCAAAAGGCTTTAGTAAATAACTAAACACTCACCATAGCGTGCCCAGAAGGGTCAACAGACCTGACCTGTCAGGAATCCAAGAGGTTCATTGCAAAACTGAATGTCCCCACAGGGAATGCCTGGCTGCCAACCACTACCACTCCTCCTGCTTCTCCTACCCGTCTCCTGTTTTTCCTGCCATTGAGGAAAATCAAGCAAGACCACACTGGATGAGCAACATGGAATAGGGATGTCGAACCGTGCCTGAAGCAGAATAGCCACAGGCTATTTGACTTTGGGAGTCAAACCCAAGCCTTTATGCTCTCTCCCAGAAGCAGCCTTTGAAGGATTGGGAAGCCAAGGTATCATGAGCCAGGCTTGCAACCTTCCATCCCACCTCCCAGGTACAAACTGATGGGCTTCTTCCTCAATTTAAGTTGGCAGGCTAATACTAAGAGTAGCTCCATCTCCTCTTCTGATGCTGGGTGGCAAACTCAGCCTACAAAAGAAACAACCACCAGTTTAAAAATGCAAAGAGTCATTCCTGGCCACAGTGACCATCACCCATTAGCCAACAGCAAACCAAAGCCACAAAGGCTAAGCACGTCTCCTTATACAAATGGGGACAAAACAGTATTTGCAATTCATCCATCTGCTTCTCCAAAGTCACTGGATTCCTGCTGGCTTATTTGTACTGTGCTTCCGTCAGCTAGCTGCCAGCTATGCCCAGCTCTGCCTCCGCCAGGCATAATCAGGAAGCCTCTGATCTGACAAAAACCTTTCCCTTCCAAATCACTACAGTTCCTTCTAGAATTGTAAAACACTAAATATATATATATAAAATATATATATACATATATATATAAAAAAATCACTTGTCACTGAACACCACTCCAAAGAGCAGGAATCATTCTCCCTCCTCTAACATATAAAAACATGTGATGACAAGGATTTAAGTCTTCTAGTAAAACTTCATCAAGCACAAAGCATCAAAGAGATATCCATGATAGTTACAAACACTAATACGTGACATATTCTAAGTCTTCACAAGCCTTAAACCAAGCTTCCAGGTTGCTCTATTTGAAAGCAGTGATTCCATAAAACATTAAGTGCTAGACTCTGCAAAATAAATTGAGATTTTTTTTTCCCTGGCATCTTATTTAACCCCATTATCCTTATTCTATAGAGACCTAGTTCATCTGATGGGTACAAGAGATGAAACCAGAGGAACAGGAGGAATCCTTCTGCTCTGGAAGCAAACATTTGCAAAACGAAGTGTTGCCACATAATACATTCCCGGTACTCCAGAACAAGCGTAGAGCTTCCAGCCACACTGACCTGCTAAAACGTGGACCTCCAACATCATGTCAACTCCTATTGAGTGTTACATATACTAAGATCATTAAAAAAAAGTGAATCTCCTCCAATTGAAACACTTGCCAATGTCATCATGGGTAAGGGAAAATGTTACACTGCGCTAACTTTTCTTCCTAAGCTTTGAAGACTTAGAAAAATAAATAATTCTAGTGAGCAGCAGAGTTTCACCACTTGCAAGACCCCCTGGCCAAGGAAAAAGAGCTCTGCATGTGCACCTAAAAGTCATGCCCATGTGATTACATCTATCTGCCTTGTGTAATGCTCTTTGGCAGATGAGCAATTACAGAACTGCAACTCCTTGAGGTAACTACCCCCAGGCAGCATTTAGTCTTGGCTACGGACACAAGGAAGGGCTTCATCACACCCAGCTGAAGAGAGCAATGGGGACAAGCCTCCTGAGGTCCCCTGCTATGTTGGTGTGTTGGCTGATACGTGGTGAGGTGGGTGAACCCACCCCATGTTTGTAGCATGGCTTTAATGGCAAAAGCATCTGGGTTGATGTCTCACCCTGCAGTTAAAGGAAGACTCCTTCTCAAAAGAAGGAGAAATTGTACTTGTCTAGGCTTCATACAGAGATTAAAAATTCTTACAACTTGCAGCCTGCTTGCTCCTACCTGTCTTTATAGTTGTGATTGTTGAGTTATGGCTGCACAACCACGCAATATGCGTCAAAAATGCCAAGTATCACATGCTCCTGGGCTTGGCCGTGTGCTTTATGCTTTTGGAAGCCAAGCCAGGGAAGACTCAGAGCGTGCCAAGTTCAAAGTAAACAGCAGAGACCAGCAAGGCCACCTCCTGCTGCTGGGAACTGCCCTGCAATTTCTTCCTGTTTGTCCCCATTCTTCACAGCCTGCTCCTTACAGGATGAAGACTTCTTCATACAACAGTCACCATAGGATTTATCTCCAGACATGGGGCAGAGCAAGACACAGCAAATCAGTATGTCTTCTGCTCAAAGACTTGGTAACCAGGGAGGGAGAACACACCCCCAACCTTGAGCAGCCACACCAAAGCCCCTAAAATTATTGTGCTGCTTTTTATAATATCATCAGTAAGATAAGAAACTACAGGCCACCTTCAGGATTTGAACCTTTAGTTCCAAGCACCGTATCTTGACCACTTCTGTTCGAGCCATAAGCTCCCCTAGCTGCCTAAATTAAGAGAGTGATAGTCCCTGTGCTAAGTGTGCAGGGGAGTACAATATAAACCTCACACACAAGTAATACAATCTCAAAAATAATTAACTACTCTTCAAACTCATTATAGAAGAGTCTTCTCATGTAATCTATTATACAATTCAAAGGGGAAATGTATCACCTCTGCCGGAACCTCAAATGAAAAGCTGGAAAAAAATTAACCTTCTCTCTCTAAAAAGCAGAATCCAAGACTAGGATCATTTTCTAATTATTTCTGCTTTCAGCAGCACATCAAATCTTCCTGACTCTATTCTGCACATAACTAAGTGACAGAGCAATTTAACCAACTCCCATTGTCCAACTTAGCATTAAGATCTGCTTGGGAAAGGCTCCATATAAGATACACAGCCTTGGGGAAAGGTATGAGCAGGTTTATTTAGTCGCAAAGGCTTTTTCTTGGGTTTAATATTTTCTTGCATCTCTTCCAATCTGTAGCTTTTTTTCAGGTTCTTTATTTGCATTTCAAGAGCAACATAAAAACATAACAGAACACAGCACAAATCCAAACATAAAAACACAACCTATTTCTTCCAGGTTTGCCGAAGGCCACGCTCGGGACTATTGCTATTCAACATGCAAAAGAAATAAATTACAACTGTGAGGTTAAAAATTGCACAATTTCATGTTCAAGTGTTAGTTCTGGATGCAGAGAACATTTATTCAGATTCCCTATAAGCAAGTCAGCAGTTGTTTCTTTTGTACACGGTCCCATTTTTACTTGACTATACAAATCCTCTTAATTTTAGCAGCTTGTCTGGAAGTCTCGTCTTGCCTGTTCCCCTGAAATTCATCTTCCCCCTCTTCCTAAAGTGGGATTGGAAAAAAAGTCTCTGGAAACAATACCCCCAAAACATCCCCTCAGCACTTTCAAAAGTGTTTGCCACAACACGTATAAACCATAGGATATTCTCCAAATACTTCAAGGTTTTGAGGCATGCCAGGCTCCCCTTTAACGTTTAGTCAAAAGGTACCGGAGCTAAGTTAATTCCAGCTCCACACAGAGAATAATCACCAGTGGGTACCTGGGGATAAAGCAAGAGCAGCAGAACAAGCCCTGAAGTTAAAAGCTAGGCTGGCTATCTGCACTTCCAGGTGGCACACAACCATTTACATGACAAGGGTTATTTTTAACTTGCAGACACCTCCATCACTCCTTGCTGGTAGCAGTGGCTCCTGGGCACTTTGCCATACTAATGGAAGATAGTTCAAATGCTTCTGAGTTGTTAGGAGAAGGGCTATTACTGAGCAGTGGTGCAGGTTTCTTAAGGAGCCTCCATGTTAATCTGCGCGTCTGAAATACCCTGGTGAGCAAACAATATCAGACAAATCTGTGTATTTCAACACTCTAATATCTGAACAGGATTATTTTTCATTAATAAGCTTATATTTATTAGAACAAAGCTCAAGAACTGCTCAGAATTTCAACTGTGGTTTTGAAATGACTTTTAAGAACTGTTGGGTGGCATTCAGCATTATAAATCATACTACTTTCCCTGAAACAAATTAAACATTGCAACACAGAGACAGTGAGCAGGGCACTTTACAAACTTGCAAAGCCAGTCTCACAGCAGTACCTTCTCCAGCAGCAGGTCCTGCCAGCAGCAAACCTACACACAGCCCATCCTTCCGAGCATCATGAACCTTATGTAGCTTTTCTACACCATGACTTCTTATAAAGTCTAAAAACTCAGCAGAGCATGGTGCTCAGATCATGTTCTGTTCCATCCAACCACATTTTAACCTCCTACAAGACTTGTCCTGCTCAGTGCAGACTGCTGAGGCATGCCCAGCCACCGCAGCCAACTCCAAACCCTGCTCAAACAGCCACAAACCCCCTGGGAGAAAGCCTGAGGTGATAACTACCACGTCCCAAAACTCCTTTCAAAATAGGAACTCATGAAAAGCTAGGAGGGGGAAAAAATATATATATACAGCCAAAATACGAGTTCTCTCCTCCCTAACCAGCTTCTCACCCTCCTTTTTCTCCCTTCTAGCCCCCCAGCACATTGCCCTTCCCAATAAACCCTCACAAATGCAAGCCTGGTACAAGAGAAATCTGCTCTCCTCTCAGTTCTTGTGGTTTTACTACCGTAAGGCGCTTTGCAGGGCTGCTCCACATTGGTTTGTGTCCCAGCCCCATGAGCCAGTTCTTTTGCGGGGGAGGAAAAGCAATAATTACACACAACTTGCAACAGCATGTGAGGAAGGGAAAGAAAGTAGGTCAGATCCCAGCTCCTCAGCGTCGCTGAGGTTCACCAAATGCTCTCACTTACAGTCATTTTAGAAATACAATTAAAATTATAGCAGCGTGGCAAGCGAAGGAAGCAGCTAGCGCTCAGTTTGCCTTTCTGTGCCTCTCCTTGGTACGGTTAATGGCATCTGTGTAGTGACAAGCAGCAAAAAGACCTGAACCAGCAGAAAGCGAAGCCCGTGCGACATCTCTATACCAGGTGCTGACTACTCTGATACTCAGAAGTAGGTCCAGGAAAACCAGTCTCCGAAAAAAGGGTTATTGTTTTAAACATAAAGTAAAAAAATACTAATAAAAAAGCCAGGAATGATAATTAAGATGGAAACGGATAACCTGGAGATGTACATAATTGGTATATGGATTATAAGATCGAATATCTCACAGAATATCTCATTTTGCAACTGTCCTCATTGAGAGGCACAGTCCCCATGGACTAAATGCAGACGCAGCTTCGCTGACATTCTCTGCTTCGATTGAAACCCAAAAGACCAAACTTCCAGAACAGCTCGGCGCTCCCAGTGCACGTTTCATAATTATAACAGGAGCTGTTGGCTGCTGCACTCTCGCAAATCTGGTCTTTATTTAAGATCTGCCTGTATTCAAAGTTGTTTCTCTTTCAACCAGCTTAAAAGACAGTTTATCCCTAGTACTGCAAGATGGCACCTCTCATTTTGGGGGTATATCGTGCCAAATTCTCCCCACCAAAAACCACACTACAGACACACAGCGCAATGTGCTGAGCTGAAATTCAAAGGTCTGAATTTCAGATTGGTTCCCAATTTGTTGTAAGGATAATTTTACCCTGGCAGGCTCCACGCTAAAACGTTGCCCAGTTTCCCACAGCCACCACAAACACAAATCAGCGCATCCTGAATGACGCTGGGAAGATGCTCCCACTCGACCCACTGATGGATGCAGAAGCACAGCATGTCCTGCTTTGACCAGGGAACCAAACCCTCAGCCACACTGGTGCAAGACTAAGGACTTTTTTGCACTTCTTAAACCACACTGTAATATATTTTCTCTTCTAGTGAAACCAGGCACACTATTACAAACAGACAAGATGTAACTTGCCTAAGCGGGCGATGGTTCTTTTAAAAACATGGATTTATACTGCTAAGGAGTTCTGCTTCAAAGAAAGTCTCTGCTTTCACTGTAAAGTTTCAACCTTGAGGACTCACAAAATATGTAACGCTTTATAAATATGACATTTCCAATAAGGAATTTTTCTCTATTGATGATAAAAGGGATAGTTAAATCTTTTTCTCACATCCCCATCTGTTCCTGAAGTAAATATTCACTCCAAGAAAATACTAATCTTTGACTGTATGTATTCAAAGCCAAGTGATCATTTCTACTGAAGCTGGGAAGCTGGATATAGAAATATGCTCATTAAGAGCTATGCTATGACTATCATTAAAGCACCACAACAGTCCCTCGTCTCACATGTAGACAACTTACATAACTGGAGATGTCAGCATTTTCATTGGAAATTCTGCTTTCAAAGGTAACTTGAAAACTTGTAGCTTGCCTGTAAAAAAGTTACTACGGCCTGAAGTTTGTTGCAAGTTCTCTGCCAAGGAAGAGCTATTTTAAAGTTGGAAAACTACACATCCATCAGAGTTGGTCACTGGGTTAGGGTTTTATCTATATGAATGGTTTAAAAAGAAAGCAAAAATGGCAGATAAGCCTGAAATGTGCAATTATTTGTACTACTTTGCAAAATATTTGCCACTCTGACACCTTACCAACTCCTAGTGTCTCACCAACACAGCCAGTAAATAACAACCCTACCCATGTCCAATTAGTTTGCAGCTCAAGACCATGCCCCTGCTAAAGCGCTGCAGATTTTCAACGCAGAATGGACACATTAAGACTGATTTAATCTGGCTGTTTGTACAGTTCCCCAGAATCTCAGCTAGCAATTCCTGTACTAGGCCAAATAACTTACTGAACCGGATCCCCGAAAGGGCATCCAACCCTCACCCGAAGCTGCGGGGATGTCACATTCCTCCATAATAGGCTGTGATAATTGCCTTAAATAAACCCAAACCCTAAACTCTGATTTAACTAATCAGTTTGAATTGTTACTCAGAACTTGCCGATATCAAAGCCACTGTTCTTGTAAAAACCCCAAAACACCAGCAACAAAGGAACCCTGGGTGAACTTTTTGCTTTATTTTTCCGACCAAATTGGAAGCAGCATCCTGATGTTTCTCCACCACTCCTGGAAGACGACCACCATGTGGGGTCCCTCACAGCAGGGTGGCATGGAGAGGACCCATGAGGGTGATCCAGAATGGGGAGCACACTGCTTCGCATGGGACAGGGCACATCCCACCACTGGGATCCTCTGTATCCCACTGCTTGGGAGCCCAAGAAGAACCTCACAGGACTCCACATCCTCATCCAGGCAGGTCGCAGTGGCTAACAGAGGATGTCCAAGTGGACTGAGCTAACCACTGTGACCATGGGTGATGTTAACCTTTAAGTATTGCCAAGAGTTTTACAAAAGTGAAGGTAAATTGCTCATATTATGCAGCAGTTTTACAAAAAACAAAGGCATAGTGTTCATATTGTGCAATATTGTCACCAAAATTAACGTATATTGCTCATATATGCAATATTGTTACTAAACTTAAAGTTATATTGCTCATATACACAACAGTGCTACCAAAATTAAGGTATATTGCCCATATTATGCAACATTGTCGCCAAAATTAAGGTATATTGCTCATACTATGCAATATATTTACCAAAATTAAGATACTGCTCTGTGTACTACAGTGAATGTGTTTACGTTTTTATGTTGTTTAGTGCCAGAAAATAGCTATGACCAAGTTAAAACCCAAATGACAACTCTTTACTCACTTCAGAGCCCACCATAAGCACACACCACCCATCAAAGAAAGTCTCTCTTCTTCACTGTTGCTCCCAAGCGCACATTTAAGGCCATTTTGAACTCCTGTGTTTTTCACAGGACACAGAATTAGGCTGTCCCTCGTGGAAAGCTTAAATTAGTCCTTTGAAATTTGACCTAAATTGAAAGAACTGAAACACATTGCTACCGCACCGGGTGAGGGCTCCAAGTGGGTGCTCCAAGGACAGCGTCAAGGCATTGCACGTGGGGAAGAAACTAAATTAGCTACCCAGCAGAACGATAACACACAGCCCAGGCAAGGGAAGGTCAAGGGAGAGCTTGCTATTTATCAAATATATGTCTAAACTAATTATTCAGTTCACAAAGTAACCCTTCAACCTATGTGTGCGGTCAGAGCCCTTTTGAAATGTTGGCTATCATCAAAGGCCTTCATAGCCCGGGTACACAGAAAGAGAATGGCTCCTTTGTACACACTGGGGTAGGCTTATTTCTAAATATTTAAAAGCAGAAAGGCTTTATACTCCCTAGGATAAAAAACACAGATGTAAACTCTTGATGTGAGACATAATTTGATAGTTGACAGCCCTCAAACTAACTCCTACAGGTCCTGTTTCTGCTCACGACGCTCAACAGCCTCCAATTTTAGCTTAGGGAAGAAAGCACCACAACCAATAACGCTCAGAATCCAGCCACTGGTGAACAGCCACAATATCATTGATACCATAATTTACAACGGCTCAAGATACCATTTTCAGAGTAAATACTGAGTAAATTACTGGAGTAATATCTAATGGTCACAGATGAGATTCAGAGCTCAATGAGCCCAGCACTTTATAAAAGCACCTGAAAGTGTGCTACCAAAGAGATTGATTGACTGCAAATAACCACAAGCAAAGCACCTCAAAGCATGATAACATCTTGCCCATGTCCTGCACATATCCATGAAGTTGATTACCCTATTAGATAAATACTGCTTGTACGAAAGTACGTGCTTAACACCAGCTATTCTGAAGGTTGCAACCTAACCTAAAGTTAGGTTTAGCTAAGAGACAAGAACATATCCTCTATTAAAATCAAAGGGACAAAAAGCCACAATCTCAATTCCCCTTAATCTTCTATACAGAAGAAAAAGAATATTCTTTTTTAATATTCTGAGTCACTGACACAATAAATCGTAATGATAAAAGCACCTAACATCAAAAATAAACACAGAATTCGGGGCATGTCCATGAAGGAAGACTAAAAAACAGATCAACGTGTCACCAAAGGTCATGGCCCTGCTGACCTTCTCAGCTGGTATGAAATGTCATAGCTCTAATGACTGCATACTCAGCAGCCCTACCGAAAACCTGCATTATTGGAGCACCTGACCCCCCAGATTAGCTCTGGCCAAAATGTTTGGCATTTACTAAATTAAAAAAGAAGTCTGCTTTGGTTTTGAAGAGGTTTTTGGAAGGGTTTTTTGTTTTGTTTTGGGCCTGGAAAGCTTGTGGGTGGCAGTGATGGAACCCGGAGAAGGTGATTGTGTAAAACTTAGGGTTTAATGAAGTACATAAAGGAGGTTTTATTTCCCAAATCTCAGATATAAATCCCACACAATTCCCTGTATTCTGCAGCATAAAAGCTCTTATTATGCCATTAACTTTGAGGCATTTTTTTGTTGGGTTTTTTGGTTTAGTTTTTCCTTGTCTCATTTCTGGTAATGATTCGGGTTCTCACGTCTAGAATTGTTTCATGTCAGTAACATTCCTGCCCAGGGAAGAAGTTTTAAATCGTTTTTAACAATTTACTCTTTGATAAAACCCAGATTCTACCCCCTGGATATTTACTGTGGAAGAAACATGGTTTTAAACTGTGCTTTTTAAAATAGTAAAAGCTATTCTTTCCCTGAAAAGCTGAAAAATTATCCGGCATCATACAGAAAATATTACTCTTCCCCCCGTAAAACACTCCACCAATCCTGCATCCACATTCTTTCTGATTTAACCCTAAAACTAGGGAACCTCACTACAAACAGCAAGTCTGCAACCAGAATTATTCATGCTTTTGTCATTCCTCTGAAAAGCCAAAAAGGCACCAGATGTGCAATTAACAAACCATACAGTAAGTGGTGAGGAGAGTTGGGCTTTATTTTCTTAATTCTCAAGTTACCTTCAAAAGGAAAATAAAACATCTTTGCTATCAGCAATCTCTATGGCTGACAGATGACAATATTGCTGTACTCTTAACTTCTTTCAGGAACACTTGCTAGGGAGGAGGGCTTCTCGTCTCTAAATAGTTCATCTCCTGCCATCAATAAAAATGTACTTGGAACAGATTCTAAATATGTGTTAGCTGGTGACGTCTATTTTTAGAGGCAGCGGATAGAAACAAATAAGTTTTGCATGAAAATGTATTAAATAAAAACAAAGCCGTATCCGTGGACATGAGTAGTAGAATGTGTAAAGGCCAAATTCTTTCCAGCAAGCTTGCTGAGGCAGAAATGCTCTATGGACTATTATATTAGGTTGACAGTTGAGTTGTTAGAAATGTAATCACTCCTCCAAGGGACAGATGAAACCTTATGAAGGAAGCCTCTCTTTCCCCCTAAGGTGCTCAGAGAGCAGGAAAGATCCTACACAATCCAGTAGAATCACCCTTATATACAATCAGTTCACGACAATAAAAAGGCAGCCCCTCCTTCGCTGTTTGGAGAAGAAAAGCACTTCGCAAAGCTTAAGGAACGGATATACCTAGAACGTATCAACAGGTGCCAGCTCAGAGAAGGAGATTTTATCAAAACACCTTTTCCAATGTAAAGGTCTCAATTAGCCTTTGCTTTCCCAGCAATGAACTGCAGTCCTTGCTGTTCAAATCTCAACATTTACACTTTCAGAACTTGCAATTCAGACACTGTACCGGTTGTTCTTGGATATTAACAGCAGTAGGGAAATGTATCCAAAGTACAAACACTAATAAAGCTGCAACACCACTTGCAGAGTGCCTGGCAAAACTGAACATTCAGGCCCCGTGACTGAAAAACTCATGGGGTTTATTTTTCTCTGAACTTCTCAGGTTAAGACAATCACAAAGACATGCAGCTATACAGCCATTTCATTCCTTGAGACAGCAACATGTAACACGTATGCAAGTGCAGCAGCCTGGTTTCCTTACAGACCCGTTCCTGAAAACTTTCAGCCGTACGCTTTGATTATACAACGTGATGACAGTCCCAAGTGAAATCACTGACACCACTCGCTTGCATAAGATTAAACAAACGAACGCTTGCATGAACACAGCCCATGTGTGAGCAGGAAAAGACAAAAAACATAATTCTTGAGGGCTAATCTGTTACTTGCCTTAGATTTATCAAAGCATATAAAGATGTTGACTTTATTTCAGACATTCAGGCATTTAGAATTAACTTCTTTTGCAGAGTTAAGGATTATAGAGTGATTTACCTTCAGGTTCCAGCGTGGTGTCTTCAACAACTAAATTAAATGAAGGTCGAGCCAGGGAAAGTCCAGCCATGGTGACCACCACCAGGCAGATAATGCAACCCGAATCCCAGCTGACCATCTTTTTAGAGCAAATTCCTGGTCCATTTCCATATCTCCATGTGGACTTTAATCCCATCTGAACACCTCTAGAGAAGCATGGAGAGAAAGCAGTGCCTTCGGCCAGGGTAATACCTCCTCCCTTGGAACGACGGCTGCTGCTGCTGTGGAGAGAAGAGAGATTTAACATTGTCAGCAAAAACATCTTAAAGTGCAAACCCAAAAACTTCAGAAAGCCCCTAGCAGAGCTGAGGGGAGAGGGAAGGGAGGAGGAGGATGGGAAAAATAGTTTTCCAGCTTCAAGAATATGTGAAAAGTGAGTGACTTTTCATTTTCTGTTAGCAGCTTCCATCATCACCTGAGGCGTAACCAAGTCCTCCTTGTTTTCACAAAATCACTTCTCAGCACATATTTAGAGAGCTATTTTACTGACAGAAAAACATACAGGTTTTAAAACAAACCGAGAGGCACACACATGTGCAGGCACATAACCTGTAATGCTACAAAATTACCACAATTATACAAATTATATTCTTGTTATTGTTTGAAGGTTTATGTAAGTTTGCCTTGGTTTTCGTTCCTTCACCTAGGCAATTCTGCAGCCAGCTGAAGTTGCAGGAATTCAGTAATTTTCCACAAGGAAAAAAAAAGAAGAAGCTAGTTGAAAAATACTTGGATAATCTGTAAAACTCTATTTCACCACAGGACTTCCAGCTCCCCTATGGATGAACCTTCTTCTGACTCAGTTCAGTATCCTTCTAAAGCCTGAGAGCTCTGTACAGGTGGAAGGCTCCAGTCTTTGCAGGGATACTGGTTAGCTACGTGGCATTACAGGCAATTAAAATCTTTATAAAGGATGGTACAGACTGCAGTTTCACAGGGGACCTCCCCAGCATTGTTTTCCATTCATATATGCTAAACTGTGCGCACACACATTTCTCTTCTCTTTCAAAAATGGTTATTGATCTATATTTTTTCAGATAAGATTAAAAAAAATAAGTATTTTATTCACAGTAAAACTAATCTAAATGGATGGAGTTAACTGGTAATCCAGGCATGGGCTGATGGAAAAGAGAAGCAGTACCAAAGTAACTACTACTCCCTTAATGGGACTCTGTTGCCACCACAGGAAGATGTCAGGTAAGGGTCAGAAGAGCATCCTCACAGAGTAATTTAACAGCTCAACCAGAAAATTAGACCTGATTTTCCGCTTCAAAAATAAAAGATGGTAAACCTCAGTCAATGGATAATACAACCTGGCCAATGATTCATCTTAGATGTGATCAAACCCAACTGAAAATTCAAGAGCACTCATCTTGAAGGCGAAAAATAACATAAAAACTCTTTTTCGCTCCTGCCCTCACCCTTAAAAAGGCAAGGAGTGCAAAGATAAAGGCAAACTTCTCAAAACCCCTGCCATTTGGATGTGGTATGGTACCTCAGCGTATAGTACACAAAACACAGCCAAGTATTCTCCCTTTATAAGGCCAACCATTAAAAAGTGTATTCAGATTTTATTAGCCTTTTGCTATCTGCTGTGTACAAGCCAAGTTCACAGAGCTAAGGACAGAAATGCTGTTGAGGCATCTTTTATCTTGGGTACTAAATAATGTTACATCTGGAGTCAGTAGGAACAGATTTTAGATGACATAAATAAAGCACTTGGGGAAAATAATTAATACCTGGTATTTCAGGTGAATCCCTTATTCTTCAGGGCAAGCTTTTTTCTCCTCAGCTGGTATCAGCAAAAAGCTCTGTCCCTCCTTTAGAGATTCGAACATAGCACAAGCATCCCAGACCACAAGCTAGCAACTACTATTAAACCTCCAGTGAAAACATCACCAGACCACTGCATAAACATTTGCAAAGAGCTTGCCCAGCTCTTCTTTAAATAAGCACTGAGCAGGTGTAGAACTGAAGAGAGCTCTGTCTCTGGGACTGGATTGCATTCAGTGAGGGATCGGATCAAGCCCTCCTGGATGCTGCCACCCCGGTCAACCGCGCGACCCACAGACCCATATCCATGGCTCTGTAGCTCAGTTTATCCAGCTGTAAAGCAGGTAGAAACTCTAATGAACAGGCTGGATGTAATGCTGATTTAATTGCCATAAATCATCCTGTAAATTCCAATTAAAGGCAAAGTATATAAATGAGAAAATCACGGTTTTGTAAAAAGAAAACATACCAGAATGCTAGCCTATATTCCAGACTCCAACAGCATTAATTCCACTTACATTTCAGCTGGTTTAGATTTTTAGGCTACATTATACACCACTGAAAGCACGTTTGTGGTTCCTATCCTCAGCCTAAAGCCTGAAGTGGCCACAAGGCTACTTGACCACGCATCTTCTCACCTCTAGATATTTGCTTCCGCACCTGAACATCTGCCAGCAGAACGAAGGGGCTCTTCATCCACAGGGCACCACAAAAATCAAACCCGTGGCTTGCAAAGGCGTAGCAAAGCACAAATCAGAGCTCTGGACCCATCCATGAAACCAAACCCCTCTTTACCACCACAACAGCGACCGGGGTTCGAGGGTTGCCCTTTGCCAAAAGAAGCAGAGTCCAACGAAGATGAAATGAAACCAAATTCTTTTCATAGTTTAATCGCCACAGTTGCTGGGGGACGAGTCTCTGGAAAGACCTCCTGTGCTGGATAATTATGTACCTCTATCTCAATGTTTGGAACACAGCCCCAGCATGCTTTTTGGCCTCCACAATTCTGGCTTCCTGACTACAATACCATAATCCCTCCTGGAGTCTCAGACTCAGTGAAAGCCACACGTAGTGTTTATTTTTCCCCTTGAAAGGGAACTCTGTCTCTCTTCTCAGCCTACACTTTGGGGAGGAGTTGTCAGGCTCCAATGATTGATGGCTCTCCTTGCCACTCGCTCATCAAGTCAATTTTCACCTCGTCACATACCTGCCCAAATTTCTTTGCCAAACTGACAAGCATGGGAAAGCAGACTGGTTTGGGAGCCCAACCAAATTCTTCCAAGCTGTACTTCAGCTTAAACGCACTCACACACACAAACAAGTAGTACTTGTTCAGCAGTGGCATTAATTAAATTCAATGCTCAGTGTTCTTTTTAATCTACTTCCATTGTTGTTTATAAGATGTTTATCACTCCCCAGGGAGAGTACAATTTGTAGAGTATGTTAACCAAATCAATACACTGCTCGCTGTACAGCCCTTCAGCATCTCTCTCTATTAGGCAGGGAATAGCAAAATCTGAATGAAATATGGCTCTTCCTTCCACAAAGAAATCTCCAGCGCCCTAAAAGCCCAGTAGCTTCATCAGAAAAATCCAGGTACGTGAAGCTTTGGAGCTAACAGCTTTATATACACATACACACACATATACCCACACATAAATATACACGCATCTATAAATATATATACACAGATATGTAACTAACAAGACTCTTCATCACAGTTCAATCTCCAAGCAAATCTGAGCATCACAGCTATTAAACATTAATTCTGGACGACTAATGGGAACCGGCTGGCAGCTTCAGTACTTTAGCATTGTTTGAACTTCTTTCATTTGCTTTCCAGGACTATCCTGGTTTTCTCAAGTCTTTTGCCACCAAGAGATCAGGGGGAGAGAAAAAGAAAAAAAAAATCTGCATTTTAATTGACATTCCAGAGAGAGAGAGAAGTCCCGAGGCTGCTGATTGCTGTCTATTCAGCCCAAACAGGCTTTTCAGATGAAAATGAGTAAAGGCTAGTGGAAGATTTACAGGGATTTGGTACAAAGGAGACAATGAAGTTTTAAATGTTGATAGCGTTTCACACCAAACGCATAATGGGTGCCTGTTTGAACGGGCCGTTTTGCATTTAAATATATATTTCATCGGGGATTTCTCTCCCGCTTTACCCCGGGAACCCCCTTCCCAGCCCCGCGGCGGGCAGGACCCCCCGCTCCGGCGGCGCCGGGCTGCGGGCGGCCGGTCCAGGCGATCCCTTTCCGAACCGGGGGGATGCTCCCCGGATGCTGAGCCTCCCCCTTCTAATCCCGCACCGACCGCCCCGCTGTCACCGCTGGACATCGGCCCCAAATATACCTCGGACTTCTCCCCCCCCCAGCCCCACAGAGACCATCAAGTGACAGAACGGGGAGCACGGGAGAAACGGAGCCCCCCGCCGCATCCCAAGCCCCGCATCGGCACAGCGCGCCCCGGAGTCGGCGTGCACCAGTTGCGGGGCCCCGCACCGGCAGCCCGACCGCTGCCCTCCGCCACCTTACAAGGTGGCTGCGCCTTCCCCCCCCCCCATCCCGCTCAGTGCCATTACCTGCGGCGAGGAAGATCCGCGGGAAAGGTCCGGTCGCCCGCAACAGGCGGGCTGAGGCGCGGTGCTGGGCTGCGGGTCCCCGCGGTGGGCAGGAACTCCTCCGGGGACGGGAAGAACCCCTCCGCGGCCGCGGTCACTCCGCGGGCAGCCCCGGCTGGCAAACCCGCAGCAGCGCAGCGGGGCGCATCCCCCGCGGGACGCGGTAGCAGGGAGGCGAGGCAGGAGCCGGCCCGGCGCCCCGTCCCGTCCCGTCCCTTCGCTCGGCTGCAGCGGCTACCGCCTCAGAGGGGCGAGCCCGCCGTGCCCGGCGCCAGCAGCCTCCTCCCCCGTGCGGGCATCGCTGCGGGTCCCGCTCCGCTCCATCCAGCCGCCCGCAGCTTTGTCAAGCCGACAACCCCCCTCGGGTGGGTGGTGGTTTGGGTTGGTTTTGGTGGGGCTTTTTTTTTCCTCTCTTCCCCCCCCCTTTCTCTTCCCCTTCCCCTCTCTCCCGGCGCACTCCTCCGGCTCCCTTCCTCCCTCCCCTGGTCACTCCCCCCGCTGCAACCCGAGCCGTTTCCTGGACGGCGCTGCTCGGCTCTGCCAATCGCGGCGGACGCGCCGCCGGAGCCACCTTTCCCCGCCGCCCGGCACCGCACGGCCCCGCTCCGCTCCGCCGCCACCACCCCAGCGGGGACCGGAGTTGCTGCCCGCGGCAGGGGTACCGCGGAGGAACAGCGGTAACGCAGGGGCAGGAGGGAAGCAGGAATTACAGAGCGGTTTGGGTTGGAAGGGACCTTAAGGCTCATCTAGTTCAAAATCCCTGCCGTGGAAAGGGAGGAATCCCGCACAGTGTTGCCCCGCTCAAAGTTTGGAAAGGAAGGATGGGGAGAGTGGTTTGGGGCTTGGTGCTGCCCGGCCGCACGGTGGGGCGGCACAGGGCAGCATCGGCATCCCCATCCTCACACAAAAGTGTTCCCGTCTCAACAGCTTTCCCCCAACAAACCTCTCCAGGAGCTCTTTTGGCTCAGAAGCCCTGCTTGGCCTGTAGCCTGTAGCTGGAGAGGATGAGTGCATAGCACCCGCTAAAAAACCACCCTCCGTTTAGGAGCCTTTGAGTGCAAAGCCTGATTTCAACCACCTGGTGAATTTGTCTCACAGAGCACCTTTACTAATAGTGCCCAAACAGGGGAAGTTGTCCAACAGTTGTGCAAACATCATCCGCCTGCACAAACAGATTTAAAACTGCATTAAACTGGCATTCAAAATTCACTCTAGCTTAACCTGATACATGCTTAATGAAACATTTGCTTTAGATACCATTAACTAAAAGGTTGCTAATACAAAGCCCATGTAATGCTTGCTTTGGAGAGTCAACTTGACAAAGAAATCAATAAATGGTGGTTGCCTCAAATTAAATCAGTGTTCATCAATTTAAAGCTACTTTATTTAAGCATAGCCCTACTGTACATTTTGTATGCTGTGTGCAATATTGATCCAAGGGGATTTTCAAGGACTGTGGCTGCATAGCATAGTGTAACTCCCTATTTACATACTTCCAGACACCGAAAACAAGTTTTCTCTGGAACATATACCTACCTCCCAGCAAGTACTTTCCCACCATCGTCAGCAGTAATTCAGGCTTTATGAGGGACATCAGACGAATTTGTAATTGATTAGAAACACAGGTTTAATTATTTTTCTGGTGTTGTTCCTAAAGCAACAGACATGTGAATGTTCTAATTGAGAAGCGGAGATGTCACAGTCAAGATCCAATTTTCCCAGCTCCGGGCATGTCCACTGCCCATTGAAAACATTGTTAACGCATTCTCACATAAATTATTGTCCGGCACAGGAAGCTGCAATACCTTTCCCCATTCATCAATATCTTTGCATACTCTGAAAGAAAAGGAAGCATTCCACTAAAAATGACAAATCAGAACACCTATTCCCAATGTCTGGAAGCACTTGTCAGAATTTATTCTTTTTGGGGATGAAAAGATAGCAGTCTATCAATAGCAGCCTTTTCTCTTAAATGAGCCACATTCTCCTAAAGTGGCCCACAACAGCCCAGCTCCTCCATCTGAGAAAAGCAGAAGCATGTTTGGAATTAAAAGGGGGGAGTAGGGGGGAGATCAATTCTGTCATCATATTTAGGCTTCAAGAGATCTCAGTGGGCCCAGGGAGCCTTTCATAGCAGTTAGGCTGCTGAATGAGAGCATAATCTCTTTACAGTTTTTTCCTCCTCCTCTCAAAGTGGCTGGGACCTTTTCTGTGAGCCCCCCTGCACGTGAATAGTGTGGCTAATAAGCCTATTAATGAGGTTCCACAGCAGAGTGTGAATAGGTAAATAAGCCCCAATCTGTTGAGGTTCAGGAGCAAGGGCAGTAAAGCCATCATGAACTAAAGGTGACAGTTTGAACTGAAATAGGAACAACAGCTCCAGGTTTCAAGCAAAAGAATAGACAGACAAGGCACACATTCAGGCTCCTTCTACCCCCTACCGAGTCCTATTTTCTTCCCCATTCTTCCTCCTTTATAAAATGTCTTGAGTAGTCACCCATTTTTTCAAAAGCTCTTGAGACGTCCTTTTTCATCCTGGCAATGATACATCAATAGGGAGGAAGGAAAATGAGGACACCAATGCTCCTTTGCACCGCAAGTTTCAAAAGCAGGAACAGTGCTGTCCCCCCGCCTCGCATATGGAAGCGGGGGAGGAGAAAGTAAGTTAAATTGAATCTTTCAGCCCTGCCAGCTCTTTGTCAGTGCTGTCAGCTGGACCCTGGTCCCCCCTCCGCACGCAGGCAGGGATATGGTTAATGTTCAACAGGGAAGGCACAGCTGGGCTCAGCCCAATCTCCACCGAGGAGCAGGCAGAGGTGAGGAGATGGATTCATTTCCACTTGGCATCTCCTTTTGCTTGGCAGGCTGAGGTGAAGATGTGCCTGACTTCAGGCTGCTCCCAGGCTGGAGCCACCAAAAGCCCGGCTCAAGGGCTTTTAGGGATGAAGGTAGAAGGTTAAGCAGAAGATAAAGAGCTTGCATCAAGAGAGAGATAAGGTGAGATAGGCAACCGATGCCTTCGAGTAATGTGGGAAAAGTCACCTTAGATAAAAACACAACACATTGCTTCTGAGCTCGCCTCAGTTCTAATCCTTACAGAGCCCCTGACATTTCTTTTAAGTGTTGGAGATGTTACTGTAATCAGGGCTCCACAGAAACAGGCTCCTCCATGGGATCCCAGCGAGGAGCAAGCCCCAGGTCCTGCCACATTGCAGACAGATGGCAAGGGAGGCCATGGGTACCCGAAGGAAGACAATTCTTCATTACTGTTCTATTCTCCAGGTGCAGGACCTGCTAACATTCCACATTTCTATCTGGTGAAAATAGGAATATAATACAGAAAATTAAATAAAGAAAAAGAAAACCCACACATTCAAGTTCAGAGATCTATGGAAAGAAATCCTCTAGATCCTAATTCAGCCACACACATTAGGATTTAGCTTCTCTACAGAAGACACTGGGAAACAACATTTCTTCCCTGTTATTCCATGTCCTGTCCAAAAATTTTGCTTGACCATGCTGGATGTAACTAAATACTTGTCCAAGGTTTAGCTTTTCTTTTAAGTTCTTCTAAAGTGCCTAAACCCAAACTCTGGCAGCTAAAATATTTACCTGGTTTCCAAAGTATTTATGGCTCCCTTTCCTGGGAGCTTTGAACTTTTTTTTAGGGTGCCAAAGAAGCAGATCATAGGAACCCACTTCTGATAATCTTTTTCTTCTCCAAGACAGGCAAAGTTGCTCTGTATATTTGTCAGTGTCTTAGGGGAAAGTCACTTTGTGTTCATGTAAACACGATCCCTTTCTAACACAAAACCGCTACTGAGAGACTTCCACCGCTAGCCCTCACCATGTATTACTTCAAGCTGCTGCTGAACTGAAAACTGAGGTAAGAATTTCTTTATTTTAATGCCAGGAGGTCCAATAATTATCCATAAAAGTGCAAAGCAGATGGGCTACCAAGTACTTTTGCAGCAAAATATATATGGGGTGGAAGGGCTGAAGCCCTGGTCTGTAGAGGGATGGTTTTACTGAGGGTTTATCAATAAAAAGCTCTCTTTAGTTAAGCTACAGAAAGTGGCAAATTAATTGCTTTTGCCTATCAATTTTTTATCTCCCTCTGCATAATGCAGAGCAGAAACTTCTAAGAGATACTTCTTTATGCAGTAAGGCTAAGCAGCTGGAAAAAAAAGAGATTATTTTCACTGCTATTGTGTCAATGTCTTGCAATGGCATTTGAGTATGAACACTGCCTCCAGATTGTTATGCCTTGTAGCCATGTAACCTTTCTGGTACTCCTCTCATTTTGTAAGTCTTAAGGAAAACATTGAAAAAAGCATTTTTTGTGTTATTATGCTGTTGCAAGATGTATTTACAGGAAATGTGCTGTGTTATGAGCAGGGTATTACACTGGGATACTGGACATCCGATGCTCACTGCCCTTCTACATCAGCTTTCCTACATGGTCCTGGGAAAGGCGCTTAATTTGTCTGTGTCCAAGCTCTCCAGCTATGAAATGAGAATAATAGACGCTTCCTGTCTCCCACCCTTTACCCAGTTCATCTATTTAGATGGTAAGCTCCTCATCTCTGACCGTGTTTTTATGCATGGCTTAGAACAATAGGACACCGATCTCAGCTGGAACCTCCAGGCACTTCCATAATGCAAATATTGAATACTAAATAATCAAAATAAAAGAAAATCCTCAATTTATTATGTATTCTCTCATAAAAAATTTGTCACACACTGTCCTGGTAGAGGACCTCTGGCTCTTGGGGGATAGTATGTGTTCTAAAAGAGTGGAAAGCAGCATCCATTGGAGAAGATCTTTTAACAGTGAGCTCCCTTAAAGCAGGACTCAGAGAAACCATGTGAATAAACTCCTTTTCAGCACCAAGCAGGGCACAGCAAGACAGAGCCAGACTTATAAAAATGAGAAGACAAAGGCTGCAAAGACAATTTGTCTTTCTGTTACAGAAGTTGGATATATTTTGCTTGTTGGCCTGCGCACTTCTCGTTCCTGCTTCCAGTTGATCAATACACACTGGTTTGTTTTACTGAAGCTCTGTTGTCTAACTACACCAACTGGTGGTTGTGGCAGCTTCCCCTGCAATGTTATATCAGATTGGATTCTTCTCTGGTGACACCACAGGGTTCAGCTCTTACTTTCAGGCACAACCTGAGAGCAGAAGGTGTGAAGTTGGCCTCACACCAGGGTTCATGTTATAGTTTAAACTCTGGAAGGCGCAGAAAACTACATAGCAGGGATGCACAGTGTAGGCAATCTCTTCTTCCTGGGCAGGGTCCTCTGACCCAGCCACCCCATGCCTCCGAAACCCAGCAGACCCCTTCTGCTTCCCACATCCTTCTCTTCGGTGTCAGGCTCTGGGTTTCCACTTTCAGAGGCCCAGCTGCAGACACAAACGGGCACGTTCACTCCCCAGCAGCTCAAAAACATAAAATAAAAGTCCTTTTTGGATGTTTTATTTTCCACAGCCCTGGGTGATGAAGCACTAAATGCCTACAACTATTTCCCTGCTTCATTCTACTCATCCCTCAAACCATCTTTAAGTCAGCATTCCACAAGCAGTTCATATTCTTTCTTCTCTCCTCATCCTTTGCACATAATTTCACTTCTCTGTCTCCTACCATAGTTTTCACAGGAATTTGCTTCTTCCTGTGTCTCTCCCCCAGTGAAAATCATGTCTTTTATCAGTCTCCACTGTAAGATGACCTCGTCCTCCACTTTGCCAGGTGATTAAGGTACCCACAATTTCACTTGAGAAACTGGATTGCCTTGGGGAGAAGCCAGTGACCTGCCCAAGAAAGCCTCTGCATAAAGAGAGATGCATTGAGGTTCAACAGCCCTCATTTGTTAACTCTGTAACCACGTTCACAAGCTGCAGTCCAAAAAATGGGATGAAAAGGTAATGGTCAGGCAGGTAAAGCCCAAACACAACTAGGGATTTGTTTGTTTAAGGAATATGGACAAAAGTCAAAGGTTTTACCATAGAAAGGTTTCCTAAGTCACCACACAGATCCAAACCATCCTCCCTCCTTCCCTGCTCGCACAGACCCAGAAACACACTTTTCTCTTTCATTCTTTTGTGTTTTAAAGGGAGGGTTACAGGGGAGCTCACTTTGCATGAAATCTAGACTTGCATTACTGAATATGCATATCAATGAGTATTCATATGTGTGTGAATATACAGGGATATTTCAAAGCTCAAAGAGGTCTGCATTTGATTTAGGTGGCCAAGCTGAGGTGCTAAAGATCCTTTCCATCTCTTAGAGGATAGAAATGGTCGTATCAGTGATTGCTGGATGAGAAAAACCCAGTAACCATCTTCTGATGCCAATTAAGCAGAGAAACAGATATTGCTGGAGACTCCCAGGGCTGCTGAATGCAATGGATCAGGAAATGTTTTACATTGTGGATACAAGTAAGGAGGCCAGAAACTTGATTACAGGGGAGACTTAGTTAAATATTCACTGGGATTCATTATGTGAAAACCACTAGAAAGGAACATGTTTCTACAGGAAGGGTAGGGCTGTTTTATTCTTGCTTCTGTTGTAAATTGCTACTGATGTCTGCATACAACAGCTACCGTCCTCTAGCGGGAGGAATACAGCAGGTCTGTGTGGATCTGCAGAAAGGCTTTTGCTGGTTGTTAATGTTTGCTGGAGATAGTGCTCCTTTAATGTGCCAAGGAGAGCCTTGAAGAGCCAACACGACTTGATTATCTGACCACCTTGCGCTTGGTGAGCAGGTACCATGAGCGTTTTGGGGCAAGAGGAATCTTATAAACAAGGTTTATAAAGTCTTAGAGCTGTTGCTCCTTCAGTCTGATACAATAGTGAATGCAAATCCTGAGAGCAAACTGTACAAAAGCTTGGAGACTGAGAAAACCACCCAGTGCTTTGGTTCAAGCCCTGCCATGGGAAGGTGATGGCTGAGTCCCAGATCACACATCCCAGCCAGCATCGATTTGACCAGATGCCGGTGAAGCCGGCACGCTGCTTATTCCACCTTGCAGCATGCTCTTTCCCCTCTGCTGTGAAGTGTTGAGTGAGCACCGAGCGCTCGGGGACCTTGCTTGGTGCTGCATCCAGCTGGCTGTGCACAACAAGTAGTGCTCCCAGCCGCAGCCCTCAGCTGTTTGGGAAGATCAGGCCCTAAGAGCATAAACACAGGCAAGAAAAAGACCCAAAAACATCCCAGCAGATCCCCCACAATGCTTCCTATGAGGAAGCTGCATCTGAAGAGCTACCCTGTCCTGCAGAGTGCTCCTCACTCTAGGCACAGACAGGCAGCTTCTGGATTGGGATCCACAGGACCCTGTCCCATGGACATCCCCCATCAGGGGCTCAAAAGAGATGGCGTCTTACAAGCCATCTCCTCTCCACAACTCCCCAGGCTGGATGTGTCCCAAAACATTGCATGTCCTATGAAAAGAGCAGTCATGATGACCAGGGACAGATGCTAAATCCCCCCAAAGAAGATTTTCAAAGGGGGTTCCAATTTCTACTGACATATGCAGCCTCATTACTTGCAAATAAGGGAAATTCAGCAGTGAATCTGAAAGCAAATTTCATTTTCACTGCAGAGGATGAGAAAAATGCAGTAAGGAGTCAGGAACTGAAGAAACATTGAACCTTCAGTGACATTTAGCACTAATAGGAGCTTTCCATGGCATGCAAAGGGTAAAACACCATGTTGGCCAGCGAGGTAGCTCTGCGTTAAAAACATAACCAGCAATTTCTCTCCTGTAAATCTTATTCCCTGAAGCCTTACATTCAGCAAGCTACTTTCTAAGGGGAAAAAGAAATAAAGGACTCATCAGTCCCACCCTGCTCAGCGTGTAGCAACAGGCTCCCGGTTAAATGCTGGAGAACACAGAAGCTGAACCATTTTAAACAGAAACTACTGTGATCTCCAGTGTACATCCAAGAGGGAGTGGGAGGGAAAGCAAGAGGTGAAAAACAGAGCTGAAAGCGAAGGAGCTGCATTTGTAATTGTGCTCAATGGGAAAAATGTCATTTACAGATAAGAAATAACACACTGTTTAACCCTGCCTCCGCAAACAAACAGGCAGCAGGAACAACAAGTGATTGCGGGCGGTCAGTGGGTTCCCTGGGATGGGGAGAGGCAGAAGGAGGGACGAAAGGGAAAAGAAGCTGAAAGAGGGATGTCATATGGGGCTAAAACCCCACTACAACTGTGGCAAAGCCAGGACGTGATGTGGAAATACAAGGTTTCTGTGCACATATCCTGGCCTGCCCCAGATCTCCAGGTTTTTGCTGGTTTGGGGGTAGGGAGCAGACCAGGAGCATTTTCCAAAGGGATGTGAAAAATGGGGTTAACCCCCACCTTCCTCAGGAACTTATTTGCCAAAGATCACACAGGAAAATCATGCTGTGATTCCATCTGGTTAGAGACATCCAGTTTGTCCTTCAGGAAAATGTGTCTGGTCCTTGGATATGTCACATCCAGGGTTTAATACTGAGGCTTCCTTTTCTTGGATGCCAACATCACCAAAAGGGCCCAAGAGAAAATTCCTACTCATGCCTTGCATCCAAACATTTGACAAATCTGTCACCCATTTGGAGTTCTTCTCGTAATAGACAGAATGGTAGGAGAAGTAAATTAACTTCATTAGAGGGAAAAAAAGTCTTCCAAAATCCATGTGTCCATGGTTTGGGTTGGAAGAGACCTTTAAAGGTCATCTAGTCCAAACCCCCTGCCATGGGCAGGGACATCTTCAACTAAATCAGGTTGCTCAGATCCCCATCCATCCTGACCTTGGAAGTTTCCAGGGATGGAGCATCTGCCACCTCTCTGGACAACCTCCTCCAGTGTTTCACAAACCTCATCATGAAAAATTTAACCATTATACCTAGTCTGAATCTCCCCTCTTTTAGTTTAAAACCATTACCCCAACCCGGGCTTGAACATTGCCAGGGATGGAGCATTCACAACTTCCTTGCACAACCTGTTCCAGCACCTCACCACCCTCACAGTAAAGAACTTCTTCCTTATATCCAACCTAAATCTCCCCTGTTTCAGTTTGAACCCATCACCCCTTGTCCTGTCACTACAGTCCCTGACGAAGAGTCCCTGCCCAGCATCCTTGTAGCCCCCTTCAGACACTGGAAGCTGCTCTGAGGTCTCCACGCAGCTTCTCTTCTCCAGGCTGAACAGCCCCAACTTTCTCAGCCTGTCTCCATATGAGAGGTGCTTCAGCCCCTGATCATCCTTGTGACCTCCTCTGGACTTGCTCTAACAGCTCCATGTCCTTCTTATGCTGGGGACACCAGAGCTGTATCTAGTGCATTGGTCACAGTGTTGGGGATGCAGCCCATGACACCATTGGTTTCTGGTCTGCAAGTGCACACTGCCAGGTTGTACCCAGTTTTTCACCCACTTTCCAGCCTGCTGCACAGAGCTTCAGCCCCAGGAGCTGCTAAGCCCAGCAGTATGATCCTTGCTGTAGAAGAGGCAGCAGCCCCATGAGCAATGCAGACCTCCGCTCCCTCGGGTGGTCTGCTGGGGTGGGAGTCGAACCGCACCGACAGAGCCGTGAGGAGAAGCAGTTCACAGCTGTTTGCATGATACATATCTTGTGAATAAATAAACCTCATCTCCAGCGCTGCTGCTCTCTAAACATCTATGGAGACGTGCGTTCACTCAAAACAGTCAGAAAATAAACAGAGCGCGCTGTTCAACTGCATCCCTCCTCCAGCCAAAACCCAGCACTGGAAAAACAGCCTTTAACAGTCATAAGCCCCCCAAATTTCTCTTCTCCGTTTTCAGATGCAGACACAGCCATAGGTTAGGGGCTCCAAAACCTGATGTACAGTTTTCCACATGTGCTACAAGGAGGTAAAGAATAGTTAAATGCAGCACAATTGAAAATTAGCTCGAAATGCCGCAAGCTGCAATTCAGATGGATTACCAGATAACCTCAGCAGTTTCAAGAATGTAACAAGAACAGCCCTAAATCAACATACATACTTGCTCAGCCATTTTCAGCTCAGGATTAACGTCAGACTCTTTTTTTTCCCCCCTTTTGTCCTGTGGCAGTAAAACCATTTTCCAACTTTTTTTTTTTAGGGAAGGCAATAATGGTTACCAGGAAAGGGGTGGATGTGGGGCCCTAAGGGTAGGGGGAGCAGGGGTCTGGACACCCTCTGGAGAGTGGAAGCGGAGTTGGGCAGGGAAAGGTTGATGCTGGTGGGTGCAGCTGGGGGGTTACAGTGCTCTGAAACACTGGGATGAAATGAAGTTTGGTGGGGAGCCAGATGGATGCTTCCTGCCAGCCCCTCTTTGTTTCTACCTGCTCCGTTGTACCAAAAGACAGCTATGATCTTTTTCAGTGCTTTCTTGAAGTTTGTTTTGTTTTGAAGCTCTCCTGGACCATGCCCACCAGGCACTGTGATGTATCCCATACTACATTCCCACTCACACTCAGCAGCACCTCAGGCCAAGCGACAATTTCGGGGTGAATTCTGGAGATTTCTTGATATACAGGAAAAACAAATCCCCTGAGAGGCACCTGTGGCCTCTGGGATAAATTTGTGCTTTATGGTCGCCTGCAAGCTGGCCGGGAACACACCCTGGCTTGCTGGAGTACAGATAAGCTCCCAAGGACTTCAAAGGGATTGCTGAACCAGACTGCAATGAATTTCTGCAGAAATGTAATGCACAGCATGTGTCTGAGGGGATGGAGAAGAGCTGGGGTGGTTTAGATTAGATAGTGCTATTTGGCTTTCGAGAGGCTTGAGGAAGTGAAGGACACGTAATTGTCCTTTAAAGTGTAATATTTGACTTCAGTTCTCCCACTCCACAGCAGCGCTTGCAGATAAGCAGTGGAAATTATTTCTGTGTGAGGGCTGGGTACTGCTTTCATACAGCTAATCTCCCTGAGGTCAGTTTTCCACTCAGACTATCATCATGCTAGGGTAAGACATGGTCATACACACTTGGTTGTGTCTGCTCCTACCAATTATGCATTATGGAAGTGGACCTTATTGCTAGAGAGCACCTCAGGGCTGTTTCTCCCTTTACTCTTACAGTATCACATTTAACAGCTAGAGCACCAATGCATGGATAGGTTGTACGTGATGTTCTCACATCCAAAAATGGTCACACCTGATGCCCCAGTTGATTGCCATCCACCACATGTCAGCACTAGTTAAAACATATATATTTTACTACCTGCTGGATTAAAACCTGAAATGGGAAATCCTTTCATCAGAAGAGCAGCAGAAGGAAGAAACAATTGTGTGTTAATGACACTTTTGGTTAATTGCTAGTTGGCAATACCATCTAATTTGCCCATGATGAGGGTTTCTGGCCGTTGCACATGTGCCTTATCTACTAGAAGTTTACTGATTGTCTTTATTCAATGTTTGGTTCCAGCTCTGCTCTATGAAGGAGTATAAATATACAGACTATCATATATTTTCAGGAGTTTATGGTATGCTTTATTGTTAAAAAGATGTTTCTTCTTTCTGCTTGAAGTCAATAAAACCTTTCATTTTAAACATAAGAATGAGTTTCTGATGGAAGATATACACCCAAATAGCCAAGTCTTTATTCAAGTTCTCTTTATAAGAATATTCCCCTTTTGATATCAAGATTTGTTTTCCTTGTAGAAATGTGCCAGACCACACCAACAATATGAAAAATCACTGTGAATTTGTCAGCAGAAACATTTGCTCTAGAGTAAGTACAAGCCTGAGGAACAGAGCCAGAGCCAAGGCTAGGACACTGAAGATTAACTGTTTGTTCCTTTTTACTGGACAATACTTTTTACTGGGCAAACAGCACGAAGCATTTTAAAATGCAGCGTGTGTCTCAGACCAATAAAGAAACATCTGCCCAGCAAAAATTACCTACATGTAGTTCTCAATTGCATGCTTTGAAATTCCTTTTATAAATCTCACTGCCTTGCCTGCCTAGAGAGTATTCTTCCCAACATAGTATATAGTACCCTGGCAAGCTACAACCTTAAAATGCCATCCTGCACACCTCTGCTGCTGAAGGCCATGAAGGCAGAAGAACATAAGAACTTTCCCAGCTTATAACCCAACAGGGCTTCTCAGGTCTGCACCTCATTACCAGTAAAAGGAAGACTATTCTGTCTATTTTCAGTAAACACATAGGTAAACCTATGTAGTTTTTCCCAAAACACTCTTCACCAAAGTGTTCTTTTTCCTTCAAAAATGAAAGTTCTTGTCAGTAGGTATGTTTTTTTTCCCCCAAAGCATGCCATTTTTTAAAAGAAAACGTGGTTTTTCTCTGTTAGTTTCAATAGCTACTGGGCAAGAAGCTTAAAAAAGTAATACAAATATGTAAAGCTGCATTGTACAAAATGAAGAATAATTTAGCATTGGCAAAAGGATGGATCCTGGCTTTAGCTTAATGACAAATCAAAGAATCTTTTTCCAGTATTTGATCCCTTGGGCCTTACCTGCGTTCCACAAGAGCTTCACATGAAGTAAATTGGTAAATCAGTTCTCCTCTGTCCCTGCTCTGCTTACAGTAAAATAACAAGTTAAAATAACCAGCAATATTTATTAGAATGATTTTGTAAATCACAGGAGAGGGAGTGTGACTAATGTATGGGCACTGTGAGAGTTCATCAAACCAGCTGACTGAATACATTTAAATGTAAAATCATGGGAAATACTGGAATCTCTGCATTGGTTTCCCCAAAAAGCACTTTCTCGCTTACCTACCAATTGCAGAGTCTTAAGAGAAGACCCTTTATTCACATACAACACAATTAAGTTTGGCACTCCTTGTAGATACTCATTCACCACTATCATTAGCAACAAAGAAAAGTCAAGTAGACCTCATATATAGGCCTTTCTTTCCCTTTTTCTTCAGGGTTCTTGTATAAAACAGCTGAAAAAAGTACAGGGATTCATCTAGATTATTATATTGATAGTTTAATTTAGTAGATCTATACAATGCTGAAAGAGTATGTAGCAATACTCTTGGGTTGCAGAGGTTGTTTCTATGGGACTATCTCAAACAAAGGTCCTCTTCTTACTTGCCTTTTATTTCCTTCTCACTAAAAACCTGCTACCAACTGTTCAGCACAGCTGTGGTAACAGCCTTGTTAGTTCCTGCCAGCTGAGGTATTTCCAGTGGTGTAGTAAACATTTTGCATGCCCATACTCGTCCCAGCTCATCTGCAGGGGATTGTGGATTCAGGGGCCATTGGGGCAGGTAGCAGCAGTTTGGATGGCACTGCATTGCAGCTACAGCTCCTCTACAAAGGACCAGGAGGAGAAGGAGCAGTTCTGCTCCAGCCAGGGAGGTCTGTGCCCTGCCAAATACAGGGGCTTTTGTAAAACTCCCCTCTATGCCGCATTATACTAAGGGGAAGAGTAGAAAAATATACTTAATAGCTCAAAGTCACTACCACCACTTTATTTTGCATTCCTTAAATATCTAAGCACAGGGATTGTTTTTACAGGAAAATGAGCAGAAAGAGGGCTGCTGTACTGTGCAGTTCATTACTTGGCCTGGGGTATTTCCTGGTGAATTATCCCTTAACGCTGGTATTCTAGCAGGCAGGCAGGCAGTAACCCATTCCTCAGGACAAGAGAAGAGATCGGAAAACTCTACAAAGGTGTTCTGATTCCTTTTAGGCCAAGCACATTTCATGGCAGTGAGAAATTATTGGAGAAATAGGTATAAAAAGGTAAAAACACATCACAAACAATTCAGGAAAGGTCATTTGTTCTCACTTTTCCCCCATTTCTTCATGCAGAGCAGGTTAAGATTCAAAACAGGAGAGTAAGTAATGCTTTTATATATCATTCAAAACATTTTATTCCACCCAAGTGGAGACTTGCAGGATCTGGTCTAAACTCTTACATTGCCTGGGTCATAGATTTGCTCCCAGTACCTCCAGCATCAAGACCATAACTTCTGGTTGAACCAGATTGTTTAGGAAAAAAAACCAACCCCATCTTAAATTAAGTTTTCAAAGAGAGAATTCATCATGTCCCTAGGCAAATTGTTTTAGATATTAAATTCTCCAGTGGCCAAGAATGCACACCTTATTACTGGTCTGAATTCTTCAGCTTCAGCTTTCAGCCGCAGAACCTCATTATAACTTTGCTTCATTAAAGAGCCCTTTCCCAGCACCAATATCTTTGCACCTGTGGTTTGTCCACACAGAGAAGCTTGGGGTGATGCACATACTGCCAGAGAGAGTTCACACGGAACAGCCAGTAAACTCGGTGTAAATTTACTACAGAGTAAATAAAGTAACCTAAATTAACCTGAGCAACCTAAATTAAGGTTGGTTATTCAATCTTTTGTGTAGATGAATTTAACATTTGGGAGAAAATAAAGCATGGTCAGTGTGGTGAGAGACTGATTCTAGCACGCACCCATGATGGTGTATGACCAACAGCAGGGACAGCACATCCCAGGTTTGCTGGTGGCTCCAGGCAGGAAAGAGCCTTTGGGGCCACACATCAGTCCTGCTCCCCATCTCTCTGGTCCCCACACTTCAGCCATGGATGGCACTGTCCCAGAGCCAGATGCAGCTCCCCAACACACATGCCACATGAGGGCTTGTTCCCAACACCAAGTGATCCTTGTACAATCCTTATTCTTAGAAGTTATCCTCGCACACCATGATACTGTCCACCTCCCTCTGCAAAGCCTGTGGTCACACACCCATAGCACTACTGTAAGAATATTTATTTTTCAATTAAATACCCCGAGGGGCTAGAGGAGAGAAGTGATTGACAGCAAATAGGTTATGGAAGCAGACACACAGTAATGCCAATAGCCCCAGCAACTCCTCTTCGCAACTGGTGAAGTTGTGACTCAGCAGTTCTTGGCTCCTGGTGACTGTTCAGACCATCACAGCTCATGCAGAAGGGCATGGGCACCTCTCTGAGAGGCCTTCCAACCCATCTCCCATGTTATTATGGGCCATACTGCATTAAACATCATTAAACTGCAATATTCACACAGAATACACAAGGCTGCGGCTGCTGTTTTCACCACAAGCCCCAACTGCAGAAAGCCATATCCATGCCATCACAAATCAGCAGGAAAATGTTGTGTAAGTATGTTGTTTCTGTGACTGTCTACACTTCACAGTGCAGGACATGTTTATCGTGCTTGGCGCAGAAGATCTGAAAATAAACAATGCAGTACCTGTTATTTTCCATTTGACTTTGGAAGGCTAAAGCAGGGAAAGGCGAAGGGGGAGGCGAATCGCCCTTCCAATAGGTGTGTCTCAGTGTCTCTGGCGTGTTGCAGCTTGACAGTTCTCCCTGCTGCGTGGGCAGTGTTCATGCAAAGAGTCTGACTTGTAACTCTGAGCAATAGCACAGCATGAAGTTAACTCACTGCATGCCTTATGGCGCACTGCACCAAGTAAAATAATGACCAGCACAACAATAGTACCACACTCTCACTCCTCCTTCAGGTTGTGACGCCCAAATATCCTGCAACTGCTGTGATTGACATTGGAGAACTGTTCACCTGGTGAAGGAGGACAGAAGCATGGTAAGGTCGTGGTTTTGTGCATAGGAATAAGCGATGAGCTTGGAGGCAACGATTTCTGTTATGGTCAACAGTGGTTGCATTTGCAGCTGCTGCAGAGCAGTTTGCAGCCATGCAGAGCA
The DNA here is from genome assembly GCF_004027225.2 of Strigops habroptila. Taxonomy (NCBI): domain Eukaryota; kingdom Metazoa; phylum Chordata; class Aves; order Psittaciformes; family Psittacidae; genus Strigops; species Strigops habroptila. Next base: position 77,733,101 of record NC_044281.2, read on the forward strand.
TGGTGCAATTGACATCCTCAGAGGGAAGCTCTGCTTCAAAGCTGGGGAAGATCCTCTATGCAGATGCCACATTTTGAAGGAAAAGAGTTGCACAGGTATGATGATGACGTACTGAATCTATGCTTTCATGGACAGCAAGCCTATCAAGTTTTAATCAAAGCAATGAAGTCCTAGAGGGCTCTTAGTGATAAGCATCCAGACACCTATAATTCTTAAAAACCCAACAATTTTGTGCAAGAGGCAATTTATTTTCACACTCAACTCTTCATTAGTAAGATGTGTTTTGACCCTGAGACAGCTCCAGCTTCAAGTGTTCTGCATTTTCTTATCATCTCTGTGTTAAAAAGATGTACTTCTTGGCCTGGCACTACCGAGTGAGCCTGTTTCTTGCATGTCAAAGGATGGTAGAGGCCTACAGGATATTTTAGCCCCCTCAAGAGACCATGAACCACAGAGCTTAGCTTACTTAAGCCATCTCCCCATTCGTTCCTACCTTCACCTGTTTCCAGACTGCCTTCAGGTTTTTTTAGGCATAGACTTTGAAGTCAACAGTTAGTTATTTTTCTCATTTCTACACTATAAGAGTACTCAATATGGAAATTATGACTTTTTAGGGCTTCTTTACATTCTTACTGTATTTTCTATAGCAAAATAATTGAAACACAAACCAAACCCTTGACTGTTTTAAGCCTGATGACCCACCACTACAACCTTTCAGCAGGATGCTCAGTACTAGCAGGGTACAAAGGCACAAGGCACCAGGGATGCCATGGTGAACTGCCAGCAGTCTCATCCTGTGTTTGGGGGGCTTCCCCCAGCTTTTGGGAGGAAGAACAGGCACAGACCAGTGTTTCTTGCAGCTCTCTCACCCGAGAGGTAGAAGGAAATTCTTAGGGATGCTGAAAGGGGGACTGAAAGAGGAGAGCTCCCAGAAGCTTGGTCATGGGGCTGAATATATTATATATTTTCATTAATATTCTTGGCATGGGAAATAAAAGCATGTTGATGAATTTTGCTGATAGCATAAGATTGGGAAGGACTGTTTAAATAGATGAAGAAGGGCATGTCCATTCTGGGAGAACAGACTAGAATAAAAAAGCAGGCTGAATTCAATGAATGGAGTTGTGCTGCTCAAGATTAACAATGACAACTTATGCCAAGCTGTCCAGCTGGCAATGACAAGACAATGTAGAAGTTAGCAAGTTTCTAGCTAGTGATAGAGATTCTGAAATATCTTTCTAGATGGTAGTGAGGAAGAATTCCTCCCTCACCTCAGGCTGCAGCTAGATACGCGTAGGATGGTTGCCTGTAAGAGCTAGTGACAGGGTTCAGTATCTCTGGTAGAAGCAGATTGTAGAATTGCAGCTGTTTGCCTCTGTTCCACAAATTAATGGGTGCTTTAGCTAATTAAAACCTTTGTATGATGACTATCTCCACTAATATTTTCTACATTCTTTTCTTTAGGGTCACCACTATAGTTATGATGAACATCATAGCTCCATATATACATTTTTACGCAAAATATTTATTCAGAAATGTTCAAAGCAGGCCCTGCTCCAGACTGGAGTACCTACTTACCCAAGAGCAGAGATCTTCCTCACCCTCAACAGCTAAACTGACTTTGCCCTACAAACAGACCATTGCAGAGATGCTAGCCCTGGTGTATATGAAACACTATTACACTAAACACATCACACACTTCAGAGGGAAAAGGCAAGGTACATCAGGTCACTAGCTTCTGAAGTTTCTGCACTGTGACTAGATGAAAGAAAAACCACCCATAACAATATGGTGTGAGCAAACCAAAAGGAGGAACACTATGAGTAAAGATGGAGCACAAGTAAAGACAGGAATATGCTTTACTACACACTCAGTTCTAAGCAAGCTGTTACACTCAGTACATGAAGGTTCTATTTCTCCTCTAAGTAGTAAGATGTTTCCAGCAAAACCTGGGTTAGAAATAGAGATATTTGCAAGGCTTTTATTACCATTATAGTTCATCCAAGATGATGTGTCTGGTTTGAAAGTCGCAAAAAAACATATTCTTGTTAAAAACGCTGCCAAAAAGCTAAATGAAAACAGCCCACTGCTGAATCCTGTGTTTGCAGCATTACCAGTGGGTTTTTTCAAGGGTGTTTATATAGACTGAGTTTCATTTAACAAGGCAAAAGCCGGAGCTCTCACATACTCCATTATTTCTCTGCAGGTCCTTCTCACCAGGGTTAAGTCTTTACACTACTTCCAAGCAAAGCAGCCAAGAAAAAGAAGAAACAAATGCTACTACTACTGAGCACAGAGGCCTCCTTCGCAAGAAATGTGATTTACGGAATGAAGTTCCTGGCATGTCTGCCGCGGGCTGTCACAATGTGTGCCTGAAATCCAAGGCTGAAACACGATCCCCGTTCCTTCCAAGATGCGCTGTGGCTTCTAGCAAGTTCTTCTGGAAGTGCAAGCACCCCTTTTCTTGGGAGCCAGGCTCTTTCTGTGCGTTGCTGTGCCTTAATGGGTCTTTGCCTATCCGAGTGCAGTTTGGGGGTGAGGACCATCCTGATCTCCTCCAAAGCTGGTATCGGTGAGCGCGGCTTTCTTTATGTTCTGGAAACTTCTTCATGTGGTTTGGAGAACTGATGCATTTGGAGAGACATGGAGGAAAGCTCATCCTGGTACTCAAGATAAGGGTCTACGTTCATACTGTCATACAGCAGCTTGAGGGCTTTGCTGGCCTGAACTGTTGATGTAGAAGACATTTTTACCTTTTTTTTCAGATCTTTAGGTGTTTCTTTCCCTCTACGTGAATGCCTTCTCAATATGATGCTTTTCCTCAGCTGCATTTCAAACCCAGAAAATACTTTACCTCTAATGAAAATTCCTCCTCATTTTCCTGCCAGTGAGATGGCACCAGTTGTATACCACCATGGTCTAACTCACCTTGCAGAAAGAGACCTCATCTCTCTAAGATCCCTTTTTGCCAGCCTTTCCCAGGCTGCAATGTGATTCAGCCCTTTCCCAGAGGTCTCATATCACCATGAGCTGATCCCATGGCAGACATCCCTGGGGATCTCTAGGTGGGGAATTGCCAGAGAGTGGAGGTCACAAACCTTCAAACACACAAATATCTCCCATGGTTTTGGATAAAATCCAGTTGCACAAAAGTGAACTGTTGCCATCATACATTATCTGTGTGATGAACAGGTGTTTTCCAAGAGTAGTAGCTAACAAACTGACAAAATCTTCTGCAGAACAAAGAGAGAGACACAACCGAGTCAAACAAAGTCAGCCTGACCGTTGCCTTCGTGTTTACTTCAGCGGGTTTTGGCGCTGACCCTGCTTGAGCCAGAGAGTTTTGAAATTCATGAGTTTCTTCATTCTCATCTTTCAATTTTACAGTAGACGTTTTTTTCCCACAAATGTCTCCGAGGCCGTGTGGGATGTGGTCCAGCTCCCATTAAGGTCAATGGGAGTGCTGCCACTGGCTTCCCTGTGGGTCCCAGCCCTCTCCCATTGTATTACATTTCCAACTGCAATTGGAAACAGCTTATTTCAATTTTTTCCTCTCCTAGTGCCCACAATGGGCAAAGTATTTTCCAAACAGAAAAGAAGGTCCCACTGAATGTCCCTAAATTCTCTAGAGATACTGGAAAAATCCTTCTAATTAAATACATTCAACATGCAAGATCACAACTGTTCTCTAATGACTTTTTTTTTTTTTTTTTTTAAGGCTTCTCTCCCATGTAGTTTTGCTTCAGTCTTAAATAGCAGGGATTATATCCTGATTCTGCTGAAGTTTATGGGAGTTTTTCCAATTAGTTTCATTGGGGCCATATTGTCTTCCTTCGTCTTCATCTTTAACGCTATTGGACCACAACTGAAAACATCCCAACAGGAATCATTGATGGCATGAGGGTCAGTTTGTCGCCGATAGTCACACACTTGTTTGCCAGATTATCTCAATCAAAATGCACCAAAAAACCTCACCCACACACACGAAACCCCCCAAGAAAACCAGGACATAAAAAGATTGGAAACACATGCAAATTGTATTAGTTTATCTTCAGAAAAACAGAAGCCTTATGCAAAACTTCATTGCAATCCAGGAGTGGTGAACACAGACTAACAGCTGACAATAGGAATGGCAAGGCAGCAGCTCCCTGCTCTTACGCTGAGGCTAAAAACATCAAACCATCTTACTATTAATCAAACTATTAGGAAGTCTGCACTACGCTTAAGAAATGCAACAGTGCTGAGAACCACTTGGAAGTGGGACCATTAAACATAATTCTGTTTACAGAAGACTTTATCCTCATAGTAATGTCTGGTTTGGATGACCTGATTCATCTTCAGGAATAAAATATTAGTAAAGTTTCCCCCAGACGTCAAACCAATAATAGTAAAACATCAGTTACACAGTCTGAAGTGTTAAACTACTATTAACAGGTACTATCCCTGAGCCTTTATGTAAAAAGGCTTTTGAGACAGTTTAAAGACATCATGGACATCCCAAAGTGGGGATTTCATGAAGGAAACATGGTTTTCCAGTGATGAAAAAACATCTTTGTGCATAAAGAGCTTAGCCTCTTCTCCAGAACAAATTGATTAGTGGCATATATTTGGGACTCAAACTAGTTTGCTAGGAAAATTTAAGTGATAACTGCCAGCCACCAGAAAAACAACTGACAGTGACTAAGAACCCTGGTTTGCTGTATGTGCTACAGTGATCCGTGACATCTTGTTTTCATTCTTTAAGTAAAACCACCCCAACTACATTGTGTTCACAATCCAGACTTGAATTCAGAAATCACTTCATAGATGTTCCCAGCTACCCAACTTATCCATAATTTAGGGATGAGATATGGGTATGTTATTATTGTGCATACACTACAGTACCACAGATTAATTACACCACCCAGCAGTGTCATTTTGCCACCAGTATACTTTTCATCTGGAGTTTTTATTGATTATCCCTATTATTTGGCATATTGGGACATAGCCTTCAGTAGCCTGGGAGGCCTTCTACCAAGAGGCTGCCTGTACATGGAAGATCCTGTATCACACCAGTGTTTTTGCTGACACATTTGTGCTATAGAGCCAGGCCAGAATCATAGAATCCTTGGAATGGTTTGTGCTGGAAGGGACCTTAAAGCTCACCCAGTTCCAACCCCCTGCCATGCGCAGGGACACCTTCCACTAGAGCAGGTTGCTCCAAGCCCCTGTGTCCAACCTGGCCTTGAACACTGCCAGGGATGGGGCAGCCACAGCTTCTCTGGGCACCCTGTGCCAGCGCCTCAGCACCCTCATAGTGAAAATGGCTCACTTAAAATCAGAGGAGGGAAGCAATTAGAAAATAGAACAGAAAGGGGTTAGAAAATAGAATATTTCAGTTGGAAGTGACCTACAACAGTCCAAATGCCAAAAAGAAAAAGCTCTAAGCAGGTAAGACCCTTTGGTGGAAAGGCAGATCCCTAACTGGGACACTCTCCTAAGGTGAGTTCTGGGAGGACATGTTTCTGCCTTCCCAGGCTTGTCCATGTGCTAGTGCAGTCAGCATGAAAACATTTGGGGTTTATTTTCTTTCCTTCATTTAGAAATAGATCTCCTACTTATGTCGGCTGCTTGCTTTTGGTCCGTTATCTTCTCTGCACTGATCTCACTGACATCTCTACTGTTGTGCTGCTCTATCAGCCTTGATGGAGTTAATACTACCTCCTTTGCTTGCAAAGGCCAAAACTCTAAAACCAGGTTGTGGTTGCTGGTAGCTCCCCAGCTGCTGGATCAGCCTCTCACAGTCATGAACTCTGCACTAGCGTCAAGCTTACATATGCTCACACTTTATTCACCAAGATGAAGTAAGCTGCACACATTCTTTGTTTACCAAAAGAAATATCCACGTTTGGGTGGCATGAACTCAAAGAAGCAACTCTGAAATCACTTCCTTCTGCTGCTGGAAAGAGGCAGAGCCAGGATACCTCTTGCCACATCAGTCTTGAGTGAGCTTGTAGAGACTGGGTGTAGAGCATCCCTCCAGCTTGTCCAACACATCTTGTTGGAGGAAGCCTTGACAGGGCTGCATCAGAGCCAGCAGTAAAGGTGTATAGTAGAGGCCACTGCTGCACACTGATTTCTGGTCTTAGTTGCCTGCCATTTGCATCAGTTTTTCGACTGGTTAACTAATAACTGTGCCAAAAAAAAGGTTTGTGCATACCTCAAGATACATAAATAATTCCATTAAGTAAGACATACATGAACAACCCCTGGAGCTTGCACAGCAATATCTAAAGTGGTGAATATCTGATTATGATATTGATCCATAGCGTCTTCTGTCCTAGCCAAACTCAAAAGCCATATTAAGTTCTTGTCAGAGTTTAGGTTCTGCTAATCTCCTAGCAGAGATTTGAAAGGTACATTAGACTTCCTCCTTCTTTATCCTCCTTTTCTCTCCTCTGCATTTGGTAGGTGAGGAATGAAGAAACTAAGACCATACCTACCGTGCAGATGTCCCAGGGGGATCTCTGTGTGTTCCTCTGCCCCAACATTGATGCTCCAAGCCCTCCTGGCTGAGTTACAGTAGCATTAAAAAGCTTGAAATGGCTGCCCTGGTTTGGGGGGTCTGCTGTTTTTCACAGCTATAGGGAGAGATGTCTCTGTGGTGGATTTCCTGGGACATTAGCAGTTTATATTTCTAGGATAAGCAACATTATTCTGCTCCCATTTTAGGCATACCCCATAAAGCAGCTGGTGGCTTCTCAGCAACCCCAGTGAAATGCCACTTCCTACCACAACTTGGACCAAGAGCTGGAAATAGAGCATCCTTATGTGAAGATATTACAGCTTAAAAGAGAAGACAAGTCAGATCTTTTAAGCAGTACTTCAAGTTGATGCGCCGAGAAGCACCAGCAAAGGTGTCAAACCATCAACCAAACAAGACAAGCATCTCCAGGGAGTCCAAGAGGGCAAAATACACTTTGCCTTTTCCCTTTAACTTTTTTAAGCATGTATAATACTACTTTGAACACAGAGAGTGATTTTATCTGTAACTATCAGGACAAGCTGGACAAATACCATTATCCATGACCTAAAAAGCAAACCCAGAGCCCCAGTTCAGCAGAGCTTTTATTATACATTTTTATTGAACACATGTGTAAGCCCCATTAAAGATAATAAAACTCAAAGATATACTCACATTATTTGTTCAACAGGGATCAGCGCAGGGATATACTTAAACTACCTCCAGGGTTCAAGGAACTGAGTTAGAGTCACTGCTCCTGGTCTGTCTTCTATTCTCATTATTTATATATTCATTAATAAAGTTCTTTACTTTTTCTCCATCATCTTTCACAATAAAGACTTTCCACAACAGCTGTAGACAAGATTCCTCTGTTTTTGAGGGCATATAATCCTTAGCATGGGCAATATAAACAGGCTCAGGCGTATAAAACAAATATGGATTTTGCTAGTATTTTTTCCATATCTAAGAAAACCTACACTATTATTCCTTTTTAACATCAAAAACCTTTGGCCACATATGCAGCCAAAAGCAGTTATATACTTTGTAAATTTATTAAAAGTTAGAATTGTTCATGAACATACTGAATGGATTTTAGTAGTTTCCCATAATGGAGCTTGGGCTGGCATAGCTTTAGACATTTTACTGCAGAAGAAATGTCAAGCATGCACTCATCCCTCTGACTGCAGTTCAAATCAAACAAACCAGGCTAGACATCTAATAACAAGCTTTGTTCACTCTTGAATGGCAGCTAGGGAAATATGCCTCATTTTATATATTATTATACACAAGATCTGAAAAGGACACTGCAAAAAGCAGCAAGCACTGTTCTTTCTTTTCTGATTGACCTGTTTCAAGCTACTTATTTAACCAATAAAATATACATAGGGCTTGAAGTAATAATGTCTTCATAATTCAGTTTTCCCTGCCATAAATTATGATTCATATGACTAGATTTGTCTTAATAACAGGAACTGGGGATGTATGGAAACCAACATTATCAAAACTTGAAAGTAAATTAGGGCTAATTTATGAAGGCAGTATGACATGCCTTGTTTGCAGCTCTAGTGCCAAAAAAAAGAACAAACAATTTGCTACCTATATAAAAATTAACATTTAAACTCTATTTTTTTTTTTTTTGCAGCTCTGTTGAAGAGATGGTCTGAAGACAGAACAACACATTGCAAGGTCAGGATGATTTGCTATTTCCCCTTGTAGAAACCAAAAGCCCCCTTTCTCTTGGCATTGGACAACTTTGTATGGTTCCACAGTGAAGATGGGAGGAAGACGTGTTCCCCTCCACTCTGCTCTATTGGAAATCAACTTGAATCTGTCCCACCATGGTTGGAGATGCCTCCATAACAGGACCTTCAAAATCAGCAATCCAGTGCCTTGAAAAGGCATATACATTAGCCTCTTTTTATTCCTAAATTCCTATGCTTAAACTCTAAGTATTTACCCTAGCAAATATTATCCAGCCTATGGACTGCAGCTGCAAACAGCATTGTACCTCCCTCTGCATAGATGGGCTGAAGGCCTTTCCAAAGGCTCCTGGGTCTCCAAAGCACCAGACCTGCTTTCTTCCAAAACAGCTTCTTATCATAGTAACACAAAAGGTCGCAGTAACAGTTTGCAGCCTCTCTCAGCAAAGGGAATAAATGTGCAAACAAAGCCATTAGCAGTTTCCAAAATAAACTCCTCTACTCAGTCGCCAGGACTGCAGCGTACCCCATATGCCCTGCACAGAAATGCTTGCTTACATATCAGCTGAACAGCTATGAAGAGCTGGAAGCCAAAGGAGGCCTCTCAATTTGACCACAGAAATGCCACCTTAATTAGTTATTTTGATACTATAAGCTTAAAAGCATTAAAGATAAGCACAGGGAGATCAAGAGAAGGGTTTTCACCCATCAGCCCACTCTTTTATGGCTCTCTCTGATTAATACCCACATCAAACAGGTGTCACTTTAAAAAAAAAAAACCACCAAAAAAAGCTGTCCTGAAGGAGCATATTATTCCTGAAAGGACTCACACACAAATCACCAGAAGCCATCTGTGCCACAAAGATTTCAGCAGAGACGCAGCAGCCAGAAAACGAGAAAAATCAACAGCAGTAAAAGCAAACATTCCAATTTCAGATATGGCAAAAATGTCTGAGTCAGGTCTAATAAAGATTTTTCCTGATTAATATTTCCCTTATCAAGCTGGCAGGGAGCTTTCACCTCTCTTGAACTTCCCCAGTGTCCCCTCTGGCACCCCTGCTGAGCTCCAGCTCCATCCTCTTCCCAGGGCTGTCTCATTTGCCTGCCCTCTCCTGGAGTTTGTTTTCCTGCTGCTATGGTTCTCTCGTTGCTGGTATAAACAGGAGCAGGACTCTCCTGTATGACTCAGGATCTGTTTGCTTTGGTGGGAGCTCCCAGTCACATCTATGAGACCTGAACCAGGTCCTCCAAACACCAACAATCCAAACCATGGCTTGCCCTCACTTTAGAAATCTCCCATGGATTTTGTAGCATCAAACCACAGGTGCTCATCAGCATCTCTCTCAAGTCTCCCCCTTAACCTCTTACCTTCAGATAAGGGAGCTCACAGAACAGAAAATATATCTTCTGGCTTGAAAAGCTCCTACTATCCTCTAGCAGTACTATAAACAAATAAACCCATGTAAAGCCCCATTTGAAACAAGCATTCAAACAGCTGAGTGGGAATTGCATAATCAATAGTGACAGGTATTAATGGGGCAAACACATTTACAGAGGCTACAATTAAACCCAGGTTGTACTCGTTAGAAACATTAACTGTCTGATGAGACTTAACACCCAGCTAATTAGCTTTAAAAACTCATTTCTACGTGCCCCCACCTTTATTTACTCACAGAAGGGAAGCTGGGTGCCTGGCAATTGCCATGGCCATCAATCCAGGACTAGCAGCTAATCCTATTTTATTACCATCATTAACCAAATAGGTGGACCATCCACAAGGCAGCTGCCTGCTCTTCCTTTCCCTTCCTGCACTCCAGACTCCACATCTCCACACAGCAGATACTGCTTCTCAGTCTACCCAGGTTACTACCTCCAAGTACTTGTTTTCTTTGTTTTATCCATCCCAAAGAAGAGGCATTTGGGTTACACAACCAGTATGGCTCTGCAGCACACCTCCACTCACCTGCAGCTCCAGGATGGGCTTACCCAGAGCTGGGTTTAGTTCTGGAAACTAAAGTCCCTTTCCTGAGGCTGGATGTGGCCAGTCCTCCCCAAAAACAGTTCCTCTGTAACCAAGCAGCTCCTACCTGGGCTCTGCTCAGCCGCCCTCACTGCTGCTCTTACACTTTGCCCTCTCCCAAACTCTCTGTACCCTGAGAAGACACCATTAAACTCTCAGTAAAAGGGTCTAAGTTGCCTAAGATCAAAAAGTACGTATCAAAAAAATGCTTACAAGGTTTAAAATAAAAAGGACTAATATAACCAAGAGCGTGTGTAAAAAGTCTGCATCCAGGAGGGTCCGTGGAGATTTGCAGCACCTGAGAGATGAAAATGTGCAAAGATCTATGCCAGGAAGCAAAACTGGGGAGAGTAAGCCATGAACATTCAAACTTCAGCTCCTTTCAGGGAGATGTGCGGAGAATAAATGAAAACCGTTGTTAGAGCCTTGCACGAAACAGTTTGCAGATTTTATTTATTTAACTTTAGCTGGTCTTTGGACTTCTTTTTCCAAAAGGCATGTGCCTTTTCATTAAAACAAGGTGGAAAAGCACAGCTTTAAAGAATATTCTTCAGTACTCGAGTTATTTTACCTGCATGGCAAGGAGCAGGCAGGCTTAACTCCAGCCTGCAGAGAGAAACAAAGAATGAACTCACACCTGAGCCCCATGCCAAAGTAAGTAAACAAATGCACTGTGAGTTATGGGACCTTCATTCTCTCGGCTGCGTTTGCTTGTTTGCTTGCCCAGCTCCTTTTCTTCATGGCAACGGGCCATTTTAAAAGGCCTTTATCTGCTACTATTTACATTAAGATTTCTGTTTTACAAAGTATGTCACAGAGAGTACAAACCAACATCTTCAACCCGGGTGCCTCATGCTGGGTTTCTCGACGTGCACTCACCCTCCTGAGCAGAACTGCTCAATGTGTCAGAGTATAAAAGACCATCATCAGACCACTTTTTCCTCAGATGTTACAGTTCCCTTTCTTCCGCTATGGATGCCCCAGGACAGACATCCAGGTTTTGATGTGTTCAGAGTCTGCCTCGAGTGCTGGTAAGCCACTCCTGGAATTTCTGAGTGTATTGATCCCCGCTGGCTCTGCTATGCTAGGAATCCCGCAGTCATGTTGCTGCCTGATAACCGGGAATATCACCAGATAAAAGGAGAAGAGGAATGACTCGTGGGACAGAAAAAGGGAACGGAGCAGAAAATACCAGAAAATAACCTTACCAATATCATATGCTGACTAAAAGCACTTTCTTTCTGCATTCTTTGCCCAGCATCAAATGACAGAACCAATAATGTTATCATGTGCCACCCTGCACAAGCCAAGCCTTGCTAATCTTTCCGCATTCATTCTTTCTGCACTGTGCCACAGTACGCCATCCCAACGAGCTGAATTGCCCCTTTGTTATTTCAGGTACAGTTACTAGCCCTGGTACAAGCCCATTCCTCCTCCTTAGAGTCCCCATTGTCCCTGGTTGTTTACTGTGGGCACATTTGTGCTCTGCAGCATCGGGACATCTGGGGACTAGCAGCACTAAGCATTGCCCAACCGCCCGGCATCCTCAGCAAGGCAATGAAACAAAGCTCCTCAGTATCTCTTTGTATACCAGCATCTCAGATGAGAAGGAACAAGATAAATGAGGTTGCTGAAGCTGTGGCTTATCTCTTCTTTCGTTTCCTTTGTGATATCGTAATCCTAGATAGGAAAGCAGCCTTCCAATACCTAAAGGGGACCTACAAGAAATCTGGAGAGGGGCTTTGGACAAGGGCCTGTAGGGACAGGACAAGGGGAATGGCTTTAACCTGCCAGAGGGGAGATGGAGATGAGCTCTGAGGCAGAAGCTCTTCCCTGTGAGGGTGCTGAGGCGCTGGCACAGGGTGCCCAGAGAAGCTGTGGCTGCCCCATCCCTGGCAGTGTTCAAGGCCAGGTTGGACACAGGGGCTTGGAGCAACCTGCTCTAGTGGAAGGTGTCCCTGCCCGTGGCAGGGGGTTGGAACTGGATGAGCTTTAAGGTTCCTGCCAACACAGATCATTCTGTGATTCTATGAAAGAGTACAGCCTCGGTGCAGGAAATCCATCTGACTGCAGCCTGCACTATCCAAGTCACAGCATATAAAGTGATGCTAAAGGCACTGTATAGACAACTTACAGCCGCAGATCAGTTTTGTGTTCTGTTTGCAGTATATATTCTCATGCCATGTCATGTAATTCAGTGATGCCAGGCCAAAACCCTAATTCAAAACAACCAACGGGTGGGAGGTTTTCAGAGCAAAATAGACTGGTGGGAAGAGTCAGACACTCAACATTGGCCTCGTTGCTTGTTGAGCCCCAGTTTCACCAGGAGGGTGGTTGGAAGACTTTGTGCAGTATACATCATCCACTGTTTAGTGAACAGGAGACTAAGGAGCAAAGGAGAGCTGTAACATATGGGGTTGTCAAGGAATGGGAGAAAGTAAAAGTGAATGGATAAAGCTACTGTATTTTTTTGGTTGCATGAGACAGCCTTTCAGAAAGAAAGACACGGTCATAGCCCTGAGTAGTACACAAACAAAACTCCGCATGGCAGAGCAGGAGAAAGAAAGTATTAGGCAGAAAGAAAGAAACTGAGAGATCAAAAAGTCAAACAACTGAGTCATTTCATCAGTAAGGCAAACCCTAACCTTAAATGAACTGCATTTATACAGTTTGTACCAGTTTGTAATTATGTTTGTAATTGTTTTATTCCTTACGGGTGGCATGATTGAAAAGCGCAGAATGGTGACTGACTCAGATCCATCCTGCTTCCCACAGGACCAGCAGCAGATGCTGGTACCTCTCAGTTCCTACCAACTTCCTGGGTGCTTTCTCAGTGGCTTCTCTTGTCTGAGTCACTGCATTTCATAAGGAGTGATGAATCCAGCCTTTACTCATTTACTTAGTTCATTTTAAAAAGTAATATCTATTTCTGGCCTTCACAATATCCTCTGGCAATGGGTCCCACAGTTAATTTTGTGGAGGAAAAAAATGGTTTTCCCTTTACTTATCTTGACCTGCTGCTTGATCTTTTCAGTACTTATGCCCAGTTTGTTTTTATTGTAAGAAACAGTCAATAAGTGTGCTCTAGTTGTGTCTGCTGCATAGACTTGACCAGGTTTCCTGCTCTCTTCCAGATAACTATAAGGACTGTTCAGCAAAAAGAGCTTTGGAGAGAGCCTATTTCCACAAGGAGGAGGCAGTAAGGAAGAAGGCAGAAAAGAGACATTAAGACTAACGTAACGGAAAGGACAAGGCTATGGGAATTGAAAAGGTGTGAGGCATGGCCTGGGGTTGAGTGATTGATGTGAGGTCTTAAAACAAAGCCCAGAATGCGATGAGTTTCATTTTCATAAAAAACACTGCAGTCATTATGTGGTGGCCAGGAGACTGTACAGCACTAAATATTGCTGATGGTTAAGGGCTTCTTTTTAAGAGCTCGGATCTTAAAATATCATGTGTAGGCACCAGCAAGCAGTTATTTGTGGTAAGTGGTTACCAACGGACAGAGAACCCAGCTGCCATAAACATTGCAACTTTATTTTCTTCCTTTGTACCGCTATTCCCCAAATGTGCCAAATAAAACACATTCTTCTAAACAGACCCACTATTATTTTATGGTTTCACCATGCTGGGTTAGAAATTGCAGTGTCATGAAAACATCCTTTAAATAAATAATAAAACCTGATATTCCTAAGAACAGGGTCTTTCATGTGGAAGGAGTCTGCACAGCCTCACAAAACCCCCACCACTTCCACCAGTGGGACAGGTAACAGCATTCAACAATATTGCTCAAGAGTAAATGTGGAGTAAATACCCTACGGCATTTAACAAGCAATTGAAATGCAAGTGGAAAAAAAACCCCAAATAATTATCCAGTTATCCTTAGTAGGAATTGGGCTAAGAGGCTGGAGCAAGCATCCCTCTATAGAAACATCAGTGGGCTGTAAGCAACCAGGGTCCTGTTGCAACAGCTCCTTGGGGAGACGGGTACCTCCAGCACTTCATTGCTCCTAACAAACTGATGAACATTAGGCTTAATGTTATGAGTACCCAAATCCTGTAGGTTTTATGAGGGATGTTCCACCTAGCTACTGCCTACATGATATCTGACATTATCTTGGTGCTCCCCATAGTTTGAACATGACAAAGAGCACAAAGTAATTAATCTCTGGGAGCTTATTACAAAGACACAAATTCCACTCAATTTCAATGTTGTTTGTCCATCTGCAAAAAGAGCTTTTCCTAAAACCACACTGGTTGCCCATGAAAATACATAATTTGCCTTCTGCATTATTGTCTGCAAACCACTGTAGCTGTGTTTTGCAGTAAAATTTCTACCCCATAGATTTTACAGCCTAAATTGCGACAAAGCAAGGTAATGAATGCAAAACGATGGAAAGAATAAAATGAATCTCAAGACATAGAAAGAAATGTGTGCTTACGACAAATATACACATGCTGCAAGTTCCAGAGTGAAAGGCAAGATGGAGAGGAAAATCAACAGCTTACCAAAATGGATAAATGATAAGAGATTTACAGAGCTTTTCCAGGGGAGGAAAAAGGCTTGGCCTGACACAGGTTCAAATGAGTCAGGAAATAGAAAAAGCAAATTCAATGCCCAGTTATAAAAAAGTCTTAATTTTTAGCCTGGACACAGCATTAATCATGATCCAGGCTGAGAAAGGCGGCCGAGACCACAGCCTGAGAGCAAAATGCGACTCCCATCCAATGACTTCATTGAAGTGATATCTTCCTGGCATCAGCTGGCTTCTCTGGAGAAGTCTCCAGCCACCATCCACGGTTAGTGTGTTTGGACATTGGGATCACACCCAGACAACGTTCAGTTCCAGCTGGAAATCAGTCAGGTCACTGAGCTCATACTCCCCAGGAGAGGTGAGCAGACATCCAAAACCTGATGAAGCATCAGTTGCTTCTGTGCAGAGACTGAGATTTTTTTTAATAACATAATAAAGTACTTCTGAGAATCACCTACTTCAAAGTAAGTCCAATCATTTTGCTCCATTCGACTTCGTTCTATGAGTGAAGTCCATCACTCTGTGAATGAAGTTGTTTAAATATGACATTGTCGAGCAGTAAACACACATTTTGATGGTTACTTCAATTAGTGTCCCATCAAAAATATAACTTCCACTTTCATACTCATTCCATACACTTAGGAAAAAATGAAAAAACGTGGGATTTTTCCATTTTACTTCCCTTATTTTTTCCTTTCAGGTGTGGAGTGACATTTCAAGCAAAGAAGCAAACCACAGGACCATTTTCCCCATCATTAAGCAGAGAACAGAGGCTGCAGGTTTTTAACATAACAGGTTTTTTGCACCAACATCAACAAGAACAACAAGGCTGTGCCATAAAACCTCTCATGCCCTCCTCCAAATCCTGCTGCAGTAGGAATGCCACTAAAAATGACAGTTTTCTGCTGAGCTGTGTTCCCCTGGAAGCGATGCCCAAGGCACAGCCCCAAGCCATGAATGCTGCATGTGCTGCATTTGAAATTTTCCTGAAGTTTGGACTTGGAAAAGAAAAGAAAATAAATATGTTTGAAAGAATTGCCTCTAAATTAAGTCTCATTTTGGGAAGTGTGTGGATTTGGGGTTTTGTGTAAGAATAATAATTCCATTTGGAGTAGCGCATCAGAGGGCTACTCTTAGGAAAACAGCCTGGGATAAATGGGAAAGCTGCAGGGAGCACTTACAGATACCAAATGAATGACCAGGAGATAAGGGGTGAAAGAATCTGCTTACCCAGGGCGTGTGCAGAGGACCCAATGCCTTTTAATTCCCTGTTCCTAACTAGTGGTGGGAAAAACTAAAGACATTTAGATGCCTAATTATCTAACTGTTCCTTTGGATTAGGCAGGCAATATGCATGGTGATGGCATTAGTAGTGCAGCAGATGAGATCTGCAGATCCCAGCCTACATCTGATTATGGGTTCAAATCTGTGGGTGCAAAATTAAAGGCTGAATTCCAACCAGTTTTTAAAAGCTACTTTTCAAGTGGTGAAACAAGAACTGGAGCCCATTCCCCAGCTGCTTAGGGTTTATCTGGGCTGTAAGCTTGCCCAGCATCATTGGCAGGTAAAGAGGCCCTCACGCCTGGTATTCAGGGCTAGAGAGAGTTAAGGGTACTTTTCCATGTAAAGTGCTTTTGGGAAAGGAATGCCTTGAATTTTGATGATATTGGCCTGGTTCTCAGCTACAGGGTGGTAATGCAAAGCAGTGCTACTGCATTCCACTTGCAATGCTGAGGAGCAAGTATTAGCCACAAGTGAGCAGTAAAGGCAAGTGATTAAAGAGCAGGGCTGCCTTCCACGTCGCTGGGATGAAGAGTGATGCAGCAAATAATAGGATGGTTGCAACAGTCAGACAGAAGCTGAAATGCTTAAGAAAAGAAAATAAAGATGTCTTTTAGTTCCTTGTCTGGCAGACTCAGACAAAAGCTGTTCCCTTCACATTAGATGACCTCTGCAGGATCACTTCCATGGCAGATATTTCCAATGGTGTACTCTTATCAACCACCTTTCCCAAAGCTGGACCATGAGAATACCCACATATCCTAATCCTGATTTTGAGCTCCTCACTATTTGAAGCAGAAAGTGGGATGGTTTAGCATAATGTTCTGGGAAAGCTGGGCATGGCTCAGAGTTGGCACAAGAGACACAGCTTCTGGGCAGAAAGCTGCATGGAGCCTCGCTCAGTGGTGAGCAGAGCTCAGTCTTTCCATTCAGAGGTCCAGGCCTGAACGCAATGCTCAAAACCTCTTTCACCATGCACAGAGCCACATGCCTGTTTTCCTAGGGGGGAAATAACAGCAGAAGCACTGGGATGACAATAGTCCCTCCAACTCAGCAGCTCGGATGCAGTCTCATGGGTAGGGCTGGAGCAGCTCTCTCTAATCAACTCCAAGACTGCATTCCAGGTTTTAAAGCAGAGGTAAGACTCAGAGGGAAGTCTGTCCCAGCCCCACATAATTTCTTCATGACTCTCAGCAGTTCTGTTGCCCTTCTCCTTGGCTGGCACTCGCACCAGACGAATACTGTCAGTTTGCTCACCATGCTGGCATGGCAGGGAGAAGCAAAACAGATAAAACTATTAACGATGCCAGAAGGAGAGAGACGTCTCTCATCGCTCTGCCAGCATCCAGCCATGCAGGATGGCTTCTCCCACCAGAAGTCATCCAATGAAGGCCTTGTTAGACACAGCATTGCAGCAAGTCCAGGGGTGCTGCTTCACCCCTATAACCCAGCCTCACTCCATGGGAGTTTGACTTCTGCGCTGTTTACTATCTCAAGGAGAATAGGGGCACATGGCAGAAGTCCCTGAAGCCATGTCAGGGACACTTTCTTTTGGAAGGTCTACCCCATTTGATGATATCCACTTCTTTACGGGGGCCTGTCTGAGATGCTGCTAGGAGTCTCAAGGTAGAATTTCACTCCCCAAACTGGAGACAGAACAACAGAAACTGAGTACTATAGACTCACAACATGCATTGAACCCACAATATACGCATTAAGCTCGAGGAGCAAAGGACTGCATCATTCACTGTCTTCCTGTGGAGACATTCACCTGTTCACCCCATCAATGCTTTTCAACCCTCTGACACCACTGATGAACACCTTCACTCATTCTGACACCAGTAGGAGATGCTGGAAACGTCAGACTTCTGAAACAGAACTTGAGCTAAGATGCCCCAGCCCTTAGATCTGCCAGGTTTATATGCTGTGATACCCAGTCAGTCCAACTAATTCTAGAATCAAAATCTGTAATCTGAAATGTTTTCACTTTATATGAATTTAAAGGCACTGGTAACAATACAGAAGCTGAAGCCCAAGATTTGCCCCAAGAGCAGTATCTGTAGCAGTCATTTCTGGTCTATGTAAAGCAGTATGATACTGTTAAAGTCCATGGAGTGTTATGAGCTCACTCAGATCTTTTTGTCTCCAAGTGATGCACACCATAAGGATAGATTTTTCCTTTTTCCCTTTGTCCTGTTAGCATTACCACTTTAGTCCTTTTTGAAGCATGACTGTGATGACTCTTCACTCATCAGTAGCTTGAGACAGTCCCTGGAAAGCCTCACCCCTAAATCCTGTATTTTGATATTGTACTTCTATACCAATGCTCCTTCAGTTTTCCAGGTAGACACCTATCCTGGGCTGCCAGCAGGCAGATTAGGAACACATCAACAGGGCTGAAGAGGAGAAGGCGATGACAGAGGCTGTAGGTAGAGAACCACGTCTGGACAGGAGAGGAATCAGGAGGAGGAGCGGTCCCTCTGAGTCATTGCTTCCACCTGGCAAGACTGAGTTATCCCCAAACCAGGCTCCAAAGTCATTGCTACAGGCGTAGAAACACAGAATCATGGAACGGTTTGTGTTGGAAGGGACCTTAAAGCTCATCCAGTTCTAACCCCCTGCCATGGACAGGGACACCTTCCACTAGAGCAGGTTGCTCCAAGCCCCATCCAACCTGGCCTTAAACACTGCCAGGGATGGGGAAGTCACAGCTTCTCTGGGCAACCTGTTCCAGCACCTCAGCACCCTCACAGGGAAGAACTTCCTTACATCTAACCTGAATTTCCCCTGTTTCAGTTTGAACCCATCACCCCTTGTCCTATTGCTACAGTCTCTGATGAGGAGTCCCTCCCTAGCATCCTTGTAGGCCCCTTCAGATGCTGGAAGGCTGCTCTGAGATCTCCACACAGCCTTCTCAACAGAACCAACACAACCTCTCCTCCCTTTGTACCCCAGCTGTTTGCCACATCCCTAGCTGGATCTGCACCATGCCCAACCTGGTCACATCAGCCTTGCTCATAGCCCTGGGACATGAAGGGAAGCACGTGTCCTGGTGTCCACGCTGGGGTGGTGAGGAGCAGGGCTCATGATCAGTGCAGGAATGGCTGCTGATTTCACTGGCAATTATGGCTTTGGTGGCATTTCTCATTTCAAATGTTAATTTTAAGTACATTGGAGTGGAATGTTTCTTCCTTCTCCCTGTTTTCTTCCTAATTACTCAAGCTGAACCAAAGAGCCAAACTTCAAAATTCACTCCAGTTTCCAAACAACCTTTCACACTTGCTGTTAATACCATTAGTACTTTATGTTATTCCCATAGATACATTACCATGCAAACATACACAGTCCTTGCCCTGAAGAAATTACGGTACAGGCTTGAGATGTGACAAGGAACAAGTCCTAACAGCACAGGGGCTGGAACGAATGAGGTAATGAGGGTGCAGTTGCCCATGGCAGGCACGTGCACAGATCAGTGGGTTTCTGCTGAGAGATTAAACCATTTTTTCTTGTTTATTTAATTATTAAACTCAGAAGAATTTCTATCAACCCCCACGGGATCTGGAACCGTGGTTTGGACCCGAGTCTATTGCTGGTGTCTAAATTAAAAATGAAAACCAGATGGTGGGTTATTAGATGGCTGCAGCAGAAGCTGACAATCTGTTCTGTCCCCATGTAGGCAGGGGAGCTTCGGGATGTGAAGCTTACAATATGTGGTACCCATTCCGAGCTGTGTGTCGCAGGTGTTGAGCCAGTGTCTCTGCACATCGATGAAGCAGCTAGACTGATGTCCTCTAGCCGAGCTTGTCTCCAGCAGGCTTGCTCTGAAGGTTACTGGTTGAAGGAAGAGGTAGAAAATCAAAGGGTACAGTTAATGTACAGCTCTAAGCTTCACCAAACGTAAAATCCTACGTTGCAGATAGAACCTGCTTCGTCTGTATAAAATGCATGTTAAAATCTTTAATGTTGATAAAACCAATATATTAAAATATCAAATCCTGTTTTGCTGTAACTGTGTTATCAACAGAACCAAAGAAAATGCTGATAAAAGAGAAAGGCTGAATGAAGAAATCAGTGTTTCATGTAGTGAGAGATAAATAAGGTTAACACACAAGGAAGAGCAGTAGTGGACGATGCTTTTGAGAGGAAATGGCTACAGCTTAGGTATGCTTGTGCACTGAAGGACAAGGAAAGACTGAGCTGCAAGGAGGGTTTTAATGGATATGTAGTATCTCCTTAAACAGCTTAAGTAAAAATTGCAGTGCCAAAATAACTTGTGAAATCATCCAGGTCACAGAAAATCAATGTTGCACTCTTCTGTTAAATACACGTTTTACACACAATTCACCTTGTCAGCGTGCATGCCTTGGACTCCCTTTCAGCCCAGTGATTGTTCTACCATTTCCATATCCCAAGTTATTGGGTTGAGCATTTGACAAGTGCTTCAGATGTGCCATAAATCCCTACCCAGCCCTGCATGGACAGCAATCATTTGGGAAATCTCTTTCTTTGCTAGCTGACACACCATGCAAGGCAGGTGGAGCATTCTGCAGTTCAGGGCTCTGCTGCTGCTGGATGTCACAGCCCAATGCATCAAGTTAAATGTTCACAGGTGGTTTTCCTTAACAAATAAAGGCTGAAATAAACTTAAGACTGGAGATCTCATGCAATGTTTCCTAGAGTTGTTTATAGGGGAAGGTAGGACATTTTCTCCTCTGTTGTTCTCTCCAGGGTAAAGCCTGTACTGTAGCAAATGCTGCATGTCCCTATTTGCTTCAGTGTGGAATGAAAAGAGTTTTTTAGCATTTGGGAATCATGGACTTCAGCAGGCACTCCCTGCACTCTCAGCCTGTTGAATACCTGCCAAAAACAGAAACCTGTCATTTCTGTAGCAGCGTGCATCTTTTGTTTGCCATGGTTATTTTTCAGGGGGAACATTAAATCTGCCTTAGCATAAAAAATTAACATCTGGAGATTCTCAGTTTGAAAGCAGCAGGTAATGTGTTTGGCAAGGGACAAATCTATGACAAAGAATTTAATAAAAGAGAGAGACAGGATAGCTCATGGGACCAGTACTTTAAACTTCGAGCAGGGGTGTGAAATGGTGCTTGCTGGGAAACAAGATTATTAATGAAAAATTAATAAATCTAAAGACTTTCATGGAAATATTGGAGGTTAATATTAAAATGTGAATTCCTGATTTGCAACCATTCACATTTTCTCAGGAAATCTGCTTCCAAGAGTTGCATTTGTGACCAGTGTTGGGTGTGCACACAAATACATACACTACATCCGTAGTGATCTGTGGTCCTTTGTGCCCTGCTCCCCCTTCACTCTGATGTATTTCCTGGCAGCACATGGGACCCCATAGGAATAGGGAGCTTGAAACTGTAAGGCAGTGATAATAAATGAATAGTCAGCCAATCTGGGTAATTTTTTACTTAATAACGTGTTCTTGCAGTTCTTACAGATCTTACAACCTATTTCATTCACCTGTGGATAACACGCCTCACAAATGCAAACCTAAATTTCAAATTTCTGATTTATAATTTCTCTGGACAACTAAGTACCTTGGCCTTTATAGCCGCAGATTGTCTGGGATAACCCGAGAAGAAAACAGATCATAGAATCATAGAATCCTAGAATGGTTTGGGTTGTGAGAGACCTTAAAGCTCATCCAGTTCCAGCCCCCTGCCACGGGCAGGGACACCTTCCACTAGAGCAGGTTGCTCCAAGCCCCTGTGTCCAACCTGGCCTTGAACACTGCCAGGGATGGGGCAGCCACAGCTTCTCTGGGCACCCTGTGCCAGCGCCTCAGCACCCTCACAGGGAAGAGCTTCTGCCTAAGAGCTCATCTAAACCTACCCTCTTTTAGCTTAAAGATCAGGCTCGTTCATCCAGACTACAAGCAACTCCTTATTAATCACTATGCATAGAAGCACTTCTACCAGCCACTCTTTTTGCAACTTCTTGCTGCTTTCGAATGCTAGGCTGGAACAAAGCTTGTGTATTTAGGAGCCTTGGAAGCAGCAGGTAGCCTAGGACATGCAATAATGATTGCTTAAGTCCTATGGGCCAAATTCATCCTGGCAGCCACTGCCAGAAGTCAAGAGATTTACTTGGTCGATGCACTTGGTTTCAGGTGCCTGCAGCCATTGCCATGTGCTGGGAAGTGTCAAATCAACTCACAGTCATGTTCTTCCATATGTTCCTCCAACAAGACACTGATCCAGTGTGCACTTTGCAAAGAAGCTACTCGTTTTCAGAGGACATCACAGCAGACTCATGCACTTGCTGCATGAAGGGCTGGTGAAATGAAAGAAGTCACAATCAAGTTCCTCCCAACCTGCCAAAGGAAAAGACAAAACCTACCCTTTTCTCTGTCCCCTTTAACTGGTTTAAGTTAAAGGAACAAATTAAATTGGGCTATGAAAGTGTTCCTAAGCCTTGAAGACCATAAGGCAAGAGAAGGAACATGTTCTGTCAACTGAAAAATCAAATTAGGTGAAATGCTAAAACCACAAGATTTGTTTACTACAGGAAGCACTTACATTTCCAGACTTGAGAGCAATTTCTCCACAACCCTGATTAAAGTTACTCATCAAAACATTACACAGAATTAACTTCATTTCATATGGTGAACAATTATGCAGCTTGGGTGGAGTGGAAAATATCCAGCATACTATTAGTGTTTAGCAGAGACATGTGGTAAAATTTCTCCTTTTTTCCTGTCTTAGAGCTATTTGCCAATGTAGACTTTTACCAAGAAAAGCAAAGGTGAGTGGAGATGAATAGGAGCTGGAAAAGCTCAGACTTTAAAACAGGAACCCAGGAATGAACAGAAGCAAAACAAAGTTTTTCAAGGAAAATCTTGCTTCTTGCTCTTCCTGTAAACCAGTTGCAGGCTCAAACTAGGTGGAGTAAATTGGTTGTATATAGCACGATAGAAAGTTTGTTACAGGAAAACCAGCTCTTTTTTTCACCTGCTATGGATGTTACAGAGCTGAGACAGGGTTAAATGAGCCCTTCCGTCCTCAGTTCCTGCCTGTGCAATTGTGTACTTGCATATGACAAACACATTTGAAAGAAAAAGCATGTCTTTCAGTCTTGATTAAGCTGATTAATGTGTTCTCTAGCACCTTTTCTGTGCTTAGCAAAGTTACCGGATTAGATTCTTTATAATCACAGCATGGTTTGGGTTGGAAAGGACCTTAATATCATCTAGTTCCAATCCCCCTGCCATGGGCTTTGGGCGTTTCAGTGCTTAAGAAAGCTTGATAACTTAGGAAAGAGAAACATAGAAAATAGATCCACTGCAAACTCAGCCATGGCTGGGACCTAAATTCTGATGCAGCTTGTTTTAGTAACACAGCTTGGACCAGGGCGGTATTTTTCAAGTAACACTAATCCACAGTGGATTAACATTTCACCTACAGCATAATGGCTTATTGTCATAAATCCATCACAAAATTACATCAATTATAAATAAGAAATGCATTTCACGAAAATGAACTTACTGCAGGGGGAAAAGGGGGGGAATATTTACCAGTGCACACAGCTGAAAAAATCTCATGCTGACAAAGCATGTTAAAAGATTTCATGTAGAACTCTTATCATAGCCAGCTTGTGTTTGCACAGCCTTTCAGTCAAATGGCTTTTACTAAAGGATATTTGAACAAGAAAAGAACCCTTGAGTCAGGCAGACACCGTGGATGAAAGACTCACAATCTTGACAAAGCTCATACACGCAAGCTTAAAACAAAAGCATGAAACTCCTCCAGCTTTATAGCCAACTCTGCTCCTTTCATAGGGCTGGCTTTCAAATACTTTGTGAAAAAATGTTGTCATAACAATAAAGCGTGAATAGGCAAATCCATGTATTCCCAGTTGTTGTCCCAAGCAAACAAGAAAAACATTTCACACTTCTCAATTAATACAATGTCCCTTTGTCCCAATACATGAAAGCGCTATTTAAAACAAATAAATGAAGAGATAGTTACATTTTTTTTTATTAAAGTCTGGAATGTTTAAAAATATTCACTGTATTTTCACATTTTCTTTTGCAATTGAATTTTTTCCACCAGCCCTAACCACACAATACCATCAGAAAGGGCCAGAACAGATATAGAAGGGCAATATGTTGCATGTTTCAGTTGCCTGTCATCAACTGAGAATGTATGAAGGTAACTAAAAGCCCTGCTGTCAAACACTGGGGCCTCTGTCTTGGAGTGGTGAAGACCAGTGCCAGTGCATTGACTGAAAGATTTAAAGTCTAGAATTTGTCCCGAAGTATCTATCTGTAAATAGTTATTGATATATGATGTTCTTGGCATACTGGTTCCAACAGAAACAGCTGTAGCCTCTTCTTGATGGGCATTCCTGGTGTATCTACCACCACAACATCACCCTTAGCACCACTTTAAAAAGTAATTTAGGGCACCAGATGGGTCTTTGGAAGATCAAGACCCACGTGGTGACTGGCATGCCTGAAACACTTCCAATGCTTCAGGCTCTGGCCACCCAAAGTGCTATTTTGTGTGCTACTGAAATGATGAGGGAGGTGGGAGGTCCAATGGCCAAGGCAATTTGAAACTGATGATACACAAAGGCTCTGCTGCAATCTCTGTTCTTGGCTGAAC
Organism: Strigops habroptila; assembly: GCF_004027225.2. NCBI lineage: Eukaryota > Metazoa > Chordata > Aves > Psittaciformes > Psittacidae > Strigops > Strigops habroptila. The sequence goes on from NC_044281.2 coordinate 77,757,775, forward strand.
ATGGAGATGGGCTCACCATGGCCATGGGAGGTTGTGGGGGTTTTCCCTGGGCACAGCCACAGCGGCTCAGGCCAAGAAGCAGATCACTTTGAGGGAGTGCAGGTTAGTGATGGTGGTGGTGGTCGTGGTGATCAATACCCTGGATAGGTGTAGCTCCTTTGTCCCAGGAGCACAAAGACCTGCTAGACAGCAACTGGACAAAACTGAAGATCCCAGTGCCAACAAGGAGAGACAGAGCTTGACTGGTTTCACAAGTGTTATAGTTTTCTTCTTTCTATAGACATTTATATACAAGCTTTAGTGTTCAGTTAACAAATACACACTGTTCTTTTGCAATTGCTTACGCTGGGGCTAAGCCAAACATTGGAAGGTGGATGGAAAGAAAGGGATTCTGCATTTTTCTCCTACCTCTCCCCTTCTTTTGTGTCTTTGCAAAGTCTATAGCTTTTTATACATAAACATAATGTAGCTCAACTGAGTCACAACCAGTACAGCCAGCTCTTAATTACCGCAGGATGTGCACTCTTCTCTGAACTGTGTCTCCTTTGCTGATTTTTGCTGTTTTAAGAATACAGGTTTCTTTCCTAGGCCCGCTCAGAATGATACAATAAAGATGAACATCGTTCTCACTATCTGTCCTTATTTTTACTCTTTGTGCTCATGCATTATGCTGTCCAAACTAGCCAGAAGTTATTATTGCCAAGCTACGCCAGCAGACAAAGATCAATATTAATAAAGTTTTGGCCTGCCTTTACCAGTTTTTGATCCATTTTACTTACTCAACACATCCATTTTCTTGCTGGTATACTCGTCTTACTTTACAATTGGTAAACATCATATCAAGCCCCTGAAGAACCCAGACTTTCCCCCCCCCCAGGTTTCTCAATAATGAACATAACATAACAGAACATGACATGACATATAAACGTAACACTGCTCCATGAAGCAGTGGGGTTTATGCTACAAGCACAATACTCCTCCAGAAGCCAACAGGAGTTGCAGCCTTGCTAGAGCTTTTGGAGCCATAAGACTTTATTATTATTCAACTCACACTGCCCCTATCATTCCAAACACCGTTCCACTTTCCCATGGCATTCAGCTTTCCATAGCTGGCTTAGGAGACTGACATTTACACGGGGAAAAGCATAAACAGAATGTTGAGTCCAGAGCTTGAGGTCTGAGCCAGAGGACTTTGGAGGAGGCTTTAAACTCTTGTAAAGTGAATTGATGTCTGGGGAAGCATAGGCACAGTGAGATGCTGGAGATCAGTGCTGGCATTGCTGTAGCTGGGATGGTCTGACCCTTGCTGCCGTGACTGTATGAGATCTGAGGGCTTTCCTATTTCTCCTAGTTGAGACAGAAAGAGAGCGAATCTCCAGTTCTCTCCTCCTGCTCCTCAACAAGCTGTTTATAGGATTACAGACGCTCCCTCCAGACCGAGTGCCATAGCCTTCTGCCCAGGCTGAAGCCAGTAGCAAGGATGGGTTAGCAGCAGACGTGCCTCTATGTGTTAATTAAGCAAAACTCCATCGATGGCAGCTCCCCATGATGTGGAGCAGTGGCCAGCAGAGCCCCAACATGCAGCAACCCCAGCCCCCATCGCAGCAGCAGTGAAAGCCCAGCGCTCAATGAAGACACTGGGAGTTCTTAAGACATCTTTTGAAAGAGATTAAACAGACCCCACATTGGATTAGAAAGATGATGCCTGACACATTTAGTTTCCGTTACCTTTTGTGTACCCGCTCAGTGCACAGACCTGTACCAAACAGTGCATTATAATGCAGATTTCCTTGAATCCCTCTGGGATTTCACAGAATCCATAAGACCCTCACAGCAGGAAGCTCTATTATCACGCTATCGGCACACATCATGCAGTAAGCTGTGCCTAAGGGCCATCTAGAGGATGCTGAGTTATAAGAAAGCGAAGGGGTCAGGGGTTTGCGGTGAGAAAAAGAGGAACTTTAATCTCAGGATGCCAGTAAGTGGGGGTGTGCAAAAGCGCTTCAGCAGTCCTCAGTTTTCCCTATTCCTCCACCTACTGAAGTATGTTGTGGAGTAAATTAGAGAAATTCCCAGGCTGGGTTGCCTGATTAGGAAAAATTATTCGTTGCCAGAGGAACCACTTCAGCTAAAAATGACGAAGAATAGATAAGACTGAGCAGAACGACCCAATCAAACAACGCGGCAAGTTCCGTTCAGTGAAAATATTTTTATAAACTTCTTTTCTCCACTGCAAGGAAAAGAAGGCTTCAGTAACATTTCCAAGAGAAATATGTGCTTAATAGCTCTCCTACACTTCCTTGAACGAAACCGCTCAAAAATCTGAACCCTTTCTTTATAAAAGGGGCACAGGGAAGAAATAATCATGCAAATCATTTATCTCACGTATGCTACGGAGAAGGAGCTGTTTCTGCCCTCAGCTCATGACCACAGAGTTATTTTGAGGGAGGTCTGCTATTCAAGCCATGCTGTTTTCTTATTTTTACTGGCACTGAAGCAGCCAAAGGTTGTGTGCGGAAGGGAAAGGCTTTTCTGCCTCCACTAGGAATGCCAGCGCTCGGGCTCGGCCAGAGAGAGGAGAGACAACCCGCCACGCAGGCTCCAGCCAGATTAAAATGCAGGTTTGGCCCAAGAAGCTGATCAAACTCCATTTTCTTCAGTAAATAAATGAACAAACCAAAACCAAAGAAGGCAACCAGCTGGCTAAATCCAAGTTTACCCTCTGCCCTTTCAAACCTTCTTCCCCAAGCCCCGGTTCAGAAGAAGCACAAGCCTGATGGCAGATGCTCAATAGCTCTGCTGCTCTACGTGCCAACACAAACAAGCACAGGGGAGCTTTCTAAGCCCTCCCTATGAGTTTCACGTAATGCAAACAGAAACAGGTCTTTCTGCACACCTAAAATGTTGAAAAAAATCCTTTGCTTTTCAGACTCTTTTCTGCCCTTGATTCAATTTCACACTCCAAGAGAAGCTGGCAGGCAGAAATGTTAGTTTAGCTGTCATACCTTAAAAAAAAGAAGGCAGAATGGTTCATTTTCTCCACTCAAGATGCAGAGAGACTTTGCCATAGACAAAGGTTTAAAAATAAGAGTGGAGAATGCTTTATTCATTTAATTACATTTATTCACTGCCATTAATTGAATTCAATAAGTAGAGAAGCTCATTTTTAGAATAAACCCTTCAAAGCCTGGGCAAAGTCTGACAGCAGAAAAAAATCACAGGTCTCAGCAGCTTTGTAAGGGACTTTCAGTGCATCTTCCTCTCAGTTTATTGATCCTACTCCTTTTGCACACCTTCATATGCCCATTCCTTCATACAAACAGATAAAGTACCTGGTTTTAGAGGCTCTTGGTCTACTGAAACTGCAAACAAAAATGAACAAAAATTAGGTGTTAAATATAAAAATAAAACAAAAAGTTAAATATAAAATAGTTAAACATAAATAGTTAAATGTAGAAATAAAATAAAAATAATTACATTTAAAACTCTTAGATAAGCTGGGGTTTGCATGCTAAAGAACAAAACATGCTGTTTCTCCCCCCTTTTAATAGGATGCTAATGAAAAATAGAAACTGGGCTGTAGAGAACACAAGGCATTTCTTCTGAAACAAAGAGTGAGCAGAAGATAGGAGACATTTAGTACTGTACCTACAACCTCATGGCCTAGACCACTGCTGGAAGGAGATCTAGCCACTGCAGTTATACTGACTTACTATACCATCGTAAAGTTTATGAAGTTCCCTTGATACTAAAGCAATTGTTAGTAACATAGGTCCTGTTTAAAGATTTTTCCTTTGATGTGTGTTGTTTTTCTGGGTGACTGATCTTCATGAATAACTCTTCAGCAACATTGCCCTCAAAATGTGGGTTTTGTTTTTTAAACCATAGTACGTCGCAAATTAACCTGGTGGAATTCACCAGGGGCTTACAGGAGGTGTCAAAAAGGGAGCTATTGTATCTCAGTTGATTTATGAGCATCTTTAAGACTTCACCTTTGCTGCACTTTGCTCAGGGAAACCTGCGATGTTCAGCTGTAGCAGTGAATCAAAGGATGTTAGCAGAAACCAAAATGTGAGGGTTGAAATGTAACCTCATTTGGTACTTTTTTCTCCCTGCAAAATCAAATAATGTAATGTGCATATGTGGAGGCTCGTTTTACTTGTAATGGATCTGCAGGTGTAGCAACACCATCTGGGACTGATAGTGAGTAGATAGCTTTTAAGGGTAAGAAACCTTGCACAAAGCATATACTGCCAAAGGATACAAGTATTGGTATTTCACCCCCTTGAAATACTCGGTAGGATGGACAAATTAATGATAAAATAATAATACCTGAACCCTAAGTCACTTTTTCCATCAACATCCACAAAACCTTTCACAAAAGGAATCAAATTGTCATATAGTGACAGAACAAGGGGGAAAGAAGGAATGGCTTTAACCTGCGAGAGGGGAGATGGAGATGAGCTCTTAGGCAGAAGTTCTTCCCTGTGAGGGTGCTGAGGCGCTGGCACAGGGTGCCCAGAGAAGCTGTGGCTGCCCCATCCCTGGCAGTGTTCAAGGCCAGGTTGGACACAGGGGCTTGGAGCAACCTGCTCTAGTGGAAGGTGTCCCTGCCCGTGGCAGGGGGTTGGAACTGGATGAGCTTTAAGCTCCCTTCCAACACAAACCAGTCTCGGATTCTATGAAAGTAATCATCCACCTGTAGGTTGCCCAAAAGATTATTTGTCTGATCAAAGGCAGAGGTGGGTAGAGGACTCAGCAAGTGGTACCTAACTCCCTGTGAAAGTCAACACCCCCACATTTCCCTTCCTATATATAGCTGAATCAGGGAAGCTCTTTTCTAAAAGAAGTTTCACATTGACAAACTGGACATGGGGAAGTTCTTGTTCCCAAGGATGCTGGTGGCATGCTGGCAGGCCACGCTCCAAGGCGTTGTGGAGCTATGCCAGGAGAAAGCAGGAGAGAGAGGTAAAATGAACAATGTCTGCCTGGGAGAATGTCCAAGATTTATTTCTGACCCTGACCAAAAGGCAGGAAGAACTCTCGCTGTTACACAAGTGGGCAGTTCTGTGGGGACACAGAGGACCTCTGCCTTGGGAGAGTACCAAAATAAGGAAACCACAATGCTCACACAAACACAAACACAAACTCCAGTTTACTTGCTCAGTGATGCATGCAAGTACCGATCCATTCATAAAGTTTACTATTTTCTCTTAAAAAAATATATACTGACATCCACCCAACTCCTTTTTATTTTTTTAAATCTAAGCAACACAGTTGGGAGAATCAAGGGTTTGTTCATGGACCAAGTCCTGAAGACTCTTTGTCCTGGTTTCAGCTATAGCAGTTATTTTTCTTCATAGTAACAGTGAGGTGTGTGGTATTTTCAGACCAAAGCCAAACACAACATTGTACCATCTACTAGGAAGAAAAATAATTGTTACAGCTGAAACCAGGTTGGAACTAGATGACCTTAAGGTCCTTTCCAATCCTAACTATTCTATGGTTCTATGATTCTATGGTCAATGGTTCAAGGAATAATCTTATTCCTTTTCTCTAATTATAATCCCATAGAATACACCTATAAAAACTCAAATTGGATAAAAATGTTGCATACTCCCTATGCTAGAAGGGGAAGTTAGCTTACTGCCACACTTTAAGGCACCATAGACGAAAGTGATACAAAGACTGCTTCGGTCCAAATGGATTCTCAACTTCATTGAAGATGTCATATGCACATTCCTATTTTAGGGCTTTTCTTTTTTTTTCCTTTTTTAAATAAATTGCCCTGTGGGAAAAGCTGGCTGCAAGTCAACACCACAGAAACCTAATTTTAACTCCAATGAATACAACTATTTACAAGGCCCCCTTTCTGCAAAGGAAAAACCCTGCCATCGCTGGCAGTTTCGATGTGATATGAACTCATATTTCTAAGACATTCAAATGGACTGGCTTAAAAAAATAGTGTGTTTTAACTCATGCATCCTTAATGCTCAAACTGTTCTTGGCAGCTCCCAGTCAGAAGCACTGTCATTCAGAATAAGAGAATGACAGACATTAATATGGAAGCATTCAAGCTTTTTAACTGAGCCGGAACAATAATTATGCCATCCAATTTTATTCTGAAGAGTATTGACCCCATTCTCCACTAGCAGACAAGATCCAAAAGACAAAGATATAAAGAGGTGTTTAGGGAAAGCCAAATAGAAGTTTTTTTGACCATGGCGCCTTGCACAGCATCAGAACCCTCATTTGAAACTAAAAATACCATTGCAGGGGTATCGGGGGATCCATGGTATGACACAACAGTGAATCAAGTCTTTACTACAGGAAACACTAATGCTCTGAAAACACTGTGCTAACACATCAAGGAAACAGCCGTCCAAAGGGGAATTTCATGTTGCACAACCTACACCACACTTTCCCTAAATATAAATAAATTATATGAACATATGCTCTGTTCGCTACTCCCAGATGCTGGAAGTGCAAAGACCAGTAATGAAAACCAACACTAGCAGGGAAAATCTGTCGTTAAACACAACACTTGGGGAGGGTGAAGGGGGAACAGCTTTTAATGAAACAGGTCAGGACAGTCTGAAAGAAGCTGACAGCAACAGGGAATGCTGGAGCTGATGTCCCCAAGTCTTCCCAGTCTTGGTTAAAAATAAGAGCCATACCCCCTTGCAGACAATGAAATTGTGTGTTATTACACCTACAAAAGCATGCAGGACTCTTTCTGAGACAATAAACAGACGGTTGTCTTATGCTCAGAAGCAAATGGGGACTATTTAGAGTGGACATTAGATACTGCTAATATGCTAAAGTATGGATGCTTGGCCAGCTCACATGCTATACGAGCAAAAATGCAGCCTTCTGCAGCAGGATCCTAGAATCATAGAGTCACAGACTGGATGTTTTGGAAGGGACCTTAAAGCTCATCCAGTTCCAAGCCCCTGCCATGGGCAGGGACACCTTCCGCTAGAGCAGGTTGCTCCAAGCCCCTGTGTCCAACCTGGCCTTGAACACTGCCAGGGATGGGGCAGCCACAGCTTCTCTGGGCACCCTGTGCCAGCGCCTCAGCACCCTCACAGGGAAGAGCTTCTGCCTCAGAGCTCATCTCAATCTCCCCTCTGGCAGGTTAAAGCCATGACCTTGTCCTGTCCCTGCAGGCCCTTGTAAAAAGTCTTTCTCCATCTTTCTTGTTGGCCCCTTTAGGTACTGGAGCCCCTTTAGATGCTAGAATGCACTGGCCAACACACTGTCCTCAGGAGGAAGAAGAAGAGGGAGAAGGGTCAGAGGGGTCTGACATGGAATAGTAGCAAGGGAAAAATATTCAGAAAACCAGAATGATGGTTTTAATTTGAATTTGATCATCCTTTTTATGAAGATGATCTCCAGCTACACTTGCCTGTTCACACAGTCCAATACGGTGATGCCTCTGCTTCCCACCTGCTTGTCTGCAATCCAGCTCTGAATGACAGCTAGTGACTTTTTTTAGCTGGTGCCAAGGGGAAAAAAAGGCTTTCCATTAGCCTGAATTGAGCATTTGCAAACATCCTGCTATGTTTGTGGTCCTAGTGACTGATAGCCACCTTACAAACCACAGGGATAAATCCACACAGTAAACCAAATGGAATTTTCCCCCTGCATGTGCATATGCTAATGTGTGTGTGTGTGTACCTATATTAATTCATCAGAAATCTCTGTCAAAATCTGAATTATATTTCCAAGTTGCAGCACACATGAATTTGTCAGGATTTGGAAACCAACTCAGGCACTACTCTTGTCTAGACCAGACTATTGTAATTTTCTGACAAATGGCACTTTTTCCAGCTGCTTAAATAATCTTCAGAAACACACCATCTCCTCATGCCTGCCTCCATCTATGAGAAACTTGAAAACACTTCTGTCCCTCTCTGTTTCCTTCACTTTTAAGCTTTTAGTTTCTACACAGACACTTGAAATTGCCACACTAACATATATGTAAAGTCATCAGAAGCCCTAATACCGACTATCTTTAACCTGAAGCACGTAAACATGCCATTTCCCTGAAGGACACTATTCATGTTTTGAAGAACATGATTAAGTATTTGCAGGATCAGGGCCAGAAGGTGCACCTTGTGCATGGGCTTAGACACACACACACAAGATATTTCTGAACTGTTACTCAGAAAAGCTGTAGTGGATTCAGCACCGTCGTAACACAGCAAGACAGAGTAAGAGGAAGAAGGGACAGAGTCAACAATGAGTCTTACTTGGGCTAACCTAGATGGTTGGGAGCCCCAGCCATGTGGTGATGTAAATTATCACTATTGCATCTACCCAGCTACCACTTTGCCGGTTCCCTGGGGAGTTAGTGGCTCCAGTAAAGCATATCCTAGGCATCCTGGAAAGGGTTTGGATGCAGGATGTGACCAGAAGCCGGTTTTCATGTCTGGAGTCTCTTTGGAAAGGTTTCAAGTCACTGCCAGTTTTTTCCCAGACTGTCCTACTTAGGCAAGCTCTAGGGAGTTTGAATAATTTTCTCATTGCTTACCAATTCAAAGGCATTCTTTACCTTGATATGCAGCTCCAGTGGAGTCTTCTCTGAATTCCTAGTTTCCTTTGAAGACGTATCTCTATAATCAGCCTAGAAAGTTTCCTGACTCCTGTATGAGATGGCAAATGTTTTAAGCCACCGTTTCTTGCCGAGATCTATATTGCAGCAAGGCTGAAAGGGAAAATCTTTACAAATACCCAGCAAGCTTCCCATACAGTAGAAATGCAGTCAGACTTAGCTTTGTATTAGAAAAACCCCACCAGTGACAAAACAGAGCTTCATCTTCTAGTAGGTGTGTAAAACAGGTACAAAAGAAATCCAGGCAGAAAAGGGGGTGACGAGGAAGAAACAACATAGAAGCATTCTCTTGAAATTTTGAAAATTGGGAGGATTATTGCCTTTTGATGAAAAAATCAGTTTTAATTGCTGTAAGACTGTGCTCAACAACCCTATAGCAACCTGACAGGTAGTTTTTCACAAAAAATCCTAGTTGTTGACTCATTTTGCATCTGACCTGATTTTTTCATCAATAATTCTTTATAACTGGCAAATAGGTTAAGTTGCAGGAGGTGGAGAGAAGTATTTTTAAGGCAAGGGCATCTATTACCTTGCAAAATCACTGCTAAGGCACTGTTAAAGTGGTAATACCTTGCATCTTCATTTGGGATAGAAGGGCATAAGCCCTGCAAGTTGGCAGAAGGAAGTTGTGTAACTATCTCCCTTTCTGCCGCTGAAAAGCACCATGCTCCAGGAGATGGAATGTTCTGCAGATGGAGGTGCACAGGAAAAAAGGAGAGCTTTAACACCTGCCTGTCTGTGCCAGTTTCTTTTCTCCCTGCTCCCCTGGCCTGTGTTTGGACACTTCCATTCTCCTCCGGGCGCCTGGATCTCTTGGCAAATTTCCTGAGACAGGCAGTTAGCTATTTTCTAGGCAGGAGGATGGTAATTGGGGGATATCCCGCTTTTGATGTGCAGGGCAATTAAATCCTCCATGAATAGAGAGGAAAATGAACCATTCGGTGTCAGATGAAAGCAGAGATGTGTAGTGCCATTTCCACGCACCAGTGTGAAATACAGAGGGGCACAAGGGCAGAGCAGAGCTCTTTATGCTGCAGCCAGAGCTGCTTGCAGATGCAACGGCACAACAGACCTTTCAGAAGGGAGACTATACAATAGGTCATGAGAAAAACCTGTTGCTCCTGATTAAGTTTGCAAATACTGTATCTGTAGGGATTCAGAGATGTGGCTGTGCCAGATGAGAAGTCCCAACTGGAATTAGGGTGAGAGGCAATTCTACTTCACCATCAGGTCTGATGAAACCACTATTCAGCTTTCTCTTACTCCTTTGGACATATTATTCGATCACCTTTTTTGACAGGGTTTTGCTTACTTTTAAGGTAGTTCTAACAGTTAATAATATATCCTGAAACAACGTGTTCAGTTAATTAAAAGAACACATTCACTCCAATATGCAGATTTTTGCATTCAATTTTATAGACATTTTCAAGAAGAAAACAAACTTCCTGTGGGATTCATTCCACCTTCAAATGAGCCAATATAAAGGATTAAGGGGATGTTAATAAATCCTGATATTTTCTTGAATGCCACAGAGGTTTACAAAATAGAGTTTAAGGAATATGTAGGGACAACTTCCTTATTAAACAGCAAGGAAATTGGGGTAGGGGGGGACCAACATAGGGTTGTTAACCAGTTCCTACAATGTGGTCTTTTCAGTTACTTCTCAAGCTATGTGCAGTATGACACTGAAGGACAGATGAGGCCTTATGTAGGAAGTCAAAAGTATGCAAGTCAGCATTATGCTACCTATAAAGAGGCCAAATTCTGGATTAGAGTGAGCACAGTCTTAGGAAGGAAAAATACAGCTGGTGAGGAGACCTGGTTTTGGCTTTTGATTTGAGTCGCTGCATGCTTTCACAAATCCTACTCTCAACCATCGAGACTGCATGAGTATGACTGCATCTCAGTATAAGATTCAAATGCAGTTATACATAGTTCCAGGCACCCAGATGTAGAGAGTTAATTGAATTTGCACATGCAGTAGGATGCCATGAAACACATGATATAGTAGCTATCATTTCTAAAACACTTCTCCCTCTCTAACAAAACCATTTTTACCCAACAACTTGTACAGTGTCAAGCTAACTTCTAACTTATTTTTTTTAAAGTGGCTTCCATCTTCAATTGTTGGAGTTAAAAAATCATCTGAATCCATTACACCAGAAAAACAGGCTGCGACTATTACCTCGTTATAGCCAAAGCACACACATGGTCAACTGGTAAGTAGGAGCAGAAGAGAGTCAGCTACATACGAATGAACTCTGGGAATCACCTTCACAACACCATAACGGTTAAGACACTCATTAGGGTTGGTTTGAAGCAATGACTTTGGGACACAGTAGCTATGAAGGGTAATGAAAGCAGAGGCACGAGGTGGGAAATGCATGGCACACCCAGGAAATACCATGGCAGTTTCTGCTCCTGCTGCTTTTCATTGAGGGGCCGATGTGGGTCTATCGAAACCCATGTGAGATCTGTCACTGGATGGAGTGGCAGCGAGGGGAGAGTCAAGGGTACCAAAGGCTTTAAGTCAACACGAAGCAAAACTGCTAAGGTAGAAAGAGGCAATTTACTTAGCAAAAAAACCCCAAGTATTTGATAAATTCTAGGAGGATTTCAGAGTCCGGGCTTTTAAACGTGCATTAACACTCTTATATGATCAAGTGTTTACTTTCCTGTCTAACTCATTTTCTTCGTTATAGAAGATCCCAAGAGTCTTATCTAGATCCAAGTGAGCTTATACTTTAACTCTAAACATACCATTTTAAAACAGAGTTTTAAACAGAGTTTAAAACAGAAGCCTCTCTTCTCCACTGCTTATACATGCAGGGCCATGAACAAATGCAAGCCTATAACTGCATGAAAAAAGATTGCTTCAGAAAGACAACTTTAACACTGTTTTCTTACATATGAATGAGAATAAAATCCCTTGTTGCATTTTGCTAGAATATATCACAATTCTTTATGAACTTCTTGGGAAAAGGACCATTTTCTTTGAAGTGTTGCTTTTCCAATGCAGCTTGGGCTTTTCCAGTTGAAAGCAATCAAGTACTACTTTTCCAAAGCACTTGCAATGTAAACTCTTTGCTGGATTGACTCTCTTGAATGGAATGACTGCATTCAGGAGAAATACAACCTAAATGAAAGTCAGTGCAATCGCACTACTTTATTCATATGCTCTTGTATACCAGAAGTGTAACTGTCCAAAATTTCATGTATGTACCATGGTAATAAAGTAAAATATATTCTCTCTGAGACAATTGGAAATAGGAAAATATTAGGAAAAGCACTGCAAACCATTATCTGGTAAATTATTCTCCTCATTTCATATTTCTATTCTCCTAAATCATTCAGGAGTGGGTCAATATCTAATAAACAGAAGATACAGGTGACACGACTTGCTAGACTTGCACAGTATTTTATCCATCAACCTGTTTAAAAGCAGCAGAAAAAAATCATCCTTATGGCCTCATATTCTACACCCAAAGTGACAAGCTTGTTGGCCTGTGCCCTACAACCTACCTACATTTTTCCTCTCAAGTAGTGCCAAGGAGGTATTCATACTTTCCCCAAAAGGCACATCTCTGGTTTTTAGGTTTCATGCACTAGTTAAATAAAGTTAGAAATCCAGCCTCAAAGAAATCAAACACGTCACAGACATCTAGAATGATATTCCATTGCAGAAGTTACTTGGAAATGCTACAGTTTGATGTTATGGTTTCCTTCATTTAATGTTAAATTACCTCAAGAATGTTCGTCATCTCACAGCAGTAAATCCCCTGTGCACCAAGCCATAAAGCCTAGAACTCTTTGTTCACACTGTTTGGGATCTCCAAGGGATTAGGTGGTCTGTCCTTAGGAAGGCAAATAAGAAAGAATAGTTCAAAACACTATTGTGGTGCCTCATAATCCATCATAACCACTGGTCTCGAGTGGGGATCAGTAACAAGGATTAGTCAAGGCTGTAATTTGCTGGTTTACTTGAATACAGGTATTATAGTTACTGACTCCAAGTATCACCTGAGGGCTACAACTGGGGCTGCAATCCGCAAAGTGCTGCACAACCTTTAGTAAAGGATAGTCCCTGCCCTTTCAGGACATGAATCATCTCCTGGTACAGCTACCAGCTGGTACCAAGCAAGGTGGCTACTGTGGTCCTCAGCTGCTGCTCATGGTCAGTGCTGTCTGAAGTAGGATAGGACAAGAGGAAATGGCCACAAGGGGAGGTTTAGGTTGAATATTAGGAGAAATTTCTTCCCTGAAAGGGTTGTCAAGCACTGGAACAGGCTGCCCAGGGCAGTGGTGGAGTCACCATCCCTGGAGATATTTAAAAGACATGTCAATGTGGCACTGAGAGACATGGGCTAGTTGGTGGCCTTGGCAGTGCTGGGTTAACAGTTGAACTCGATAATCTTAAAAGTCTTTTCCAACCTAAATAATTTTATGATTCTATAATTCTATCCCACAGGATTTCTGCAGTAAGATATCTCACATGACTTCAGTGCGTGATCAGCTATTACCCATCAGATGAGGCATTACAGCTCATTCTGCGCATGCTTTTAGCCCTCAGCAAAGGCAAAATAATGAGAATTAGCAAAACACCCTCTCACAGCAGATTGCATTAAGATGAATTGCACCACTTCTGTGAAAGGTCAGGAGCAAACACAAGGCTTGCTCCCAAATTTCTGCTGACACAGGGAAATATGATTGTGTACTGGAGCCCTAGTTCTCATGTGAGCCAGCATGTATAGTCTACGAACACGGACTTCTCTCATACACATCTGTCACACATCAGAGGGGTGACAAATAGACATACAAGGATAGCAAAGGCTCTAACTATTGAATCTCATATAAGGTTAACAAGAAAACAAGTTTGGACTCAGTCACATGAACTCAGGCTGCCAAGAAAGTTGAGTTCCCAGAGTAAAAACACTTGTACAAGCAATGGGAGCAAGAACTGAGTCTGACTTCAGAGCTTACCAGGAGGGAAATAAAGAGGAGAAAAGGAAAGTTTCTTTCTACCTCACGAGGGAGAAGAAGCAAGAAGTGGATGATGAGCCATTGCCAGGCATGATGAACTCTAGAACACCCAATAAAAGTGTTCAGGGAGTCCTGTGATCTCAAACAGAAAAAGGCTGTAGAGAGATGTCACTCTTTTCACATATATCCCACAGACAAACTATGAAGAAGGGAAGCAAAACACCCTGGGGTCTGTGTTTAATTTGGAAGACAAAATGCTTAGCAAATAGGGGTGGGATCATTTGTAGGACACAGGAATAAACTGTCTTCTACAAGAGACATTTTTAAGAGAAACTGTTCTAAGCTTGTAGAAATGCCTCCACACTGCAGAGGCGGCTGAACAACCCAGAAAAATTAATGGCAATAGCCACTAGTGGAGAACCAAGTGCTTGAGGTAGAGTCTTTGTGGGATAGACACAGATAGAGCACGAATATCATATTCCAATAGAAAAGGCATTTTTAAACTCAGAGGAAAGGATATCCAGCTTACAGAGGTCTGGTGAAGGATTGTCAGAGCCATTTCATAGAATGGATTACAGAATGTATCTTAGAATGGTTTGTGTTGGAAGGGACCTTAAAACTCATCCAGCTCCAAGCCCCTGCCACGGGCAGGGACACCTTCCACTAGAGCAGGTTGCTCCAAGCCCCTGTGTCCAACCTGGCCTTGAACACTGCCAGGGATGGGGCAGCCACAGCTTCTCTGGGCACCCTGTGCCAGCGCCTCAGCACCCTCACAGGGAAGAGCTTCTGCCTCAGAGCTCATCTCAATCTCCCCTCTGGCAGGTTAAAGCCATTCCCCTTGTCCTGTCCCTACAGGCCTTTGTCCAAAGCCCCTCTCCAGGTTTCCTGGAGCCCCTTTAGGCACTGGAGCTGCTCTAAGGTCTCCCTTTCAGGAGCCTTCTCTTCTCCAGGCTGCCCCAGCCCAGCTCTCTCAGCCTGGCTCCAGAGCAGAGCTGCTCCAGCCCTCGCAGCATCATTTGAATGGTAAAAGCAGCACCGGAGAGGTAATAACTCTATTGAGGAGAACGTCAATGGCGGAACATGAACAGACATAAAGACCCTTTACATGCCTGCTCTGAAGATGACTAACAGCCAACTCACTGGCGCACTTGGAACAAGAAGCAGCCCCATTCCTAATGAACAACACTAAATAGCAGTTACATGGCAGAGCAAACACACCACAGGCTTGTGCTGGGGGGAAGGTAAAGAGGAGGAAGCACCAGTGAGGAAAGGCAGGCTCATTACAAGCAGTTCAGAGCACCATGAAGAAAACACATGGGATGCAGCCAAAGTAAACAGGAGACAGATCTCTGAGGGTGCAGAAATGGAGGAGGAAGACACAGTTTTGCAGAGCCAGGGTCTGGCCACCTATTTGCATCTCCAGGCAGCCAAACAGAGCTTCACTCTGAGCAAATGAAACAGTAAAAGCATTCATTTTCTGGAACTGGTCAAAATTCATCAAGTGCCATGAGACGCAAGGTGAGACAGCAGCTGTACATACAAGCCCAGGTTTTATTTGAAGGAATTTTACAGCAGTCTCAGTAGCTGAAAGAGCTGACATCATGATGCAGAGACACTGCTCAAATCTGAGCGCAGCCAGAGGGTTTATCTGCTGGTCAGGCATTCAGGATGCAGAAAGCAGATGTGCCAAGGGTACCACGACTGACAGGAGGATGAGTCTGTGCAGCTTTAAACAATCCAGCGCAAGGCAAAACCTGGTTTGGGATAGGGCTTATTCGTCCACTATCAACTCAAAGTGATGGCATAGGGTAACAAGCCAAGCAGCAGCAAAATATGAGTCACAGGAGACAGGTACTAATCAGGAAAAGCCAAGTCCAGGCAAAACATAAGATAACATGAGTGGCAGGAGGGAAAAACTCATCTCAGATGGCACAAAAGGAAGAAGTTAGGCCCAGCTGTAGCTCCATGAAGGAGAGCCACAGGCGGGATCATAGCAACAGCCTCACACAGTGAGTGTAGCTACGTGATGGAGCAAAACCAGACAGCCCAAGTGGGACCAGCTCAGTAGCCACTGCTCCAGGCAGGGAAAGAAAAAAACCAAGTTGCAATCTGCTTCCAGAAAGTCACTTTATAACTCAGTTAAAGCAAATGCATCTCCTATTTAGCTTATGAGTTCCTGGAAATGAAAATAGAGTTGTTATGCAAAATGGACTATATTTAAATCTACATAAGTGTGATATTTTATATATAGAACATGTGTAAGAAGTATACGAGGGGTGAGAAAAACACAGCACATTGTCTAAAATCAGTCTATAACCTGACGTTTCTGGACATAGGTATAACTGCACCTAATGCATGAAAAAGGCCTCAAACTTGTGTATCGTGGTTGTGCCTCACCTATAAAGAAGAAGCATAAACCCCACTGGTTTCCAGCTATTCAGCAGAATAGCTACAGCATGGTTAAACTGGCTTGTGTTCATTCCTTCCGACCTCACAGGGAGAATAAATACATTGAACATCAAGAGCAGTGCAGGTATTACCTTGAGCAGAGCCTATATAATTACTAAAAATAGATGCTATGGAAAATCCCTGTGCTTTAAGCCATTGCAGCTTGGGCCAAATTCCAGAGGCTGTCACAACTGACAATGTGCACGTCTGTTCAGCAGTAACACAGGCCACATCTAGCTGATTGGGGACTTTATAATGTATGTTTTAGTAATGAATTTTATGCTCGCTGTGCCAAATCAGCAAGTTTATTTGGGCACATTCATGCAAATTGTACATGGACTTGGAGCAGAAAGAGAATTCTTCAACTTTCCAGCGCTGTGGAATAAAGGGGATGTGTTCTCCGAGTCGAGGAGCACATTTGGCACACTAAGCAAGGGTTTTGAAGGCTTTGAGGAGGGTCTACCCTAGCGTGATTAGAGGCTCATGTATTTTGGAATGGATTGGGATGGGGGAAAAAATATTTTCCCAGTTATATTTCCTATATAATCGGGGTGAGGGGGAGGGGGGGAATAAAGGAAAAGGAGGGGAAATAAATAGAAAGTCATTTTTGCTCACAAGAAAACATGTTTGGACCCCTATGATGTGTTGTGCCCATTAAGCAAGCAGAAGAAGGAGAGTTTCTGGTGCATTGAGTCCTGGCTTGGCTCCTGGGGCAGGGCTGATGACAAAGCCACCACCTCCTACCACTCCTGCCCATCATGACCCTCATCTTCCTGGGGGCCTATAGCTATTGCTGTAGGAGAGAAGTCCTCAAACACATCTAAAAGGCAACTATGTTAGTAACATGGCATCAGGATCTGCATATTGATACTCAAAACTGACCAGCAACTTGGCCCTTGTTGGCTGCTTCCCATCTTTCCACCCCTTTCCCAAGATGTCTCTTCCTCTCCTGGACACCTTATTGTGCAGTATGGCATTAAGCAAACCAAGGTAGCTCATTGCTCATTTTACCTGTATAAGAAACAGGAAAATCCAGTAGTACCTGGGCGAGTAGGATCAGCAGAGCAGGTATATGCAGTTACAGCTTTGCTTTACTCCCTCTTAGTGTTCTAAGCACTTAGCCAAGAGAGAAACACAAGTATTACAAGGCTGGGAGAGGACTCAGCATTTCCAAGTGAAGACTTGTTTCATGGGCCCAGTGTAAGCAGGAAGAAAATCTCATTTCATACAATTTGTCACTCTCCTTCGATTAAATCTTAGTTTTCCACATTTCCACCCTCTGTGCTTCTCCATCCCTCTCCCCCTCCTTCATCCCATCCCCTCTCACAATCCCCAGCCTGTGCTTTAAACAACAATGCGGCAGCTGAAAGGCCATTATGCAGATTCATGAATACATAATTCAAAATCGAGCTACCCCAACAGTTGCTCTTAACTGTTTTAACCCTATTGTCGGCGACGGCAGACGACAGAAATATGACACACGCAGGTTTTCCCACAGCCTTTCGCCCTTTCTCCACGCTAATCCCATTGAGAGCATTGATACCCGGAGCACAATGCGGGGATCCCTGCCGCGGCCCGGAGGCTGCCCGCAGCTCAGCCACCCCGTGCCAAGGGGATCCTCTGCCACAGCTTGGGTCTGAGGGGTTTTGAGGAGTTGGATGAGCCTCTTTGCAGTGATCCAAGTCTGGATGGAGACGATGGAGCTGCTGCTTGAATGTGAGAAACATCCGTTCATCACTCAGGCACCCCAGTAAGCGAAATGGCACTGCCACAGACATCCTCACTGTAAATGCAATGGATGCACATCCCAGTGCTCACACTGGTTTGTTTCTACCTATTTGCTTCCTCCTTTCACAGCCAGTTGTGTCTGCCTATGTAAATTAAAACCATGCTGCTTCTTACAACATTTCCCCCACTGTGGGCTTACAAATTTAGGTACAGACAGTGTCTATGCCTGCAGCTGTTAAAGCAACTCAATAGATTTTGAGTTGAAAAATTAGATTTTATATTTTTTATATTTGCTTACAGTAACTGTATAAAACTAAGCCACTCTTTTGGGTTTGGGCAAGTGATGCTATTCTTGGTTAAAGAAAAGAGTTTCGTGATCTAACACAACATTTAGATTAATAGTTTTCAACTGTTCCTTTGATTCCACACCAAATCAAAATACAATAGTGAGAAGGTTGGATGTAAGGCCAGGTTGAACAGGGCTTGGAGCAACCTAGTCCAAGTGGAAGGTGTCCCTGCCCGTGGCAGGGGGTTGGAACTGGATGAGCTTTAAGGTGCTTTCCAACCCAAACCATTCTGGAATTCTATTATACGATTCTACTGTTCCTGCCTTTTTACACTAATTTTAGAGAATGCCAAGAAACAAAGCTTTATCACAAATCACGGAATGGCTGAGGTTGGAATGGGCCATCAGAGGTCATCTAGTCCATCCTCCCTGCTCAAGCAGGGTCACCTACAGTACATCACTCAGGACCGTGTCCAGACAGCTCTTGAATATCTCCAGGGAAGGAGACTCCACAACCAGTCCATGCAACCCTTGTTATCCCCCTGCAATCAGGACTTCTGATTGCAGCCGTGGTGTCCATACACCTCCAAACCAAAAGCAGCTCTTTTGGTTTAAATGGCAAATTGGTGCATTTTGTCCTCCAATAACATGCAACCCATGTAGACCAACACCCAGCACACTGATACTTGCAATCTGGCTCTGCCCAATATGCCACCCTGTTAACTTGCTGAACAGCCCAAATGCAAGCTTCAGTGTCTGTAAAATAGCCCCTTTGATTTCTCCCCTAAAAGACTATTTCTGCTCAGTCTCAGGTCAATTTAGTGTTCTCTGTACTTTGCAGGGGTTTCCCAGGCAGCTCCATTCCCTTCTGAGGAACAAAGAATGATCATCCCAAAGGTAATCTTGGCATTTAAATGAAACCCCAGTCACTGTGTGCCTTATTGCCTACGTCCAGACAACTGTAGTCAAAACAAGTACAGCAGCTCCTTGGTGCCCTGTTAAGGATCCCGCACAAGAGAATGAGATAACCAACTCTTTAGCAAGTGGATTAACAGATTGTGAAAAGCCCATCTCTAAAATTCAGCACAAGCATTTCTAATGGTCTACAGACAAGTGAACGATGGGCTGATCTTTATTAAGTTTCACACAAAGGTGAATTAGTGTCTTTCGCTATGGCAATGGCAATGAAGGGATATAGAACAATTCCGAAAGGTCCTGCCTGGCTGGGGAAATTGGTCAACATTCTGCAAGCCTATTCAACCAGGAAAGGGTTTCATTATGTGCACTTCCCCCAGGTTGATGGGTCCCATCACGTGTCCCCTCTCCCAGCCCACTGCCTGGAGTGGGTCAAGGAGAGAGCAGGGAAAAGAGAGCTCATCCGGACCCCTAAAATAGTGGGGTTTGAAAGGAAATCATCCACCTAGGAGGAGGGAGAAGGACAATGGTTACTTGCTGAAACTGCTGGAGAAGTAAAACAAGGAAAGGAAAACACCAGGTCAAAGACAGCTTGAGGCTTCCCACTAGCTCAGGCAAAGATTAAGTTCTGCTTCATCACCTGGTTCATGAACTGCATACCCAGAGCTATGAGGTACCTGGGGTGGGGACTGGCTGCAGCTTAGCAACAGGAGCTACACGTGTTGCCAACCATGAAACTATGCACAGCACTTGGGTCTTAGGGCTTCTATGGCTGGTTTCTCTGTAGATGGATTATATGATGTCTTTCCCTTCCATCAATTGCTGTCGTCTTCTATGTCATCTCACTACCCAGAGACTTGGTTGTTGATACAAAAAGATATCCAGAGGAAAAGGCATCCTCATTTACACTCTGAAGGGAACAAACAGGGACTAAACCATGAGAGATGGAACATTCACGCTGGTGAATGTTATGTTGCTGGAGCAAGTTCCTACACCATGATTTTGTCTTCACTGGTGAACCTGGAACCTGTGTGGCAAAATACAATCTTTCTCCACTTTCAGTTCCAGAATGCCATTAACTTACCATAAAAGCAGGAGTCTTCTGCCTAATATTGTTTTACAGAAGGAAGAATGGTGCCTTCAAGGGATTAAGGGACTCAGCACTAAGTTCCTCTTATCAGGCTTTGCCTCATGCATTAGTGATGTGCCCAGCTGGCCACACTGCAATGAAATGTAGCATCACAGCAGCTCTGGCTCTGAGGAAACTTCACTGCTGAAGATGACAGCAAACCGCTTCATCAAAGCCAAAATCAGCACTAAGGAGCAACTAAAGGAGGGGGAAGAAACTGTTAGGAGTGTTTGAGGTCACAGCATGAGGGCGCTGATCGATAAAAATAAATGGTAATTTACCCCCAAGGAAATCTTACCTTTCATCTCATTTCTCCTGGAGTGGGTAGAAGCAGAGGGCAAAGGCATTGACTTTGTTGCCTTTTCTTTACTGAAGAGCACTGTACGCTGACTGTCTTAGCTCCAGCTTCACTGTTGTCATACCTTACTTGAAACCCTTCCAGACAGTTTGATAAATGAATTGTGAGGCAGTCCAGCATCCCTTGTTCTTTCTACAGCGCTATCAATAGGATGTGCTTTTAAAGTACAGATCCCCCAAATACCAGGGGAGAAAACCTCTTTCAGGATAGCAGCTGCACACTGCATATGTGCTATGTTTATGGAAAGGGTAAACATGAAAACAGACACATTTGGTTTTCATTCACTTTGACTTATCCAAGGAGTCCTCCCCAGAGACAATATTCAGGTCAACCCATAAATTTTCAGATAAGTGAACATGGTTTTCACTGCATGTCCTCTATTAAAGAAGCCAGAAAATTGTGTGGGGAAGGATTTCTGAGCTGACATCCAATAAAGACACCAACACAAAACTGGTGTATTTGTGGGCTGGTGTCACCAGAGACACCAACCACTGTACCAGCACATCCACGGCACAGATGAACAGTCCCTATAAAACCTGCTTCCGTAGACAGAAGTAGCTCTGGAGGGAAGAATCATAGGCTCAAACATAACACATTGACTAATATCTCACCTTGCAAAGAGCCTCACTGAAGCCGAGAGATGAAATCATGGGCTCAGATACCACTCAACATGGCTATCACAGTTTGATCCACGATTTCAGCTTCCAGGAAAATGTTCCCACTTCTTCTGTCCACTCATTTTTTAGGTAAGTTGAAGGGATTTTCTCATACAGGAGCAAATCTTCATTTATCTTGGGTCTTTATAGCAACATAGATCTGGAAAATCCTGCAGCAGGTGCCAAAATACGGTCCTATTAGTTCTAACTAAAATCTTGTAATGTTTTAAGTCCTCTATAGTGAATAGCAATGCTGGACCACACTGTGGTGTCCTGGCTCTCTTCATCAAAACATTCCTCATGGCTTAGCCTTAAGCTTCTATTTATGTGGTCTGTTAAGCACAAGCCATGCAATGCAACTGTTCCCTACAAGTGTCCTTTATCAATGGACCACACGAACCTACAGTGGCTGGGGTTGTCACTGTATGGTGTTTCAATGTGCAATGCTTTGTATTTGGTTTAGTTCTGCTTTTTACTTCATGAACACAGAGAATGACAATTTTGACTGATCATTAATGCACTGACTGTCATTACACAGTATAAAAATGCAAATACAGGATGCCTCCCATCACACATACAGAAAACTCACTTCTGATTTCCTGCCACTGCCCTGACTTCACAGCACTAACATCCCAGCATTTTAGTTTTGCTGCATTTGGGGTCTCATCTCTTTTTCTGATTGCCTTTTTGTTGATAATGGTGACAATTTCAGTGCTATTTTAAAAGATGCTTGAGGGTGCTGAGGTGCTGGCACAGACTTTTCCCAGAGAAGCTGTGGCTGCCCCATCCCTGGCAGTGTTCAAGGCCAGGTTGGACACAGGGGCTTGGAGCAACCTGCTCTAGTGGAAGGTGTCCCTGCCCGTGGCAGGGGGTTGGAACTGGATGAGCTTTAAGGTTCTCTCCAACAGAAACCAGTCTGGGATTCTATGGTACCCAATTCAAGTCTCTTACATTGCTTTGAAATTTGAAAATCCTAAATTCACTTTCAACAAAGACATAGCTGAGGCACAGGAGGACAGCCATGATGTACACCAATTTATCTTAATTCCCCAAACTCAAACCAACTCTCAGTAATATCCCACCGAGAAGGTGATATTGATGAAACTCAGCCAAATACAAGAGCAAAATCCCTTTTTTTAATTAGATGTTTTTCATATCTCCAAAACAGAGTTCCAGCATGTGACAACATCTTGAATTAATTGAGCTACGGGCAATCCTCGTTCTTTTTGTGTACTATGAAATGTAGGAAACACAGATGCTGTCTGTTTAAACTGTCAAACAAGTTTCCTGATGGTAGCTATCATGTCTGCTATAGACTTGTTGGTTTAACAAATGTTGTGAATGCAAAGTTGGAACATATGTGTGAACTATTTCAAGCTATAAACATCAGAATCATTAGAAGTTTAGTGAAGGTTTGTACTGTCATTATAAGAAGAGATGTAACTGCCCTGGCCATTTTGCTGAAGGGTTTTAGGAAGGGTTTTCTATTTCCAATATGACTGCACTTACTATGAAAAGCCTTGTTGCCCAAACCAGGAGGCCCTTACTTAAAACTGCAGGCAACTCAGCAACTAGTTAGCACATAAAAGACAGGCTGAGAGAGCTGGGCTGGGCCAGCCTGGAGAAGAGAAGGCTCCTGAAGGGGAGACCTTAGAGCAGCTCCAGTGCCTGAAGGGGCTCCAGGAAACCTGGAGAGGGGCTTTGGACAAGGGCCTGTAGGGACAGGACAAGGGGAACGGCTTTAACCTGCCAGAGGGGAGATTGAGATGAGCTCTGAGGCAGAAGCTCTTCCCTGTGAGGGTGCTGAGGCGCTGGCACAGGGTGCCCAGAGAAGCTGTGGCTGCCCCACCCAGCCTTTCCAGCACAAACCATTCTAGGATTCTATGACAAAAAGCCCTCCATTTTTCTTGGTTCAAGTTAACAACAAGGAAATGCTGCAGGTAATTTATGGCTTTTCTTATCAGTAGAATCCTTGAAAAATAGTATTAACTCAGCAAGAACATTGAGAAATCTCAGATACTGCATCTAACAGCCAGAGACCATCTTTCCACACACATTTCTAAATGTAAAATTGTTGAGAAGTACAACGAGCATGAGATCTTTATGGCCTGAACACACCACAGCTACTGCTGCAGGTGTGCAGCAGGGAAAAGGGACATGGCCACGTGTGAAAATGTTCAGAAACGGGATGAAATCACAAGACGTGTGGTCATCATACTGAGCTCCTGAAGTCAGAGGTGACTATTAAGACAAACCATTGAACTATAAACTCATGTTACACCCGAACTTCGACTTTCTAAATGGCACAATTGTTTACAGCTTTGCTATAGTACACAATTACAGAATTGTAGTACATAGATATAGTACATAGAACGGTTTGGGTTGGAAGGGATCTTAAAGCTCATCTAGTTCCAACTCCCAGCCATGGGCAGGGACACCTTCCACTAGAGATTTCTTGGTCCAGATGCTTTTTATCTCCAGTAAAACCAGATGCATAGAGACTCATTTGTTGCATTTGTAGTACCACCAGATTGCTCAGGAGATTGCGATCCTGATTTTACTTACTATAAAATACACTAATGAACAATGGCATGGCAAAGCTTGAAAAGGATCCCAGATGCTGGCTGGAACAGGAGCTGGGAAACCTCCTTCTTGTTGAATCAGAATCAAGCTTTCTGTTAAATATTCAAGCATCATCACACATCACTAGCTATTGCAGGACTTCCAATGAGGACAGACTGCTGGATTTAAATCTACCATATCAATTCTGCTCAGTGCAGAGTGAGAAAACATGATTATACCCTATGGATCCCATTCGGAAGAGAGCTGAGGCTCGCTGAAGGCCACATACCAGTACATTTGATTTCCCTGACCCTACTTTTGAGCAAAGCGGAGTCACTTGTAAAGGCTTCAACAACTATGCAAGAGGTTGAAACCATTCTGCAGTCAGCACCTAGATTTTAGAGCAGCTTCACTGCCCCAGTGACACTCAGTAAGAGTGGTTCAGAATGATGGGATTTTGTGACTATCAAAGCACCTCCAAGCACCAGCAAATTGAAAACTAAGGTGCCCATGGGGAGAGTCATGACATTGTGAAGCTGTAGCTCCAAGGCACTTTGGATCAATGTACAACGTGTTGTTTCATTGTGCTTAATGAAACAATTACAGCCCGCCTGCTGATTGCCTTTGTTTTCCACCATGAATCGATAGATTATCAACTGTAAATGTCAATGCCTTGTTCTTTCCTAGGAGGTCACTTTGCAAGGTAATAATGGAGAACACACTTCGCTCGACTAAGTACTCTTTTGAATTACTGGCTATGGATAAATGTCTCAATTTCTAAAGAACTGAAAGATGCTCATATGTGCAAAAGAAAAATTGAGGACACAACAAAAGACCCCAAAGAAAATGTAAATGGAAAATCAGCTGTTACAAAGCATTAGAAATCTTCAAGCATAGAAATTGTATTCCTCTTTGTAAATGGGAGGTCTGTTTTGACAACTTCACTTCTTTGGATTGAGTGGGTTTTTGTTAGGAGAGTTCTGCCTTGTCAGGAACATCCATTTTTAATTTCAGCAAGTATCATTTTCCTATTTCAGTGTTCTGCTTTTCCCTTTGTATTAATAATTATTATTATTTTAAAATACAAGGAAATAAAAGAAAAATATAGATTTAATATATTAAAAATAAGGGACTTTTTACAAGGACATGTAAGGATGGGACAAGGGGGAATGGCTTTAAACTAAAAAAAGGTGGATTGAGATGAGCTCTGAGGCAGAAGCTCTTCCCTGTGAGGGTGCTGAGGCGCTGGCACAGGGTGCCCAGAGAAGCTGTGGCTGCCCCATCCCTGGCAGTGTTCAAGGCCAGGTTGGACACAGGGGCTTGGAGCAACCTGCTCTAGTGGAAGGTGTCCCTGCCTGTGAGCTTTAAGCTCCCTTCCAACCCAAACCAGTCTGGGATGCTATGAGAAGAGTTTTGTCAGACTGCTGCCATGTTCATTCTCGCTGAGCAGGCAGTGTCTCACGTATCCCCTTATTACTACTTGGTAAGAACGTGCTAATTTATTACTGGCTGAAACATGCTGTCAGCCTCCAACTAAAAGCAGGAAGTGTCAGGAATACTGCTGTCTCGTAACACCATGGAACGTCCCCATTTCACATAAGGATGACAATGCCTTTCCATGAAAGTAATTTTAGGAGACAGAGGGAACAAGCTGTAAGAGGTATCATAAGGTACGCAAGCTTTCAAGGATGTTAACATAGCAAGAACTGTATAAAAATACAATATAGAATAATATTATAGTATTGCTATTGTATATTATTCTATACAGTAACCAGGAATCAAATGTGCTGATTTGAAGAGCCAGCAAGGGAGGAGTCCCCTCTCCCCGATGGCCAATGTGAGCCTCAAGGCACCCCAGTCCCTTGAGAAGAGGCACAATAATTGGAGCAGGACATTCCTCTGAACCCCAGTTCCTCCAAGCCTTCTTCCTTGAACCTGGGAAGCAGTTACTCACTCCCTTTACTGAAGCCAGCTAAGAAGGGAGTATTTACAAGACATCTGGTATTTTATAGACTGCATATATTTCAGGGATGAGGATAATCTCAACTTGAGGACACATTCAGCAGCTGTTGCAGCAAAGTCTCCTCCAGGTTTCTGGGAACAGCACTAATGCATTGGTATGAAACAATAAATAATTTAGAATTAGGAACTGTGGTTTTTTCCACTTATTTGCCTTTGGCTGCTTTCATCTTGAGCAATAGAGAAGAATATAGTCATAAAACAAAGGGGTTGCAATGCCCTTGGAAATGTAGAAAAGCGTTGCAGTCTCCTGACCTTTACATTCACTGTTAGAAACCTTGTTTTGACATCATTTATTCCCCGCATAGGTGAGAAAGAAATCCTCGTATCAAAATAACCTGGGTGAAAAGTGAAAGGAGAAAGAAGAAAAATAATGCACTTTCAATTTACTTTTTAAAGCTTTCACAATCAATGTTCTAGAAACCTCACCAAGGCACCTACTGACAACAGAGATTTAGCGGGGGGAATGGGATGGGACACAAAGGTGGTGTGAAGTGAATACTGGGTTTTTTATATAAAGTTTTGTGTTTGACTTAAAAATCAGCTGGCTTCTGAAAAGAGGCCTCAGCAAGGACACGAACAAGCTGTTAGTAGCTGGAAGTGCAACTGCAGAGTTAATAGTCGGTGAGCACGACACACACCTCTTGCACCAGAAGATGCAAGTGCATTTTGCTCATTTTTGGAGATAGCATTTTTCCTGAGATGCACTGATTTAGTTGTTGGAATTCCATAGAGAAAAAGAGCAGCTGTCAAAATGCATGCAGCAATGTATCAGACATTACTAATGCTCCTACTCCACTGAGACTAGTAGTATATAAATCTAGTGTTAGAAAATCTAGACTATTTGTCCTGAAATAGCTTTTAATCCTGATTTTTAACAAATCTGTGCTTCATTCTACTGATGAAGCACAGAAGTTTCTCAACCTCAACTGATCATTTTTGGCTTTTTTCTGCTATACTACAATTAAGAGCAGAGTAAAAAAGTTAAGCTCAGAACGAGATGTTAATGAAAGAGACCCAGAAAATTTACTCAGACAAGAAGTAGCGTTAGTGCTACGATGAACTTCGCAAGCTGGAACGTGCCCTCTGGTGGCTGCAGGTCGAGTTAGTTTAAGGAGACGAAAAATCATGTTTGCTGGTATAGCAAGGGTTGGATTTTCACCCAATTTTCCTGAACCATGGTAGATAAATGGAAAAGAGGCATCTGTGTTCAACAGCAAGATCAGTTTGGATAGTGACAATTGCTCTTTTGAAACAGCAACATTTATTTGCTGATGTAAAACACTGAAATCATCATTACTTTTATTACTGGAGCAGTTGGCAGCCAAGCACCACACTAAAAAAGTGGACCAATGGGGGGAACACTTAAGAAAACTCAATAAAATATCTTAATAAAATGACTATTTTGAAAGTTAATTGGGATCAGGTAGTTTAGGGAAAAGAAACAGCAGGTTGACTTGGCAATAGTCTTCTAAAGTGTGTAGAGCTGCTGCAAAGAGGAACCTCAGTGATCACTCTTCATATTCAGGCAGGGCAAAATGAGCCAGGTTCAACTTGCAACCAAAAGCATGAAAATTAGAAACCAGGCTTTAAATATTTCAATAACAAGGATACTATTCCCTGCAGGAAATCACTCTAAGCAGCCTACTGAACCACCTTTATTAGAGATTAATTCAAACTGCAAGGTTCATCCATATGAAGGATGGTGGACATGTTCTTACTCTACTTCAGCCTGGAGAAGATGGGAGAAGCAGCAAATAGAATTTGGAAGTCTCATCCAGCCTACACTCTTCTGCTCCTGTGTAGACGTCGAGTGAGAATTTCAACAGATTTCATGGAATCATGGAATCCCAGACTGGTTTGTGTTGGAAGAGACCTTAAAGCTCACCCAGTTCCAACCCCTGCCACGGGCAGGGACACCTTCCACTAGAGCAGGTTGCTCCAAGCCCCTGTGTCCAACCTGGCCTTGAACACTGCCAGGGATGGGGCAGCCACAGCTTCTCTGGGCACCCTGTGCCAGCGCCTCAGCAGCCTCACAGGGAAGAACTTCCTAATATCTGATCTAAATCTCCCCTTTGCCAGCAATTCATACAATTTCATTCTCAAGCTTTTTGCCATAAATGCAGTACACTGACCTTAAAATATTATTTCTTTTTAATACTCTACAATGCTCCATTGATCCTTCCTGGACAATGACAATCAGATGTCACCGACAAAGGGAAATGAATGAAATCTGACACATTTATTTTAAAGCCTGCAGCAAACTAAACTGTAAATAAACCCTGCTTTTTGTGCAGCACAAAGGTTGCAGACTGGCTGTCCCTGGGGAGCTCTCTTCTCGCTACTTAACAGACTTTCCAACACTTTCTTTTGTCCTGATAGCAATCTCTCAGCAGGACTTTTGGCAGACACATGTATTATGTGTCAAAACCCAAGTGGAAATAACTGATGGGAAGCACAAAAATCTGATGGGAATACTTATAATAATAAAGAAATGAATAAACATCAAAATATTAACACATAACCATGAAGAGATGCAGCCAGAAAGCTTCCGAGCTGTTACTTGTCTAAGATGATCACTAAGAGCCATTGTTTTGAGAGTTAGTATATGTTTCATATGAATATAGATAGCATTAACATATGCTATACTTACTTAGGCTCATACACCAATTTCATCTATTTACATTCCTATTTGTTTTAATACTGTTCAAAACCAAAGCTCTCAAGATGAGTTTTAAATGTGCTATAAAATGCACATAGCAGATTAATTTACAAATACTGTTTTGTGTATTTTTATTGTTCTGTTTAGCAAGTGCTTGTATACTTGACTTATTAACCACGCTTTCCAAAAGCACTCGTACAAAATGAGCTTATTATAACCCTCCTAGCTGTTATACTCATTTTGTTAGCAGCTATGGCTAACATACATAGTTAACGCCATGTATAAATGGTGTTATTGATACGATTTGTTTTCCACAGTGCATTTTTATTTCCCCAGTGAGGCTAATATCTGTCTCATAACTAAAGGCAAATCACATGGCTCCTTACCTGTTAATGCAGCCACCTTTGGTTCTTCTCCATCATGCTGGGTTATCACCAATCCTGCCTCAGTGTTTCCTCTGCAGCACCTTTCTCAGCCAATGCTCCAGCCTGACCAAGGAACACAGCTCAGCACCCTGGCCTCCCAAGGACAGCCACAGAGTCAGGGCTTGGAAACGCTCCATCACTTCGACTAGCTTAGGAAAACAAATGATTTGGCAAGTGGAAACATAATCTGGCTTTTTTTATGCTCAGTAGGTGAGATCATATGCAAGAGGGTCTGAAGGTGCAGTTTTCTAAATATATTGGGTACAATATGTGGTTACGATGCTGCTGGAAACACTGATGATGTCCCTGAAATGTGGTGATGATTTCTGCCCTAAATACTGTCTACACCCTTCCAAATGCAGGCTCTTCCTGTTGCAGGACTGAGACAGAATGAGCAAGAAGAACCATTAAGCGTGGGGGGGTATGGTGGAGATGGAAAGGCTGAGGAGGCAAGCACAAAATACGTGTCTGAAGGACTATCTGGGACTACAAGAATGAGAGGGAATTCAGAACAATCACCTGGCAGAGATAGGACAAGGACTTTTCACAGGAGCACATAGGGACAGGACAAGGGGGATGGCTTTAACCTGCCAGAGGGGAGATTGAGATGAGCTCTTAGGCAGAAGCTCTTCCCTGTGAGGGTGCTGAGGCGCTGGCACAGGGTGCCCAGAGAAGCTGTGGCTGCCCCATCCCTGGCAGTGTTCAAGGCCAGGTTGGACACAGCGGCTTGGAGCAACCTGCTCTAGTGGAAGGTGTCCCTGCCCGTGGCAGGGGGTTGGAACTGGCTGAGCTTTAAGGTCCCTCCCAACACAAACCATTCCAGGATTCTGTGATATTAACTGAGCTTCAAAAAGAGTGATGGATGTAGACTCCAAAGGATCAATGAGACAGAGAGTCTCACAGTAATTTTGATCCGTGGTGGCACTGGGCTTCATTAAAAGTCTCATTCAGGAAGCCAGAACTAGCTGGAATTCTGCCTCATTCATTGAAAACAAATCAATGTTTTTCTCTTTGTAGACATAATCCAGATTTCTGTGGTGTTTGTTTGACTCCTTACTTCGGTGAAAGGGTTATTTCCAACCAACTAGAAATGGTATAGCCTACCTAAAATAAACAGCTAGTCCTATCTAGTCTCCATTTGTGAAAAGACTGTTTATGTTATTTAATCACAAAAAACTCCTATAAAATCTATTTCAAAGCATAAACTCCTCATTAATCTGCCTAGCTAGAACTCAATTTTAGTTCTAAAACATGGTTGTCTGTTTCGAACTGATAGGTATCCCTTCTAATCACTGCCACTCCTTTACTTCCTACATCTTGCTGTTCACTGAACACACAGTCAACCTCCAAGACACTGAATTCCTACAAAGTAATACAGAAGTCACACTCAGAGCTAGTACTTAAATAATTCACAGAGACTAGAAATAACTTTATTTTCTATACTTGCAAGTCAAACAGGCCTGCCAAACAGCAATTACAAACTCAACATGCGGGTTCTTTTGCATTTACTGAAATGTGGTGATGCTGGAAATGAGAAAGCTCCCCATTTATTTCCAGTTAAAATAAAGAATGGTATTTTTAGCCCTGGTCACAACTCTGCATTTTCTTACCACTGTTTTATGCTCATTTAGCAACAGATGATAGAATAAGGCAGTCTTACTTCAGGGATTAACTCTCACAAACTAACTTTTACAACTCCTCTTATAAAATAGTTTGTACTAAATTAAATATCTCTAAATTCAGTAATTCTCAATGACAACATTTCATTAAATAAAATTGTAATAGTTGTGAATTTTTAGCTCCACTGAAGTCAGTGGCAAAGTTTACAGAACTTCACCCCTGGACTCTATTCCACTTCTAAAGCAGAGGTATCAGTCCTGAAAAGATACTGCACTGATTTCCTTCTGAAATAACACTAAAGAAGTGAGTCAGATCTCACCTTCATACATCAGATGAACTCAATTCAAAATATATATATATACACACACGTATATATATATACACACACGTATATACCTATTTGAGTTCAGGAAGAGTCCCAAGCCCAGCATGCCATGGTGCTGCAGTTCCAGTGGAGGTCAGAAAGCGAAAGCACCATTTCAGAATTCACAGGAAATGGTCATTTACCTTTAGTGGTCACATTAACAACAACCTTATGCTGTAATCAACTTTTAATCTTATGTCACTTTAACCGCAGTCATTAAAAGTTCCCCAAGAGAAACAGCATCAGACAGAAGTCTAACGCATATCTAGAAGGCATATCAGTAACAAAGAGTGGGCACAAAAAGATGGAGCTCTTCAAGAACTCTCTGTGGTGACATTAAGTCTGCTCTCTTGCTATTTAACAGAAACTTTAACTTCTCCAGGAGCACAGCAAGGACATCGTGAAATAGTAATCTTCATAACTGATAATCTTTAGGATTTTGCAAGTCATCCTGGAATTTCTCTGTGCCCATTAAGTGGTTTTATAGCATACAAAAAGGTTTTCTCTTTTATTTTGGTTTTAGGCCATATGGGCATCGCTGCTTTTCAACATACTGTGCAGACAGAAAACATTGTACTAGTTGACATTTCACTCAGCGGCAAGAGTATTTTCTCCACAGAAATGAACTCTTCATACTAATGTTCATAGTAGTATTTAGTGGTTCCCCCATGGCAACAGGTTTAGATAAGACATGGACAAGCTAGATGGTACAGAAACTTCTTGGTACCAGGCGAAAGGTTAACACATACCAGCTATAATGCTGACAGAATGAATCAGTTTTGCTGCAGGCTGGGAGCAGATCAATACCATACATCTCAATTAATAAAACACGAAGTGACTTTTTAAAATCACTGGTGAAGCTGTACTGTGTATTAATGACATTACAATGATCAAAAAGATATGGGAAAAAAAGTCAAATCTGCAATGCACTTGAATCGTCTGTTCCACATAAAAATCAGTGATTAATAATATTGGCCAAGTGTCTAAAATTAAATCAAACCCATCAACGATGGGAGATGTAACCTTCAGAGGGTAAAGTGGAATTTGGTTCCTTTCTAGGGAAAACCATCTACACATGCATTCTTGAATAAGAATCTTTATTCTAACGTTAACAGGAAACTTCAAGTTGATTCAAGGTAAATACTAGCTCCTGTTATCCCAAAAGATAAGAAACACAAATGCATTGGGATTCTTACGATGTTGTAATACATTACTGAATTATACAAGTGTTATTTCCCAAAATGCCTATAACTTGTATGACTTGATAGGGGCAGAGACTACTAATGACAACATTCAGGTCTCAGATAATAAAGTGCTTTCATAAAGCATCACAACTTCCAGTGTTTCCAACAGAAGTATTTATTACAGTGGTATTAAGATGTTAACATACAAGATGTTAACCTGTGAGCTGCTGCACCATAAACAAAACAGTAAAAAATGCAGGAATATGATATTTAAGTCTTCTCGTGCAATTCAGAAGAAAAAACAATTGCAATAAAACCCAGCAGTGGTACCTCATGTCTGGTGTTTTTAGCATAGTTCTGAAATGTGCACCAAAGAGCTGCAGGATAAACCTTCCAAGCTCTATTTCACATTAGTGGAAATTTTTAAATTAAAATATCCACTCTTTTTAGACAAAGGATAAGGCTTATACCAAAAACCCACTGTGCCTCTTGGCTGCATATCTTTGGTATATTTATAGTGCAACTATTCTGTTTCATCTCTAAAGGGGAAAGTTTTCCAAAGCACTGCATCCCCTGCCACTAAGAATCCACTGTGAACTCCTACATTCACTAGGACCTCAGACACTAACCTACTGCTTCAAACAAATGAAGAATGTGCAGTGAAAATAATTTCTTCCTGTTTTTAAATATACTATTGAAATAAAAATCAAACCATGCCAGATTTCACGTTAGAAAGTCACAGCACGTTTCAATTCTCTTTGCAAGAGTCTAGGAGCATACGAACGCGAGCATAAATTTCATGGCAATTTTTAATGACAGATATCCAAGGTGCTATTTGAAAACAGTTGTAATTTAATTATTGTTAATCTAGATTCAGTCAACCTTTGTCTCTACAAAAAAAAAAGACACCTGTTTTTCATTTTGCTTAGACACTTAGAATTATTCAAAATGCATAGAAAGGCTAGAGCTACTTCATTAAAATATATTGCAAGCATGTTTTTCTAACCTTATATTGCTAAAGCCTTGCTGTACTGTAAATTTTATTGGAGTTGGCCTTAAAACACAGTACCATGTATTCACACAAGCCTAGATATATACCTGTAGTTCATACTGCTATTTGAGGAGCATACCAACACACAACTATAGTACGGATCATCCAGTGGCAGTGCAATAAAATGTGGTGCTGTCAAAATGCCATTTCATCATTTCTCAACTTCTAAACAACAACATTCTTTCTGAACAGGTCTGTCCAACCAGACTTGCATATTGCTGGACACTGGCTTCGTCGCTTGGTCCCTTCCTTCTTTTCTTATACACACTGTAAGGCATGACAATTCTCTTGTGGAGTACTCTCACCCTGCCCAGTTCCTTGATCCGACCTTCATCAACTGCAAAAAGAATCAGAGAACATAAAAATTAGTTATGTATATTGTCCCTCTGATCTTAATTCATGCAACTACAATAGGCATAATGAAAACTGAATGGAGTAATAAAACTAATCTGCAGATGAACAGCAGATGAAAGCAGAGCTGCTTCACAGAGCTGTCTTCTTGAATCATGGTTGGAAACTAAACTTAGCTTGCGAAGTAACTGTATTTGTGGTGTGTGAAAAGATAAATCGTGCATCACACATTTCTAATGGTGATATATAGCGTTTCTGAACATACCTTCAGTGCTGCATTTTAAAACCCACCTTCATTTAATGCTCTCTGGAGCCCACTGCCAGAAGTGAAACTTTATCTGGGAAATACTTTCAAACACAACCAACCAGAAGCGACTCACTGTTGTTGCCATATTGCACTTACTGACTAAAACCTCTTGCAACACCCACCGTCACAGACTGCTCCCTTGCCCCAGTTGTAAAAAGTGTATTAAATCCCGCAAGAAGCCTCCATGCTGTTGGCCTTAGGTAAGCATCAGGCAATAAATTACCTTCCCTGGCCCTCCAATCCCCATCTTTTTTTCCTCATTTATGGTAGTTTCTGTCCTCCTCTAGTAGAATGAAGTTAAACACACACCCTCACTTCAAGTCTGACCCCCAACAGAGGTAGTGCAAGCACTAGCTGGGTGAACACAACATAATTCCTCAAGCTTTCAAAAGATATACACACACCACAGTTGAATCTCATTAACCCCATCTACAGACCCCTTGTGACTTAATTTAACCAGAATCATACACGTCAGAGCATCGTTGAGCAAGTTAAAACTTCCTTGTTTTTATGAATCCAATCGATGCTACTATTGCTGAATAATAATGTTATATAGCTGCTATGTGTGAGAAAAATTGGCTTTAACGTGGCTAGAAAACTCTTTACAGAAAGTGAGAGAACATGCCACACACCTGAGGCCATTGCAGGAAAATTAATATAATCATTACAGAATACTGGTTAAAAAAAACCTTAGGCTTTCCTGAGCTTCAGATTTAAAAAGCCACCAATGTAAGAGTCAGCTTGAACACAGAATCTGAAATATGAGTTTGGGAATGGAACCATACAAATTCAAATGGTAACAGAGAAGAGATGCTTACTAGAACATCAGCATTTAGGGACATAAGCTACGCAAAGACTTAGTCTTATTTTGGCATTGTTGTGGTTTAACCCCAGCGAGCAGCTCAGCCACATGCAGCTCCTCGCTCACTCCCCCCTGGTGGGATGGGGGACAGAATTGGAAGGGTAAAAGCAAGAAACCTCATGGGTTGAGATAAAGACAGTTTAATAGGTAAAGAAAAAGCTGTGCACACAAGCAAAACAAAACAAGGAATCCATTCACCATCTCCCGTTCATTCTCCTTCAGCCATCCCCAGGACAGCAAGGCTCCATCATGCCTTACGGTGACTTGAGAAGACAAATGCCATCCACTCTCAATGTCCCCCCCCTTCCTCCTTGTTCCCCCAGCTTTATATACCAAGCATGACTCCTTATGGTGTGAAATATCCCTTTTGTTAGTTGGGATCAGCTGTCCCGGCTGTGTCCCCCCCAACTTCTTGTGCCTCCTCGCTGGTGGGGTGAGGTGAGGAGCAGAAGACTCCTTGACTGTACATAAGCACTACTCAGCGATAACAAAACATCCCTGTGTGATCAACACTGTTTACAGCACAAATCCAACCATAGCCTCATACCAGGTGCTTCCCCAGCCAAAACCACCACAGGCATCAGGACATTCTTCTGGCTGAGGAGCCAGCACAGGTAAGTATAGTATAGCTTTTAGTATTGCATCAATCTGCCTCAAATTAAGATATTTGTTATGTTCATAGACTTGCTTCTTTTAGGTTAGAACATTTAAGGCTCTTTGAACAGGATCTCAATGGTATCCACTCTACATTGTTTCACGCTTACAACACCAACAATGAGCCTTCTGCTGATCATCAGTTGACTCAAAATCAAACCAACTGCCATGGAAAAAGAGGTAACTCAAATGGCTGCTTCATGGGCAAAGATGGGTTTTATTTGTAAGAGGATAAACAGAGGTAGAACTTTCTCAGCACATTTCACAAACGGCAATAGATCCAAAGTGCAAAGGATGTGACATGAGCTCTGGGAAGCAGAGTGGTCACCAAGTTCTGTCTTCTTTTTGTTTT
The DNA here is from genome assembly GCF_004027225.2 of Strigops habroptila. Classification (NCBI taxonomy): domain Eukaryota; kingdom Metazoa; phylum Chordata; class Aves; order Psittaciformes; family Psittacidae; genus Strigops; species Strigops habroptila. Next base: position 77,793,305 of record NC_044281.2, read on the forward strand.
ACATACCTGCCCACTAGACTTGCTACAGGTAAGCTAAAAAACTTGTCTGGAAGAAGCTGAAGGAATCTGTAAGACAAATCTCTACTCAAAAGTAGCCTTTACTATGGAAAAGCTTAATACTCCCTTTTGGACCTTCTTTATGCTTTAACAAAGACAAAAGAGGTCATGAAACTCATTTCTTTGCAGGACATTCTTAAGAACCTGCCCCTATTCATCCACAGAAATGCCTTATCAACATTTTCCTGCTGATTGCATGAATTTAGTATGTGCAACTTAACGAAGTCTGCTTTGCAAAGTTCAGAATGACTTCATTACTTTTATCTGTGTTTTGATTCCTAACATGAAAGCACAATGTATTTCTTAAGACTTAACTAGGAAAACGTGGTTTGAAGGAAGAAAATCTGAGCAGTACTTACTAAGATTGCATTCTCCTCTAATTATTGTTGGCAATTGCTTTAGATAAACACTAAGTCAAAAACACTTTATGGCTTTATTTCCCTCTTTGAAATCCATTAGGTTTTTGATGTGTGGCCAACACCTTCCTGATATCCCAATAGGTTGGTTTTACTACCAGCCCTCCTGCCACTTCTATTACATCCTCCTCGTCTCTGAAAGTTCACCAGGGAAAATTTGCAAGTTTAGCTTCTGGAGGTGACACAAGTGTAAAGTTATTTTAACTTCTTAAATTGGAAAGTTTATATTTACTGCACCTCTAGGCTGAATATAAGATTGTGTCCTGAAATGGATTTATGCCAAGTCCAGCCTTCATAACCTCATGCCAAAAGCACTTTCAAAGCTGCTCACTACTCACTGTTTGATACTCATTGCTTTCAAATAGTACCGAAGCCTGATACTCTGGATGAGTTCATCCTTTGGCTTGTAATGTTCCTGGCATCAGAGTCAACTTCTTAAAGCAACTAAAGCTACTGTAACTTTGGTTTCACTATAGCCTTACTGGCTCAACTGAACTCAGTTCTTGTTGCTCAGCATTTATACCCTAACTTCACTTTTACTCATGACATCAAGTGCAATCAGTGAATTGCCCTCCTTGCACTCAAGGCCCATGCTAGCTCTACAGCCATATGAAACTGTTCCTTTGACCCAGGGTTCTAGGAAACTTGTTTCGGCACCGTAGCCAAGTGTTTTCTGGGGAGAAGTAAGGCTTGCCAAACCATGCTGTAGATCAGTCCTCTCCTGGACAGGTTTATAACACAACCCGCAGGCAGGAAGGAGAAGGCTCTCCCAGAGCAGTCAAGAAAATACCAATATGTTGAAAAAATCACTATAATATGAATAGTTCAGACATGTTTTAAGCTTAACACAGTAAGTTCTGTGCATAAACTACATATATAAAAGACTTAGCAATGAGTTTATCGTCAGGAAACGTTTAAAGCCAGATATACTTGGTCTTACAAACCTACATTTGATGGACTACATTTATATTTGGTTTACACATGAAGGTTGATTCCAGATTCTGCAAATAAGGTTTGAAAGGCAGAAGAATAACAGTCCAAGTGTCTACAAAGACATTTTTCCATTGACTCCCTCTCCAAAATAAAAACTTTAATGATAAAAATAACCTTCTGTAAAAGTACTTAAATATATATAATTTAGACTCCACCTGAAAAAGAAAGAAGCCTTTTACTGCAATGTTAAGCGTCAGTGAAATAATCTCAGGTACATCATTAAGCTTTTAGAGAAGGCAAATAGGAACTTGTGTCACCATAACAACACATCCATGAGTTCAAATTCAGCCACCTTTCAATCGCTACTGCTCTGGAGGCAACACTGTATGAATTCAGGACATACTCCCTTTACTCATGATTTAAACCTGAACAGAATAGATTTAAGAGAATTTCATGGGAAATAAAAGCAGATTGGGCTTCAGCATTGTTCAAAAGAAGAAATTACCCTCCCAAAATGAAAACTTCAATATCTGCTCCTGCTGAGTGGCACATGATATGATTTTCTTTATATTTAAGAAGATGACAACTGAATTCTAACAGGCTTTCTCTGCGTGACTGATGCTGGGATATAGGAGAAATCCCAATTCAAAATAAGATCATATGCTGTATCAAATAAAGTTACTTGTTCAAAACAAGCATCTCTATCAATAAGAATTATTTCCATGCTTTTAATAAGAAAATTTCAGTTAGTGATTTCCATTTCTGGAAAGACCCAGACTCATCAGATAGTGGAATAAAAGTGCAATAATAGGGCAGCTTTAATCAATTACTGAATGCAGCGTTATTACCATCAAAAAGCTAAAACCCCCTTATTCTTACCTCCTCACACTTTCTCATTTTATACCTCCTGAGTCTCTCACTAACCTCTGCTTCACCTCACAAACAGTGGGTGCATTGATAAAACTCTCAAAAAGATATAATCCTAGAATCCCAGACTGGTTTGTGTTGGAAGGGACCTTAAAGCTCATCCAGTTCCAACCCCCTGCCACGGGCAGGGACACCTTCCACTAGAGCAGGTTGCTCCAAGCCCCTGTGTCCAACCTGGCCCTGAACACCTCCAGGGATGGGGCAGCCACAGCTTCTCTGGGCACCCTGTGCCAGCGCCTCAGCACCCTCACAGATTAGATCTGCCTAAGATCTAATCTAACATCATGGGTTTGAAGACAAAATTCCTTTTGCAAGTTCATAACTGTTGCATGTGGGACTTTGCCTTTTATGAAGATTATCCTCTCACGGAGCTGTTGATTAATTGTAGCCTACAGAAGAGACACTATCACTTGACATATAAAACATATAATGTTTTATCCTTTAATTCAGGTACATCTATCAATGTAGTTGGGATGGTAGATACATAAACAACCCTAAACTTCAGAAAAAAACAGTTCCGTAGATTGAAAGTACCTGTCATTTTAGGAAACTGAGCAACTGCATATGCCAACTGTCTGTCTTCACAGCAATATCATCCTGTTAGTCTCAAAGCTAACAATACAGCTGAATTCTTGTTGAATAAATCAACTGTCACTTCATTCTCTTCTCCCCTATACTCCTAAACCAGAACATTGTTTATATAGCATTCAACTATTGAAATTTTAATATAGGAGAGATTTCATGTGTAATTCAGCCTTGCCACACTGATCCCATAAAAAACTTGCAAAGAGGTGTTAAAATTCTTTGTTCCCAGCCCCATATCACTATTAAATGCAATTTTACACAGAGGATTTCTTTTCTGAAACAGCAAAGCAGATACATTACTAAGTATGGGTAAAAAACAAAGAAGTAGAAGTGATCTAAAGATCCTCTACGTGATGACGTGCTGTCAGGCAGATACTGGTTTGATTATTTGGACCAGCTATATGCATGCCCCTTTGCCAAAAGCACAGGCAACATTGCTGAGCGACACCGAGCAACAAGCTAAAAGTAACAGCAGTGGTCTTCAAAGGCAGCCTCATCCAGCAATCAGCCCCAGAAATGCTTTTGTACTCAAGGGACGAGGAGGAATGTGAAGAGCAGGAAGTCTGACATGCTCCTGTACAACTCGGGTTTTATTTCTCTGCACAACCCACTTAACTTCCCCCAAACCTGCAAGCTCCCTCCCGAAACCAAAACATGATTTTCAAATGCTGATATGCATTGCTGCTGAAATACTAACATAAAGGAGGAGGAATTATCTTACCATTTTTGTTTGGAGTAAGAGCAAAATGGGCATTGGTATGATTTACACAGAAATTCAAACTTTCATGATCTGAGTTTTTTTATTGCAGAGTCGGAATTGATTAGTATCTATGAAACTATTTTGGGAAGCAGAAAGCCAAATATTTTTTACTCTCCAAGTGCATTAATCTTTATTATTACTACCTAATATAAGCTGAAGTGAAAACCAGTGACATCTGCTCAGAAAGCCGGGTAAGCACGTGCAAAGCAGCGCAAGTGAGACTCAGAGGGCAGAGAGTGAGCTCTGCAACAGCCCGCTGCAACTCTACACAGGCTTGGAGCCAACATCACATCGAAAAAGGCATGTGATAGCTCAAAGGTTTTTGTAGCAAACTATTAAACCAGCTTTTTGGTGGTGGCTGATTTGTGTCAAGCTGGTTTTGATCACCACTGATTTGGAAGGACAACCTGCAGCGGCAGTGTTCTGTATCGCTCTTCTTCAGAGCCACGCTGTTGGGTGCCGGGTCAATGGTACCTCTTCCCTCATCCCCTTTAGTATACTCCTCACAAACGTGACAGATTTGTCAAGGGTATAATCTAGAGCTGCAAGCAAGCTGACATCTTTTGTAAAGATTTTTCCACTTATAGGAAAATAAGTGAAGAAAGGATAAAAAAAAAGTGACAAATTTATTGACTTTCTTATTTTTTAAATAGGAAAAAGGAAACCTGCCAATTTCCCCAAGCCCCACACTAGTCACAGGAAATATTTCTTACATTTTCTGTACAGAATGGATTCAGAATTAGCAAGAAGCCTTACTGAGGTCTGGTATTTCTAATTCAGAAAAGAAAGGTGGTGCTCCTGCTAACCCCTGAAATAACGCTGTTTCTGATGATAAGTTTCAGTTTCCTTAAATGCTACTTAAACCCCCTGGAACATCTTCACTTTGTGCTTCTGCACCCATGCTACACAGAGAACCTGGGGTTTTTTTTCCTCCATAGCAGGATGAAACAGGGAAAGAAAGAAATAGGCAATGAACCAGTCCTAATTCAAAATCTACAGTATTTAAACCTGTGCCATTAACTGAAACCTGTGCTTCACTCTGGAAGAAATCTCTGAAGACAACTCCCACCTAAATAACTCACATTACAAATTAGCTTCCATTTTGCTAAAAATGGAATCTCAGAAAAACTACTGTTATCTCTAAGCATTAAATCTACAGAAAAAAATACAAAGATTAACACTTGACAACTGCTGCATTTACAGACTGAGAGCCCAAAAGGCTATGTTGGATTTGGGGTTTGTTTCAAGTTGTTCTTGGTTTTTAATTTGCAATTTTGAAACAGTTGGACCTGCAGAGCTTTTAAAGATGAACACAGTGTTTACCTTTTCCAAATCAAAGAAGAATAACAGGTTTAACATTCAATTTACAAGGAGTTAAAATGTTTCATGATACCCAAAGCTTTCAAACTAGGTGTGAAAATGGTCAAAAGAGGCACCCATCCCTTGCTGGTTACGCTATGGCCATGTCAATTGATTTAAGAAACACTACAGCCTTGTGGAATGTTTTTTGACAGAAAAGCTCCATCTGGTTTACACGACCTTGTCAGAGTCAATGAGCAATGATTTTAAAACAAAAACTTTAAAAGGAAGAAACAAATGAACTTTTCCAATTTTATGACTGAACTATAGGAGATATTAATTACTGGAAATAGAAAATTTCCACCTCAGTCACAAGCCTAATGTATTTGACCGTTGAATTTAAGCTCGCTTCTCACCCAATTTAAAGCATTATTTCTTTCTGTTCAACAGCAAAGCATGGGGGAAATCATCCTCAAAAACTAAACGACAGTACACAGTGACACGATAAGCAACATCCATTCATAGTAATATTTATATACGACAGTGAGTTGAAATGTGTTTCTTCTCATACTGCTTCTTTCATACTAGACTCATACATTAAGAGCTATTAAAGACCAGTATGCCTTGGGGTATAAATGCTAACTCAAACCAAAATAAGACTACAGTTAAAATGAAGCATAAACAACAACAACAACAACAAAATTCAATGAAAAGAATTCTTAATTAAATCCAGAAAGCACAAGTCACAAAGGAAGTACAGTAAAATGCTCAGGATATTCTCAATCAGCCAACTCTTTGCAGTTCCTCTAACAAGAGAAAAATAGGAACTTCTGCAATGACTGTTTAAAAAGGGAATGTTTCTAAGAGGGAAAATGCACTTCATCAAAATATTATCAATGCTCCTTAAAAGATGAAGACAGAAGAATTAGTTTTACAAGTATAACTTATAGGGAACTCTAAAATGGGTTAAGACGGGAAGTAGCAGCAAGGCTCAATCCTAAAGACATTTTCCGAACAAAACTTTTGGGCTTTGTGCCTGAAATCATACAACTGGTTTATGATTTGCAATTCAGTCTTGAGAAGCAAGCAGACTAATCACTTGACAAAACGCATTCAAAACCCACTAACCCTGCTGTGCCACACGGAAACAATAACTCATTGTGTTTTGACTCTTATTATTCTAGTAGTAAACATGAATAGGGGCCAATGGAAAACATTTCCTGTGAATACAGCAATTCAGAGAAGTTCTTGGTTTCAGCTGTAATTCACAGCAACCAGCAATAGCTTCAGGCTTACCTGCAAATACAACCCTTGGACTACATTGCCTAACACCAAAATCCACATTTGGACACATATGAAAGAGATGCACATAAAACAATAAAATCCCCAATTTATTTATGAGGAGCTCCCACATAATGCAATTATTCTAACCTAGCTCAATTTATTATCATGAAATATGATGACTGAGAAACGGCTACTGAAGGGCTGGACTTAAATGACACTGATATTTCTCCATGACTTGCTTTTCAGGGATGCACTATAAAAAAAGCCCAGTAGTACCTGGGGAAAATGTTAGTTAAATGAGACTGAACAGCTTCCCATCTGAAAAAAGAGTATCTGGTGCCTCCAACGCCAAGACACTAAGACAAAAACCAAGGAATCTAATCTAGTAGATGGCAAGGTGACAAAGATAACTATTTCACTTTTAGATGCTCTTCCAGAAGACAAAATGAACTTGTTGATTCTTTTGAAGTTGTATCTCTGTCATTATTCTCAATTACTTCAGAAACGAGAAATGAGCATGTGAACTGCCAATGAAGAATATTAACTGCATATTCAGGAGGCTTTTGGATTTGGGTTTTTTTATTTGTTTTTCTTGGTTTAAATGGGCTTTTTCATCATTTAGTCAACTTTCAAATATGCCTTCAGTTTAAATGCACCAGGCAGCTCTGTGGCCCCCAGCACAAGAGGGACGTGGAGCTGTTGAGTCCAGAGGAGGCCCTGGAGCTGCTGCGAGGGCTGGAGCAGCTCTGCTCTGGAGCCAGGCTGAGAGAGCTGGGCTGGGGCAGCCTGGAGAAGAGAAGGCTCCTGAAGGGGAGACCTTAGAGCAGCTCCAGTGCCTAAAGGGGCTCCAGGAAACCTGGAGAGGGGCTTTAGACAAGGGCCTGGAGGGACAGGACAAGGGGAATGGCTTTAACCTGCCAGAGGGGAGATTGAGATGAGCTCTGAGGCAGAAGCTCTTCCCTGTGAGGGTGCTGAGGCGCTGGCACAGGGTGCCCAGAGAAGCTGTGGCTGCCCCATCCCTGGCAGTGTTCAAGGCCAGGTTGGACACAGGGGCTTGGAGCAACCTGCTCTAGTGGAAGGTGTCCCTGCCTGTGGCGGGTGGTTGGAACTGGATGAGCATTATGGTCCCTTCCAAACCAAAGTGTTCTATGTTCTTCCAGACACACAAGGACCAGAAGCAGAACTGTAGTCCTACGCAGTCCTGCAGCCTGTCTCCCTAAACTAGGTGAGACTTGCAGCACCCAGGCCATCAGCAGATTGCACAAGGTGGTTCTGGAAATCCAAATCAGCTTGGTCAAAGTTTTACAAGCTCGTTCATGCCCCAGCTCCTTTTTGCTGGACTCTGCAGGCACTTCTCATGTCTAATTCCGATTCCTGTGTTCTGGGAAGGTTTGTTTGCTCTAGGTCAGCACTGATGAGCCTGAGCAAGCTTTATTCTGCATCAGATGCATCTCCCCTGTGGTTCTCAGAACTTTTGTTAGCTGAGTTTTTCTGTTCCTCAAAGTATCCAAGTTATTCAGAACGACACAGGAATGTTCAGTATCCTGAGCTGCTCATTTCTCTTTAGAGACAGCAAAAATCATGGGCAAAATCTAACAAGCACTTGGAAACAGCACACGAAAGGAACTCTAATTCACTCACTATCAGGGAATTAAAACTGTACACGTGTCTTTCCAGAGAATTTACTTGTCTCACGAACATCATCAGAAGTGACTCAGTTACTTTTGGGAGACACACATTAAACATGCCATTAAATCAGTGAATTAAATGTTGAAAATACTAAATTAAGGATGCATTTTTAAATAGAAAAGATGAGGGATGGAAAGCAACTGCCACACAAACACTTCTGGTAGGGATGAATGAAGTATTTCATTCATTTCTTGTGAAAAACATGAATAAATATTTTTCTTAGTTTATCTAAGAAATGCTTATCTCATTCCTAACTCTAGTAGAACTTGAAAACTGGTAAGTACACCGACATCTCAAACAAAAGAGCTTCTTCCATCTATTTCCTGAACATATTTTGCATGTGAAAAAATAAGAAGCACTACATAAACTGCATCTTCATTTAATTGTTAACTAAAATACCTTGTAATTCAGTAAGATTTACCCAAGGAGCCAAATCCTGGACTCCACTAAAATCAGTGATTTTCTAACTATGAAACGACACTAAGAGTCAGTCTAAGCTTTGTCACACGAATGGTGCCTAAGAAGATGTACTGACCTCCTTCCAAGAATGTGAATTTCTGCAACTTCCAATGATTCCAAAGCTGGCATTTATGACACGCAAAAGTGTTTTAGCCTTTATTTTACGTGTCAAATTAATTTTACAAGGGCTAAAATTGCAGAAACAGAGTTATTGCCTCATTCCATGTATTTTGGGAGTCATTTTGCATTGCACAAATTAAGAAAAAACACTTTGTAACTTTAATAGCCATCCTCACCCTCCAGATTATAACCTTGCTTCCAGGGAATTAAAAACGTTTTCTGTGGCTGAGCTAGAAATACTAATTAAAATCAAAGGAATTTAAGCAATTCTGGATGACTTTTTTGATTCTATTTTATAAATATATTTCCAGATACTTATTTTCATCACACTTATGCAAGAATAAGAAATTTTAGCAGTTTTATGTCTTTTTCTGAAGCAAAAACCCAAGGGACTGACCCTGAGCCAGCTGACAGTGAAGGGCAGCTAATGATGACTTCAGACTTTCACAAGAAAACTTCCTGAAATTCCATTTTCAACCAGACTTCCAGAGACTTTTAAGCACAGGTTTTAATGACACTTCAAACCAACAGCAAAACACAATAGTGAGCCCCCAGCTTGCAATGACAGTACAACCAATGGAATAAAGGACAGTATAAAAGACAAAACTATAAGGGTTATGCTTTAAGGAGTTACAGCTCCAAAAAACAGGATGGAAAAGGAAAAAGTCTGAAAGACTAAAAGAGTTAAATACTATTTATTAAATTATTTGAACTGCATAGAAGTGAAAATGGCAGAAAGCAGTAAGAGGGTCTTCCAAAAACAAGGGAAAATCAAAGTCCTCGTAAAGATTGATATATGAGGAGGAAGAAACAGAAATACAAGAGTCAAGCTGAGAATTCCAATTGCAAACGTTTCCATGAAATAGGCAAAACTGCAGCAATTGGCAGTAGCTTATCGACTAAAAAAATCAGATTGCAGCAATCAATTTGCTGGCTAAATTAATTAAAACATGGAAGCAATTATGTTCCATGTGAGAAGCCGGGATGATGTCACCAGGGCAGAGAGTAAACATGTTCTGAGGCACCGAGGGCCGTTACAAAAGGTCTGACCCTGGAACAAGTTTGCCATGGTGGCTGGTGGCGTGTGGCTGAGCCGGGGCTCGGCACATGCCTGTGGTGTCACTTCCACAGCTGCTCTGTATCTGCAGCTAATTACAGCTCTTAACTTTTATCGCATTTTGAAACGAAGCCCATATGCTGGTTACCCTCAGCATGGCCCAAATCTGCATGATCTCCCTGCTTATCCCACATTATTTCATTTTTCAGTTCTGTTCTTGTGTTTCTAACACCTTCTGCGTATGCAAAATGAGTCCGACAAGATTTGGCAATCCTTGACCTTCCCCATATTTCCCTGAATCTTCACCAACTAATGAGTTCACTTCTGGTCCAGTCACCTAAAAAAAGCATAATTATTCTTCATGGTGAAGAAGTATCTTCAGCACACAACCATCTTTTCAATGTAAGGAGAAGTATGCCAGGATATCTTTATTTTCCCAGCAAAGTCCTCAAAAAAATATGTAATTTCAAAATACATCTGTTCATTACACAATCTCTATGACAGTCATTTCGGATTAAGACATATTTTGGGGAATTTTGCACTCCAAGCCAACTGTTTCATGAACTACACTAGAAGTAGTTCCAGAGAAGCTGTGGCTGCCCCATCCCTGGCAGTGTTCAAGGCCAGGTTGGACACAGGGGCTTGGAGCAACCTGCTCTAGTGGAAGGTGTCCCTGCCCGTGGCAGGGGGTTGGAACTGGATGAGCTTTAAGGTCACTTCCAACACAAACCAGACTGGGATTCTATGATTCTAAGTCAGACAAAAGTGCTTCTCAATGGGCATTGGTTTACTCTGCTACATGTATGTCAGAAGCAGACATATTTAGAATATCAATAAATACAAACTTTTAAATCAGAAATATTTAGTTAAGTTTGAGATTTGCTAGAACAATGTGAAATGAAGTTCATATTATGACCATACTTCAAACCACATTTTAAAGACCTTTTCGTCCTTGCAATTGATTGTTTTGGGAGACTCTCTTGCAGAGCTCATGGTTCAGTGTCATTTCTAACCCCAACATGCCAATTTATGCAGTACCAGTTGTTCAGGACCCACAAATTGAGTTAACCACATTACCTTTTTGTTACAGAAGCAGTGGAATAGTTGAGCATATTTTTGTGTATGAGGCTAAAACCTCATGACAGTCCTTTCAATTTAATCCAAACATACTAAAAAGCAAAGGGAAAATTGCGCCTGGCTGTACCTTCTTGGCACTATCTTCGTTGTTTAAATATCTTGTATGCTCAAGGATCACCCTGGATTTAGAAATCTGCATTCTGATGATTCTAAGTGTTTATAAACCTAATTAGAAACAGAGACAAACTTGTAAGATGTGTCTCTTCTAGAGGAGCTGCTAGAAAGAACTGATATGTCTGCCTTTTTCTTGGTTATAGAATTCACATTTATTACCAATAGCTCTGATAAAATAATAGGAAGTTAGTTCTTTAGAAGAATTTAGTTCATGATCTACTAGAACTTACTTAAACTGTTTCCTACCTCGCCAAAGTACACAACACTGTATCTTTAAAGAATTATAAACAGCAGTTGGTTAGAGCAGACCAGCAATTTCTCCTTAATCAGATGATTGCACAGTTCTAAACAATTTGCTTAATGTTTTCCATCTGTGAGGGTTTTGTGACCACATTTTCGTCGTCTCAAGAACTTCATTGCATTTCTCCTTATAAACATTAATCTGCATCACAACTACCCTTATAAACATTAATGGATACTGTCTTTTGCATTAATCCATCTGAGGAGATTTGAAGATGCACCCGTACACGTATCCATCACTTTGCCAAGGATCTAAACTATCAGACGTGACCAAATGGCAACCGCAGTTCACTTTATGGATATAAAGATGTGATCATGGCTTTTCCATTGAGAGAGGGAGGAGGAACAAGACCAGGATCATGTTAGTACTCTATATTTTTTTAATATATCTTAAAATTAAACAGCCACTGTACTTGATGGGGAGCAAAAAGAAAAATCAACCAAATACTTGCCTTCACAAACACAATGAATGCAAAACATGTTTGAAATACGCCCTTTTCATTAGCAAAGAATAGTATCTAAACTGTGCATAAAATTATAGGTTTTATAAAACACAGAACTAGAAATCAAGGTTATTGAAACAGTTGTTTTCTGGTGAAAGCACTATCCACACAAATATATATTTAAAACCAATAGTTTTGTATGAACTGCCCAAACCTGAAGATTTCTGCGTAACAATTCTAAGTTTTAAGTTACTGGAACTAACAACCCTCACTTTCAAGCAAAGAGCATTAAGATACATAATCAAGTCACTAATAAGAGGATTCAGAAGTTATTAAATACTGAGCATGTTGTTTGGTTTTCCAACTCTAGCTTATTATGTGCAGGACAATAACAATGCTGCAAAGCTGTGAGAATTGTCATTTTGTGTGCAGCAAAGAAAATGGAATTAGTTCTGTAATAACTCAGAAAGATGTATTTCTAAAGGGGAAAAAAAGGGTTTTCCAGCTTGTATTTCTAGAAGCTTTAAAAAAAAAAAAAAAGGTAAAATCTTGCAATAGAAGTTATAAGACTACTACAGAAGAAGAGTGTAAATCTTAATTTTCTTTAGTTCTAACAGTGATTTGGTATCAACTCTGCTCGTAAGGTAATACATTGAATGGGGGGGGTTTTTTACACAGTGATTCTTGTGAGCCTGAAATGAGACCTCTCACTTCACATGCTGACCTCTACACAGCTATGTGCAGTGTCCAGGACCCTGGCACTGATCATGGGACTAATACTCCTGGTAAGCAGAGTTCAGGCACCAATTTTAGTGTTGGCTTGGTTTTGGGGTTTTTTTCCAAATGCCTAAGACTTGTATGTGAACATGAGGCAATTTAGAAGACTCTCTGGATTTCACCATCTGCCTTTTGTGTAGACATAGTCCCACCAGTTCCTGTGTGGCTGCAGGCAGATCACTGAAAAGCACAGAAAAGACAAATTATCTCCTCTTGGTTCCAATGCCTATCGTCATTTTGGCTCAGACCAGATGGAAATAGTCTAAAGCCTCAATTCTTCTAAAGACTTCCACGCCTCTCCTGGAAGCAGCAAAGTCTTTCTTGCTATGTGGAGATGACAGATGCAAAGTCTGGTGTGCATCAAGAACAATGAGAGGAAAGTGGCTGCTGAACTGTTAGGCACTGGTAAATCTCTGGCATATGACTGGCTTTGTGATTTCTTCAGGTTTTCACATCTAGTTTCTTTCTACGTAGTGGATCTAAAAACCAGCCTCTCATTCATCTCTACAAATATCTAGATAGACTTTCAAGTTTTAATCTTACCATTACTTATTTCAACAGCTTGCTTCTGTTCTTGTCAAGTCCTCATCATTCTGCCTGTATGCACTACTGCAAAATGCACTTCCCCATCTTTCCATGCATGGAAAGCATGGATTAGCTACCAAATACCTGATTACATCAGACCCACCTCACTTCTAAAGCTTTCCACAGCCTGTTCCTCCCCCATCTTCATTCCTAGCACCTCCAGGCAGCAATGCAAATCCTACCTCTGACATTGGGATCTGAAATCCCAGACCAGTTTATCTGTTTTCAAAGGAAGCTCCTTTGTGTCTCTCGTATTTTTCATTTCTCCTACACCTCTCATGCTGCAAAAGATTTATCCATAGCCTCTAAAAGGTAATTAATGTACTTCCTTAGATCGTTTTTTGAAACTCTCCTTCACTGTGATGTTTACAAGAAAATTCATAGTTTAGTCTATTACTACAGTCTGTTAATAGACTATAATTTAGTCTTGACCAGACAAACCAGAAGTGCTTCTCTTTTTCTTTATACCATCTTTTTGCATCCATCGTGGTTTGTGTTAGACTATACTCTCTAGAGCAAAGAGCGTTTTGTCTCCATGAACACACAAAGCCAACACAGAGGAGTCTATGTATGCCTTTGTTATATGTATATTTCAACACTGAAGTAATTTCATTTCAATTAATGTATTCCATTTGATCCCATTTTGATTTTGCTCTATTATTAGATATACAGGAAGTTGAACAGATGTGTATCAGCTTAGTCGATTTATCAACTTCAGCAAACAAATGAGTCAAGGGATAAAAATAGTCCTTTTTGATCGGCACTACTGGAAGCTTCTGCTCCAAGCAGTGGACACAGGGAGGTGGGAAGCAGCTTCCACCACTGAGACTGGCAACCCAGATCAAGCCTTTTTCATGTGGGTAACAGCACCCTGTTCACCCAGGCTGGCACAATGCGCACCCCACACGCATGACATGGTCAGGAGGCCATAAAACTATGAAGGCTTTGAAGCCACCACATTAGGTTGGGATTGTATCTGCCCTTATCTGAAGTTGCTTCTTTAAAGTCTTGACAGTCCAGTGCGGATGGGAATAAAGAACTGAGGTTTCCCACTAATTTAATTACCATCCCAAAAGTAGATTTTCATAAAGATTTTACTCATCAAGACATTTTTCACAGGCTGCAACAAACTGAAAATCTCAACAGATGTTAGAAAAAAAAAGACATGTCACTGGATTAATCTCAGAAAAAATGGTCGGTGGAAGGATGAAAGCACTGCCAGAATACCAAGTACATTATTTATACTTCTTTTCATACTGCATTTGTTCCGTGGGCAAAGCTGTTAGTGAGAGTACCAACAAAGTAAAACCCTGAAGACTGTTTTGAGAGGGGGAAGATAAATAATATGACAGACAGACCATGCCCAAGGATATGTCAGCAGACACTTATGTGACTGAATTTTGCTCACCAGCTTTGATACGTTGTCAAAGTCACTGACAAGTATTTATCTGCAGAGCAATCTTTTAATTAACTTTTTTCTCTAACAGAACTCTATCTGTGCTTCCAGCTAATGGCCTGTTAAATGAAGTTTAGCACTACCTCAATATTCAGAATGCATCAGTATCCAATGCCTCTATTACTGCCCTACCTCACAAATTGCTTATTTATCTATAAGTAAGTGACTAGCCACTGGTTAATGATAAAAATCCTAATAACCCTCTCTCACCAAAAGAAGCATGACCAGCAGGTCGAAGGAGGTGATCCTGCTCCTCTACTCTGCTCTCGTGAGACCTCAGTGTGCAATGATGGTGTCCTCAACATAGGAAGGACATGAAGCTGTTGGAGCAAGTCCAGAGGAGGCCACAAGGATGATCAGGGGCTGAAGCACCTCCCATATGAAGACAGGCTGAGAAAGCTGGGGCTGTTCAGCCTGGAGAAGAGAAGCTCTGGAGACCTCAGAGCAGCTTCCAGTGTCTGAAGGGGGCTACAAGGAGGCTGGAGAGGGACTCTTCAGCAGGGACTGTAGTGGTAGGACAAGGGGTGATGGGTTCAAACGGAAACAGGGGAAGTTCAGGTTAGACATAAGGCAGAAGTTCTTTACTGTGAGGGTGGTGAGGCACTGGAAAGGCTACCCAAAGAAGTGGCAAATGCTCCATCCCTGGCAGTGTTCAAGGCCAGTTTGGACAGAGCCTTGGGCGACACTGTCTAGTGTGAGGTGTCCCTGCCTATGGCAGAGGGTTGGAACTGAATGATCTTAAAGTCCTTTCCAACCCAAACCAGTCTGTGATTTTATGTATAAAATGATACAGATCTGAATTTTTCAAATTTAACAGACAACAAAAAAAAAAGAAAAAGTCTATTCTGAGGTATGAGTAATTTTGGACAAACTGGTGACTTAGAAAAGCAAGAATACTTGACAAACATGACCCTTGCATCCATGAATGCTGTCTGAGTGTTGCTATGCAGGTTTTTTCCTGAAGTAACTGGTGGTTTTCAATACATTAGGAACTGCACAGAAAGAGCCCAATAGCAGTTTATTTATCAAACCTGGGTGTTTGCTGGCACAAGATCTCATCGCTGTCTCTGTGTGACTGCAGCGTTTTGAGGTTAAGTAAGGTCGGATCTCATTACACTGGTCAGAAGCAGTGAAGAGTTGGACCTGTTTCAATCAGGTGCCCATGATTTGCCATCGTAAACAATGAAGTTATCCTGGTTCTTAGGATTGCTTTTTTTAAGCTATTAACTGTTAGACACATTTCTAGACTTATCTCTGTGGTGTAAAGAGTTAAGAACTTTGTTTAGTTTTGCCTGTCCTCTTCTTCATTCTCCAACTGTTAACAAAAGCACCGGACGTCAGAGGAGAGGGGGATGGAAAACAATACACTTTAAAGCCATTTGAAAACGCTCAAGCTCGGAACAACCGCATAATGCAAACCAGGCAAAACTCCTCTGCAAATATCAATTAATATTGTCTGATACTTTAGAATCATTTTGGTACTTTTTGTAGGCATCTCTTTTTTTCCTTTTTCTGTTGTTTTTTCCAGAAAAGAAATAATCAATCTGATCACAGGAAGGAGCTCTGCAGTGTAATGTGTATGAATACTCAGAAATCCTTCTCATATTGCAGAGATTTGGAAGGTTCTCTCCTGAAGCAGCACTCGCTGCTGCTCTATAATGCCTTTTCATAACCTGCAATTGGTATATTTATGAGGTTACTTCTTTTATTCTTTTCAAGGGAGGGAAAAGAAGTTCAAAGTTGTCAAACATGATGAACAAACTAGCGTGAGGTAATGTTTCCGAAATGTTCTGACATTACAGACAACACTAAAAGATGACCATTTCCAGGGACTGTTCTATTGCCCCAGGCAACAATGCAAGTTGCACTATTTCCCCCTGTTGTTTACTGGTTCTTGCCCTCAGTTTCTATGTTGGAAGTCCCACTCTTGATAAATCACAATCTGCTTAACTGACATAATTATGGGCAGTATAATAGAAAGCTGATTCAAGAGGAATAAAACACATGATCATTCCTATTGCTCTTTTTTAAAGTCACTGTAACTTCATTAAACTCCTATTACTGACTATTGTAGAGTGTAAAGAAGTAAAAAGGAAACTGATTTTACAGTTGAGAAATAGCTTCCTTAGAGCTAGCAGCTACTTAAATCTCAAATTAAGATAAGCTCACAGCAGGTCCAATGCATTTCAACGTGTAGCTGTGTTTTAATTTCCTTAAACCACAGGACATGTGTCACAAGGTTCCAGTAATGTCTGGAGTGAGAGATTCTGCACTGATAATGATGCAAAGTTTTAGACCCTGCAGTTCCAAAATGCATGGTATGCCACAGGAATTTCACAGAATTGAGATGATGATGCTCCTTTGCTTGTATGGGGTTCACATCTTCAAAGGCAGTAGTTTAGTTGTCATATTTGCACTCTCTTCTTTCTGAGTAACAAGAGTATCTTGAACACCATCAGCCTCCAAAACCATTTCCCTTTTTCATCCTACCTTTGAAAATTTCCTCTCACCAACCTAACAACGATTCTAGTTGATCAAGACATGGTGTGTCACCCATTTAAATCTCTTACACGTTGAGCCTTTCCCACGGTGATACATACTCTTTCCAGAGAGCACTCAAGCCCACTCCCCAGTCTATTTCCCACCACATCCCATGTCTACCTGCACAACCACTGAAGAACATTCTCTGTTTGCTCAGAACACGTAAGGTGATTCTGCTACTAAAACTTTTAAATCGATAGCTAGAAATCTATTTGAACTCATCTTTGTGGTTCTTATAATTATTATCATAGAATCATAACGTTCCAGTTGAGCAACCAAGTCACAGCATAAGCAGTAACACACACAGGATGAGGAAAAGCAAAGAACTCAAGCAGCTTTTCCAGAAGTTCACAAACTTGCTGAAATGGTCACCTCTCTTCAAATTCCATCAATGTACCTACACCTTGCCCTTCCAACAGTTAAACAGTCAGTGAATGAAAACTGGATTGAACTACAGCCATGAAAGTAAAAAGAAAGAAGCAGCTGTTGAAGACCACTCAGAGACAGGCAAATCTGTATTTTGATGGCTAGAAACAGACTGTGGTGCTACGTACTCTTGAGCTTATCACTGACATCTCTGAACAATACCACAACCTTTGCCAACTGTTCTTCAGTGGAGAAAGAGATAATTTCAGGAGGAGGATATTCAGCAATATGTAATTAACAAAAAATAGTTGATGGGTTTTTCCTTTCCACCCAAGCACCACCCCAAGTATCTCTAACACAGCTGCAATCAGCTCATAGACTCAGTAACTACAAGTCCATGTATTTCTTTCCATTTGATTGCACTGTTTTACAGTATCATTGCTGTATTATGTTCTGGTCAGTAATATTTTCAACCATTCCACGCTGGCAAATCACTAAGTACCTACTTTACAGAATGTAAAAACCTCTGTCACATCTACTTCAAGACTTTTAAGGTGTTTCTGCTGTTCAATGCACTCTTCAAATTCACTGACAGATTGTTAAACTAAATCTGCCAGTTTGTTTCTTAACAAAAGCACTTGATGCCTTTAAGCTTCTCCAGCCCTTTCGCTTTCCTGTATATTAATTCTAATTCCCTTTCTTTATGCATTCATCCAACTGGAATGTAAGGGAGGAACAATTATTTGATTGGTTTTATTCATGCACAGAATAACAAGTTATCTGCAAGGCAGCAACATGTGCTAATTTTAAACTATACCTTTTGGAAACTATACCTACTCTGGAAAACAGAATGTACTTAACATTTGCATTGCTTATTTTAGGTTAGAAAATAAAACTCTCTATTGGTGAAGGCTTGATGGAGTTGTGAATTTTATACTTTTTATACTTTACAGGGAAAATTTCCATAACGCTTCAGCATCTGATGGTACCAATACATTATTAAAACAAGACAATGTGTAGGCTTAGCATTACTTACAAACTTACCTGCTTTTCCATCCTGGTTGAATCGACAGTACTTTGAGTGCTCAAGCAGAGGCAGACATTGCTCAATAGGCGTCCAGACATATGTCTCTGGGCACAACAAGTCAGAGGGCCTGTACTGACCCTGGAAAGGAGAGAAGAAAAAAACAAGGAGAAAAAGAGAGTCATCATATCAGTTGCACAAGAACCCTCTGGCTAAAGCTTTCCAGATTTTCCTATGAACAAGGCATAGGTTTAATCTAATCTACACCAAATGAGTCAGAAATGGCTTCAATGAAACTGAAATCACAGCCTTACTTCTTCAGTAATTTCAGCACCATCTCAGGAATACAAACTTAGCCTTGGCACTTGATGAAAACATAAAATTAATGTAACACATTTTTATGGTATCCAAGATGAACTGGAAAGGTTTTGGCTTTGCTGACTGAAACGCGGTATTTAAGTTATCCTCTAGAGCTCTGCTGAGCTGGTGCCGACACTAAAAAACTCAGCACCTCCGAAAGCAGCTCATCTCAAGCGGTGGTAATTCTAGCAAATAATGGAGACCAAACAAAAAGTCCTAATAGAAGAAATAAAATCACGTAAGAGTAAGCAGGATGCTATTTTTATTGCATTAGTGATAGAGCATTTTGGTCATTGCTATGTGAATAGTAACATTTTCCTTGTAATTCATGGAGTTTTTCCTGGAAAAGCTTACAGGTAACGAATGATTAGTGAAATTGTACCATTTTCCCTTGATTTATTAAAAAGATATTCTTTGCAGACATTCCCAGAAACTAAACAGCCACCATTATTTTCCCTTCAGCTGCAGGGAAAATCACCACCTCAGCAATAATAACCCCCTCTAATCAGATCTTCATTTGATTTGAAATAAGATTATTCATCGGCCTGTAACTTAAGTCAAAACTCTATCTTTGAGCCATTATTCATTTTCTCCATATGCTCCCAGCGTGCAGAGCCATACGGTGGCAATACCAAATTCATTTTTAAACTGAAATTTCCTTACACTTATCAGCTTGAAAAAGACATACACTAAATAGAATGAAAAAGTTTAAGGCTCTCAATAATACAGATCTTGAAGGAACAGTTAAGCGACTGGCATTACAAGAAGTTATGCTGCAGTTGATGCAATTAAGTGTTCTTCTTCTCAATTACTTTAAACAGGTAATGAAGATGATCAGCTTGATATCAAGTTTGGTTTTTTTCTCCAACATCTACTACGAAAAAAGGTAAAATGGTCACGAATGAAGCTGACCAAGGTTTGGGAAGGGACATAGATAATCACTACAGGTACACTACAACCAGGTAATAAGGACTTCATTTTTTAAGTTGCATTCACAAGCTCTGCTGTTCTAGTAGACAAAAAAGATTCAACAATACCCAAATTTGGGGAATCAGAAGAAACTTTTTTTTAATGTCTGCAGAGGTTCCCAATTCTTTTTATTCTCTTAACGTTTGAATCTTCACGGGCTTCCAATGCCTAAAGGGGCTACAAGAAACCTGGAGAGGGGCTTTGGACAAGGGCCTGTAGGGACAGGACAAGGGGAATGGCTTTAACCTGCCAGAGGGGAGATTGAGATGAGCTCTGAGGCAGAAGCTCTTCCCTGTGAGGGTGCTGAGGCGCTGGCACAGGGTGCCCAGAGAAGCTGTGGCTGCCCCATCCCTGGCAGTGTTCAAGGCCAGGTTGGACACAGGGGCTTGGAGCAACCTGCTCTAGTGGAAGGTGTCCCTGCTCATGGCGGGGGCTTGGAACTGGATGAGCTTTAAGGTCCCTTCCAACACAAACCACTCCAGGATTCTATGATATTTGCAGTAGAATTAACATTTTTACCTTGTATTTCCCACCAACTGTAAATCGTTGAGTAAGAAATACAAAAATTATCTCCGATAAGAACTGTCCACATGAAAAAACCCCCAACCAAACCCAAACCAAGCTTCGTGCTGAACACTGTCAAATACCTGATGTATCTTTCTGAAACAAGTCTTTATGACTCTGATTTTCTCATTTGAAAAACATTCCTTGTAACTACTGTTGTTGCTTTTTGGGGTTATTTTTTTCTTTTTTTAATTAAATGCAAATTTTTATATTAAATTAAAACAATATTTCTCCCATTCCATGCAGAAGCTTAAACCTCCAGGCCTTAGAAAATCCTCTAAAGTGAGGGAATGGAAATGACATTATTAAATAAACCACTTTGAAACGTTATGCTATCTAAACAGAAATAGTTGAAAGGTATGTGAAGGTAATGCTTAAAGAACACTTTTAGTCACCATTACTCAAATGAAACAATTTAAGGACTTGGGGAGAAAAAAATAAGCCTTTTCAGTCAGTTAAAAAGACAAAATAGAACATAATTTCTTGTTGATTTAAAGACATTTTCTCAACTGGCCAAGAAGGCAGAAATAGCCAAGTAACCATCATTCAGAGCTATTGCTTAAGCACAGAAAGTACAAGGTGGCAATTTAGTCTTTGCTAGTTGTATGGGAGTACTCCTGGCTATAAGTAAAGATTGCTCATCCACTTACAGTTTTCATACAAGATACTGCCCCTGCATCTTGAAATTCATCACATTTGTGAATCCAACACGTGAAAATTGTTCCACTACGCAGCCCTATTCTAAATTTCCCAATTACTCCTATAACATCATATTCTGTCATAAAATGGGATGTGCTGTGAGCAGTCCCAAACATAAGAAGGAAACTGAGCTGTTAGAGCAAGTCCAGAGGAGGCCATGAGGATGATAAGGGGGCTGGAGCACCTCCTGTACGGAGACAGGCTGAGAGAGTTGGGGCTGTTCAGCCTGGAGAAGAGAAGCTGCGTGGAGACCTCAGAGCAGCTTCCAGTGTCTGAAGGGGGCCTATAAGGGTGCTGGGGAGGGACTCTTCATCAGGGACTGTAGCGATGGGACAAGGGGTGATGGGTTCAAACTTAAACAGGGGAAGTTCAGGTTAGATATAAGGAAGAAGTTCTTTACTGTGAGGGTGGTGAAGCACTGGAACAGGTTGCCCAGAGAAGTGGTAAATGCTCCATCCCTGGCAGTGTTCGAGGCCAGGTTGAACAGAGCCTTGGGTGACATAGTCTAATGTGAAGTGCCCCTGCCCATGGCAGGGGGTTGGAACTGGATGATCTTAAGGTCCTTTCCAACCATAACTATCTTGTGATTCTATGATTCTATGTATAAAAATAACTGCATTGCAGGATTACTAGTTTAGTTCTAACAAGAAAGAGCTCCTTTAGTACTGGGCAAAAGAGTAATGGCAAGAATTGATTATCCAATCCACCATTGCAGTTTCAGTATTAATTTTGGGTAACCAAATACCCTCCTTAGGAGGGAAAGAGGAAGAAATAGTTCTGAGGTGATTTCCTTCAGATGTTTTCCTTCCCTCAAATTTAGAATCTTGTTAATAAACATCCCTGAAGATACATGAGGCTGCAGTGATGACACACAATGTAATTAGAACATAAAAATTAAACAAGACATTGATGTTCTTCAACATCCCCTCTTTCTAAAAGTACTTCCAAACATACTAGAAGTCAGCTATTTCTCCCGTAAAGGCATTTTATTTACACTGCTGGTTAAAGCCACATCCCATGACCCATTCAAGGGAGGAAGTGGGAGCACAGAGACATACCGTGGCATTTCCCCACGAAAAGCGTTGGCGCTGTGTCTGTATTGATAGAATTAAAAAGGGAATCCACAGAATTTATTAAATCAAATGCAATGATTTCCAAGGACTTTTGCCCTTTTTTTTCCCCCTTCCCTAAGCACTTACTCTCAATTTACTTCCTTTCTTAAAAACGTTGCAAACCTCAATATGAAAATAAACAACTATGAATTCATCTCACTTTATTTTTATCCCTTTCCACTTATTTCTGGACTGTGAAAACATCTGAACCTGAGAACCCAGCCAGATTCTGCCTCATGTGCAGGAGCACCTTCACTTCATGAAAAATAGTCATAGTTCATTATTCATTGTAAAACAACTGCATAATATTAAAAGTTGCCTCTAAGAGTATGACTTATATTCCTTCTCACTCTTACTATTGCTGATTTGCAGTATATATACAACATAAATCCCAAATAGAAAGGGGATCTCCTGAAGGGTGCTGCTGCAGAGCTATTTATCACAGTAGAACTTCATCAGATTTGCAAAACTGGTTTTGAACAGGATTCTCTTTGGCTCCAGATTCAATTCGCACACATCTCACAAGTAATTCCATCGATGGTAAAATTCCACAACTGAAAACATTTTGCTTTCTTTTATCTCATACTATAACAGCTCTCGCACAGTAGCACTGTTTATGCTTGTCCAGACCATCTTGGGAATACTTAGACCACAAATCTTTCAACAAACGGTATTATCTTACAGACCATCCCTAAGCTCTTATCTTATGTTTCAGCATCTTAAATCCAGTACCACCTGCTGCTGAAGTGCACTCTGTCCATGTACAGCTGCACATATTTCCGTCTGTACATTTTGTCAAGAAGTATCCAACAAGACATCAAATGGAAATTAAAAAAAAAAATACATTTTCCTAATGTTTCATTGGTTTTGATGTTGTTTAAAATTTTCATGGACATTCAGCAACACTCTCCTTGAGACAGAATATGAACACATTTTGAGCTGTTGGAACAGCCACTGCAGGTCACACCAGATGTTCATGGGATTGCCAAATATTCCATCTGTCACAGCCATCTACTCAGCAAAGACTAAAAGAACAGTGTAAGCACATCGTGTTACTCAACCAATACTCCCTTGACCTCCAACACTTTGCAATACAGATCCTTCCACAACCAGGTAACTTCAGTAATGATGCATTTTGCCATTCAATAATCCTAAACAACTGCTTTGACCTACTTCAATCTGCAAACCGTAGTTCATTCCTACCTCTAGTCCAGAAACGCAGTGAACAATCATTGCCTTATCACCATGCTGCTCATGATTTTACACGATGGTACCTCCACCACACTGAAGAGACCTAAATTCTTTACTGCATCCTCTTACACAAGGTATTCTATACCTTCAACCATCCTAGTCAATCTTTGCTCCTTTGAAACAGGAAGAAAGGACCACAGAGGGAAAACATCCCAACAGTTTTGTTAAAGGAGTGGGAGAGCACAAGGTAAAAGAAAGATATAAAGAAAACAAAAGGAATAAAGCGCGTCTTTATAAATAAATATCTGACTAATCTACCAAATGGCTTGATTAAAAATGCAATATTGAAAATTAGTATAGGTAATAAATTCCTGAGTATGTGATTTCTTCTATCAAGTCAACTCAGTGCAGTACAAATGTGACTGTTTAATAGAAAATACCTCCAAGACATTTTATTTTCACTATCATTTAGAGCATTTTCCCTCCTACATAATATAAAGAGCCTTTAAGGTGCTTTCCCTTACAGGCTAAGAAATTTGGTGCTATTCAGTGTGGAGAAGAGAAGCTGCGTGGAGACCTCAGAGCAGCTTCCAGTGTCTGAAGGGGGCTACAAGGATGCTGAGGAGGGACTCTTCATCAGGGACTGTAGCGATAGGACAAGGGGTGATGGGTTCAAGCTTAAACAGGGGAAGTTTAGATTAGATATAAGGAAGAAGTTCTTTACTGTGAGAGTGGTGAGGCGCTGGAACAGGTTGCCCAAAGAAGTGGTAAATGCTCCATCCGAGGCAGTGTTCAAGGCCAGGTTGGACAGAGCCTTGGGTGACATGGTCTAGTGCAAGGTGTACCTGCCCATGGCAAGGGGTTGGAACTAGATGATCTTAAGGTCCTTTCCAACCATAACTATTCTATGATTTTAATTAGAAGCTTCTGGAAATACATTTTACAGTGAGGCTGCCAAGCCTAAATGAATACTTCACACCGTGATATTTTTTGTTTTACAGTTTCCAAATCAGAATCGACCAGAACTTCTCTGAACTTTTGTTCCATGGGAAGGGCAAAGGTTTTAATGAGACTTTAGTCTGGAGATTACTTCTGAAATATTTTGCAAAATCCGAGGGATTTGGTAAGCACTTGAGATGAAAAACACCAGCACAGTTTGTTTTTGTAGTGAGAGTAACATTTCAAATGTAAAACTACCGAGAAAGAGAATAGTCACGAAAACAAAGAAGGTCAAGCACCAGTAGTGCTGAAAAAACAAAATAGGAAGGTTAAACACACATTTAATTCTTTTATCAGGTACGGTTTACATCTGTGTTCTATTCTTTCACAATAAACCCATTGATCTTTTATTAAAAGTGAATTAAGACTTCCTTCAACTCCATTTCCAGCCAGCTGCCTAAAAAGAAGCTCTCTGACTAGGTAAATAAAGTAACCCCAAATATTCCACAGTGATCCATTAGAGCGGGGCAGCATGGGCTCAGAAAGAGCGTGCTAGGGTATAGGTTTATTAAATTCAGTCTTTGCAATGAAAGACAACCCCACTGGAATCCCATAAGCAGAGTATTACAGCAGACCCTTGCTCCCTGATTTCATTACATAAACAGAAATGGACTTTATCGATCCCCAGGAGAGTCCTTGCAAGTAACTGGAGCTCCTGTGTTTTCACAGGGGGAGGTGGGACCGTGCTGCGTTGTGCCCACACGGTGAGTGGGGACATCTGAATCTGTTTGGGATTGAATCCATGCCACTCACATGGGATCCGTCTGTGGAAGGCATGAAAGACTCTAGGAAAACGACAAAACACCCGCAGCTCACAGAACCCCAACTATAGAAAAGTATATGAAGCTTGTCCTTCCTTATCAAAAATCTGTGCTGATTCTCATTCTTTTAGCTACATTATCACAGGCACAAAACCTGTGTAATGGGGATTTTACAGGCTAGGCAGGGAGCTGTAAAGTGCTTCCCAACGCATCTCAAACATCGAAACTCAGAGCAAACACCTACCTTCTCCTGTATTGTTTGGTTCCCTGTTAATGAAATGTAATCATTTGAAGTTGTATCTCAAGAAGAGTTATACCAACACTTACTTAGATCAGCTAATTTGTTATTACATTACTTTTTTGCTATGTTATAGAATCATAGAATAGTTTAGGTTGGAAAGGACCTTAAGATCATCTAGTTCCAATCCTCTGCCATGGGCAGGGACACCTCACACTAGACCACATCACGCAAGGCTCTGTCCAACCTGGCCTTGAACACTGCCAGGGATGGAGCATTTACCCCTTCTTTAGGCAACCTGTTCCAGTGCCCCAACAATCTTCAAACTGACTGGCCCAAGCAATGGTATAATTTGCCAGCTTTCACATCTTTTCTGTTTATTTCCCAATCATTGTGAAGCATTAAAAGAAATTACTAATGATAAACTGTTTTCAAAGAGAAAATAGTTATGGCACTTGTTTCCTGTATGTCTTACAACTAAGTAGGAAACAAACAGTTTCCTACAAATATTGACTATATATTTTTACTCAGCTGTTTTTCACTCAGTATAAGAAAATTTTAGTGTTTCAGAAGGTTTTTCATAGTGTCCCTTCTGTAAATAAAATACCTCAGGTTAAGTGTAAACCAAATTAAGATAATAAGTAAAAGACAAAAAGAAAGACAGCCAAGATCCACGCTCAATATCCTTGAACTATCATGCCATTATTTGGCATGTCTACATGCTCTTAACCCAACACAGAAATGGAATTAAATGAAATTTATCTTAAATATCACTCAGATTTAAGGTGTATATATATATAGGCATATAAAGCGCTGAGATATATGTCTTGTGTTCAGCCTATGGTCTGCACAGAAGCACTTAAAAAAGAAATACTTTCCCCCAACAAAATACCTTCAGAAAGTATTATAATTTCTTTGCTTTCTCAACACATGCTCTGCCTACGAATCTCCTCAATTGCTTGGATTCTTCTGTCTTCAGAACTCAGTGACTTAGTGTACACGTGAAGTAGCTGCTTTCACCTTGTTATCTTTCATAGAAGTTATCTGAAATATTTAACAGTTTCTAGCTTGCTTTTGATACTGGAAAGTGGCCAACAGCTGCCTGAAAAGGCTCGTGGACTGCTAGAGAAAAAACTGCTTTCCACTGAGGAAAAAGGGGGAAATGTGGGACAGGTTTTCCCCTCCCACCCCATTAATCTCTAACACTCTCCAGCTCTTCTGCTGTCTTTTATACACCAATATTATCTCTCCCTCCACTCACTGAGTATAACATGCTAAGGGAGGCTGTGGATGTTTATGTCACAGGATCCAAGCTAGGAACTGCTGCACACCAATATACAACTGTGCCACCAGCAAGACCCAAGAAGCGAACAAAGTGCTGCTTGAGATAATGCATAGCCACGACCAGATCAAACCAATCCTATTATCCTGACACCACTGTGTTAATCAGTGAGATAATTCTGGTTTCAGTTTGTAAGTTAACAGAATTGGCATGCTGAAGAGACTTCAGCTTCACTGTCCTAGAGGGTTTCTGCAGAAGCGATGTGTGCCCAGCGAGCATTTATTATCTCTGGTTTATCAGCTGGAGATGCAACTGTCCAAAGCTAAAGATAACACACAGCTCTGAGCATATACTCTGTCAACTACCTTCAAGCATTGCTTTCTCCTCCAGGACTTCTTGCCAGAAGCTTGTTGTTTTTCATTTACAAGGACCAGAAAGTGAGTGTTTTCCACTGTTTGTTGTTCTAAGCGACTAAAGCCACTCTACGTGAAGCCACCATGATAAAGCCACTGTATCTGGAATAAACCCAGTAATCAGGCTTGCACAACAGAGGTAAAAAGATGTATGCATGTTCAGGAATTACATCGTACAACTACACTTGTCAAATCTCCTCCATAACTAGATAGACAAACACATATTTAAAGGAATACTTATGAAAATGTTATTTAACAATAACTTTTGGAGGGGGCAGTTGTCAGTCTCTTACGTTCAGATTCTTTGCATTTTGAGATTTACTCAAGCCAATGGGTGCAATAACTGCAGTAACTTGGACACAAGCCATTAAATATCTGTGCCTATTCTCACTCGTTCTCACTCATTTTCGTTTCCTGAATAAGAAAGATTGATAGATACATACATACAAGTCCTACATTTGCTGTTCTTACATTTTGGTAAACTTAATCTGAACAGTGAATGCTACAAGGCTGAATTTGCCACGTGTATGGTGTTTCACACCATATAGGCAACAAACAAAACATTACAAAATGGACCCTTCAAGACCAGTGATTTACCCTATAACAATATTTACCCTATGACAGCTATTGTACCCTGGTTCCTGGCTTTTGATGACAGAAAGAGCGTGTTTATGGATTCTGAACTGCCCTGAGCTGGCTGACTGTTTATCCAAAGCTGAAATAATATCCAAATGACAGACAAGTATGAGGACAACTCCTGAAACTGAGAAACAAAGAGAAATATTACAAGCATGTAGCTACTCAACAAGCTTACATAAAATCAGGGTCACTTTTCAAGCACGTTTCTAAGTACTTTTACATTATCAAACTACTGATGTGCCTGGTTTGCCTTTTTGCATTTCCTAAGGTTCCTTTTTTCCCCTCAATCATTTATTTCTTCCTTATATTTGTTAATCTGTGCTGTATACATGGCATCTCATTAAAAGAGACTATTAAAACTATGTTTAGCTTTCAATGTTGCTATATAAACTTTGACATACAAAAAGAAGAGATACTGATATGAGATGTTACCTACAGGAAAACTCGACTGTACATTCCTGGCTGGAACTCCAGAGGCTGCTACCAAGAATATTAAACATTTATTATCTTCAAATATTGCCATTTTATCTCATTTACTAATACTTAGTATGAATGTTCGTAAACTGGCAGAATAGTGACATTAACACAAGACTGAAATCCCAAAGAATGTTTCTAATTCAGGGTGTATTTGTATACATTTAGAGACCGAGATTCCCTATGAATTCTCTACTGAATTCCCTACGAATTCAGCTGTATGTTCAAAAAAATTACAGGAAAAAACATGTCTTTGTGATTTTAAATGCAAATATGTAAAACCAGTTAATATTTACCAGAAATTGCCATTAAAAATCCAGTGGGGAACTAATTAAAGCTGATTTCACACAGATACACTTCGGAAGCTGGACGCTAGTATCTACCTTGCCCATAAAGAAGCTACTCAAGAATCCTAACAAAAGTAGCACAGTTTGGGCAAGTTTGAGTGGAGAACAATAAGAAAGAAGAGTTCAGCTTGTATATTTGATGACTATTCACTTCTCTGCGTTTTAGCCACCTTTTTGCACAACTTAAAAAGATATCAAGTGTATTACAGGGAAAAAAATGTAGTACGCGTTGTCTTTTTACTCCAACAAACAAAGGTCTCGGGGAATGAAAATCATATGAATCCTGAAATGGAACTTGTTTACTTTAAATCTGCAGCAGAAATTCTGAAGGAGACCCCAGCATTAAACTTGGAAAGAGAGATTAAAAGAAAAACTCTGACAAAAAGATAAAACCCAAGTAGGGGCCTCAAGAGGAATGCTTCGTTAGAGACACACCAACTATGTTGACTTAGGTCTATCTCAAAAGGAGTTTATTTTGGCAGCTGTGAGAAGCAAAAGGAGAAAAGAAAAAGAAAGAAAAAGGGAAGAGAAGTGTTTCAGTCATGTGGATCCTGTATCTTTCTCTCAAAGAGGTGCCATAAAGTGACAGTATTTTTTTACTTCACTAAATTAAATGTATGAAATCAAGTATTAAAGTTTATTTTCTTACATTTAACATAAAACGAAATAATCACAGGGAAAATATGCACAGTATCATACGCTTTACACTGACATACACAAAACTGTCACACTGCTATCAAATAGATATAAACATACATTAATACTGCACTAGCTGGAGTCATAGCTAAAAGAACAGCATTCATCCAAGCAGCCTACAGACATGCTCCACAGGAAAGCTAAATTAATGTCCTGTCAAAGAGGTTACTACTATCTGGTTATCAAAATAAAAACACTACAGACCATGTTTATTTAATAGGGAAAAACCCAGAAATCCAAACACAACATTAAATTGATAGAATTTAAATGAAAATGAGCATGTTTTAAAACATATTTCTGTACAACTGCACAGGGAGCCAGAAAATTAACATGCACCAGAACTGAACCACCAGCACAACAGAAATGGATGTGAGGGCAGAGGGCATCAGTTTCCGCTTATTTTAGAACACACTGACTGTGATTAGGACGTACCAAGAAGTAAACCAATACAAATGAACTTTTTAATCCTCTGTGGTGATTAAAAGTAAACAGGGAGTACTACCCTTACTTATGATTCACTTCAACTCAAATCTGGTTTTTTCCTCATCTTTTGAAGCAGTGATTCTAAATGATGACACAAGGGAAAACCAGGTATATTCTGCACCAAGACACAGTATTTACTTTTCAGGTATCTAAGAAGTCTCCACTTTACTCTTTCTAGAGATGCGTAACACACACTTGACCCAACTGTATGTTCCCGGGTTCTGGATAAAACTATCCACCACTGTGCACCAACAGACCGCACAGAAATCTGCATTTCTTCCTGTCCAGGAATTTCTCTGTATTTTTAGTGCTTTTGACAATTCTTTGCCTGTATGTCTATCTTCAAATCAAACTTCCCATTACAGCCGTTGTGCTCTGTGGTTGCCTCCAAGACCTTATGCCATTTTCCCCAGCAAGCACCAGTGCTCATGAGTGTCCAAGCTTTCCGCATCTTTCCTAGCATCTCTCCAATGACTCTACTCAAAGAGTTCTCCCTGGAGCCCCAAACCTTCTCTTCCCGCAGCTCCAAAACTTAACCCTTCATCCCACTCAATCATCCATGAGCCCCAAGCTGCTCAGAGCACTCTTGCTACTCAGTTCCCTTCTCCTGCTCCACCTTACATATCCGATGCATCTCTGCATTACCACCCATACCCATCACACCACCCTGTACAGGGAATACAACCCTGTACTAGTTTCCCAACATCCTGCTGCTGCCTCTGATGGGGTTCCCAAAAACTCAGCCAGAAACACATAGAAACTTGCCAAAAATCTATCCAGACAAGGTGCTGGGGGCAAGAAAACAAGACGTATCCAGGGAAGTCTGGGCTGATGGTAGCCTTACACTGAATAAATAATTTCATACTTCACCTTCATGCCCAGCTACTGACTCAGCTTATGGAATAGTTGAAGACATAATAAATACTTGAGTAATTGACAGCTTTTCAAATGGTGAAACACTGATATTCCCACATTGAAATTAAGAGCTCAGAAGTGGGATGTTGGCTTTAGATTGAGATATGCTATGTGGGATTTTCAAAAGCATTTACAGTATTTATGCAACTAAATCATGTTGAAAAAACAGCGTCACTTGAAAAACTGACACTCCAGCTTTTTTCATTTGCACTTGTTTCATACACCTAAGAACAAGAAATAATATGCTGAACTGGCAATTCAGAACAGTACAAGATTTTTAACGTTAAGGCTTTTTAGCAATGTATGGTAGACTTGGCATGATTTTGAAGTCTAACAATACAAAAACCTAGTAAAAGCAAAATAATTTAGGCTTAGTCGTTAAACAGTGAATTACACGCAAACCGGCATTGAAGAAAACTTCAACAACAGTGCTACATATATGCAAAGAGGTGTTAACAATAACCTTGGGATAATAGAAAGGAGTAATGTTGTAGAGAAGACAGCGCAAGAAAGCTTATTGGTAAAAGCTTCATTTCTGGAAGATTTTGACTAAATAACATTCATAGACTCCTAGAACGCTTTGTGTTGGAAGGGACCTTAAAGCTCATCCAGTCCCAACCCCCTGCCACGGGCAGGAACACCTTCCACTAGAGCAGGTTGCTCCAAGCCCCTGTGTCCAACCTGGCCTTGAACACTGCCAGGGATGGAGCAGCCACAGCATCTCTGGGCACCCTGTGCCAGCGCCTCAGCACCCTCACAGGGAAGAGCTTCTGCCTAAGAGCTCATCTATATCTATCCTTTATTGGGAAATTCAAGTTAACACACACAGAAAGATGTTATTCAGACTAAGAATCTAAAGGATAAAATAAGGCAATGATAAATCTCCGTGTTTAAGTGTCTACAATTTACATTATGAAGACAAGAGTAACACACCTCTGCCAAAAAATCCAAACCTACTTGTCTCCTTTACATCTGCAGATTGAAGAATGAATAAATAAATAAAAAGGCTTGCTTTACCAGTGTTCCAAGCATGTGTTAGAACTTAAACCTTAACAGCAAGTAAAGCAACAGCTATCTGTACAAAGTTATCAACAAGTATCTGCCTGTACATTCTGGACCATCAAAAGAAGTACACTTTAGAAGAGGTTTCTTCTCTTGTCCCTAAAACTGTTTATTTTCACAGTAGATTTGCACTCATGGAATAAGCATTCTAAATTTAGGCCCATTTTGTTTGTGCAGGGTTTGTTACACAAGCTGGCTTTGTTTGCTGGGAGAGCAGGATTTGTAAACAAAGCCTCTCTGTGCTCTCCGAGGAGTCCGTTCTCAGCAGGAGAGCATCTCCTTCACCTTGGGATCATCTCAGTATGTGGAGCTTACAAACCTCAATTTGAACCAAAGCCATTCTTGATTTCACTGCGGAGCCTCAAAATGAGACAATAATCTATGTGGTCTCCAAAAGTGGATGTGTGTAAAGCAAAGCAGCCAGGCATCACGGTTCCCCTACATGACCTGCAAACATCTGCTGCAGAAGCCGAACACCCAACATGTCCAAAAGAGGAATCCGAACTGCCACCACAGCCCACACCAGCCTCCGTTCCTCTTCACCTTAACACTCAGGGCTCTAAAACAGGCTGTAGCTGCATTAGTTGCAGAAGAAAAAATTAAGAGAGCCCCAGTTTCTAAGCTTCAATGCAAGTCCCTTTGAGACCATGCTAAATTTAACTAGGGGAAGAATCCAAATATAGGAACACTAAACAAAAGTAGGAACATGACATAGAAAACATGGCTAGATAAAGATGTGTTCTGAATTTTTGTCAAGCTATTTTGCAGGGAATAATAACTGCCTGAGGACATAATACAGTAAAAACAATTGTACCCTTTCAACATGCTCTTTTTGACATTGACCAGGCTGAGAGAGCTGGCCTGGTTCAGCCTGGAGAGGAGAAGACTCCTTAAGGGGACACCTTAGAGCAGCTCCAGTGCCTAAAGGGGCTCCAGGAAACCTGGAGAAGAACTTTTAACAAGGGCCTGTAGGGACAAGCCAAGGGGAATGGCTTTAACCTGCCAGAGGGGAGATTGAGATGAGCTCTTAGGCAGAAGCTCTTCCCTGTGAGGGTGCTGAGGCGCTGGCACAGGGTGCCCAGAGAAGCTGTGGCTGCCCCATCCCTGGCAGTGTTCAAGGCCAGGTTGGACACAGGGGCTTCGAGCAACCTGCTCTAGGGGAAGGTGTCCCTGCCCGTGGCAGGGGTTGGGACTGGATGAACTTTAAGGTCCCTTCCAAACCAAACCATTCTAGGATTCTATGACTTATTTTCAAACTTCTCCTTATGTTAATTAACTTTGTCTCCTTAATTGTAAACAAAATAAACTTGTAATACTCTAATTCTTGTCAAAAAAGTCAATTTTTATCATAGAAAGCTGAACAAAATGAAATTAGAGTAGCAAATTTTGTAGTGCAATTCTGCATGCAGGTTTTGCATCTATTAGCAATGTAAATGCACACGTGCATGCTTGTGGCTCTGTAAAACTGCCCAACACTATTCTCATAGCTGATTAGAACAGATTCACTATTACGCTTTCATCTGAACTACTACCATTAAAAGGTACACAAATGTCTCCTTCCATGTTTAGGAAAACATTATGTATCCCCAAAGTCTTTGAGCTGAAACATCAACACTTCAGTTTTCTCTTAATGCCAGATGTTTGGATACTGCTTTCTTTCTAATCACCTTTGCAGAAGAAAACAAGTTGGAAGGCAAATGGGCTGCAATCAGTATATTAAACATAGATCCAAATACAGGATTAGGGGAGTATTAAAATTAGAACTCATTTATAAGCATCAAGCACTTTGTTGACATTCTAACAGTTTCTAATCCTCACTTTTCAGAATTTAAACTAATTAAATATTGCCCAGGCAATCCGTTTGCTTTATTTGAAGTCAACAAAGCTCCACACTGTATTTGTGTACACGCATATCTTGAAACACAGAAGCAGTTTCACATACTTCCATACGTTTTAACACATTTCTAAAATAGAAGGCAAAGTATAATCAATATTTGTATGCTTAGCATCATATGCCAGTAAATATTGACACAATAGCTTAATCCAGATGTACACATCTAAAGGGAAGTGGCCAAAAGTGTTTCTAAACTTTCCTGCCTCCTATTCAGCCTTGGTGGCCTCCGAAGCTGTTTCAGTGTATGCGCAGTGGGCGCTCAGAGGCTGTTGTGCTGATGAGCCTTGGCAAAAGCGTGGCACATTCCAGCCCCACCACCTCCCCTGCAGAAGGTCTCCAGCTGCCCCTTTAGGGCAGTTTTCTTCTGGTGTTGCACAGCTCAAGCTACCTAATGCAGCCAGGAGCCGAAGATTTGGCTGAAAACCCAGAAAGAGTTCATAAATCTCAGGAAAGGAACAACATCTGCAGTTTTAAGAGACCCTCAGGAGAAGGTGCTTCGTTTGTTGTTGCTCTAAAGACATGCAACCACCTCAGAGGCAAGAGGATTAAAGAAAGCCCATCAGAATTTAGCTTGCAGCATACTAGAGATTTTAGACACTTTAGCGGTAGTTTGCAGCTTTTTAATGGGTAATGGCTTGAGGAATATTAGCATCTCTTTTCTTGGATCATCACACTAACTTCTTCCCACATCACAAGGAAATGTACTACCATTTAAAACTTCATCAGAAGGTGGGGCTGTTACTACAGGCATTTGAGGACTAACAATTCAGTCATCAATGTGATCAAGGCATTTAATGTTGAGTTTCTTTAACATCCCCCTCTAAGAGAGAATCATACTGTGCTTATAAATCCACGAATCCATCATCAGCAACAAACAGCAAAACAGACACAGTTCTGAGAAGGAAAGCAGTTTATCTTCTAAAATAAAGCTTCAGTGAGGTCTTACAAACTGAGATCTTTTAGAAGCACACAATGATTGATGAGAAACACATGAAACGCTATCTTGTGATAATTCAGGCTGCATGGATGCTGTCCCTTGGATCCTTTCTCAATGGCACACCTAATTTAGCAGGAATTGTGGTGAAGCAGCCCCAAAGCTTCTCCTTATAGAGACCTTCCCACCTGATCTTACTGCTCAAAGGAGGATGGAGCCGGGAGGTGGCTGGTCTCTTCTCCCAAGGAACAAGTGACAGGACAAGAGGAAACAGCCTCACGCTGCACGCGGGGAGGTTTAGACTGGAGATTAGGAACAATTTCCTCACAGACAGGGCGCTCAGGCATTGGAACAGGCTGCCCAGGGCAGTGCTGGAGTCACTGTCCCTGGAAGTGATAACACACCGTGCACACGAGGCCCTCAGTGCCATGGGTTAGTGGTGGCCTTGGCAGTGCTGGGGAATGGTTGGACTTGATGATCTCAAAGGTCTTTTCCAACCTCACTGACTGTATGATTCTATGATCTTCAGATTGCCCAAACTGAGAAGCAAAGGCAGAATCAGAGATGGGCTCTTGGGCTCTCAGCTGGCACTACTGCATTGTACTTGGGGTGCTTCACTGACACGATGACATAAATGAAGGATGCAAAGAGTAGCAATATGCTGTAACATCCCTCCACCTTCCTCCCTTTTCCCCTGAATGGAAGATCATTAAAAGCAATGAATAGCAAGCCACACAATGCCAGCTGGTAATGACTAAAATGGAAAGAACGTAGAAAAAAAGTAATTCATAAAATAAATCACAGATCAACCATACTGACCATATTAGCCCTAAGTAACCCTTCAGAACAGTAGCCTCAATATCTTCAATAAATAAATAAACCCTATAGATCAGCAGAACAAAAAGCTCATCTTGTCTTCTGTCCATTCATAGAACAGCAGCACATTTGTGTTGGGACAAAGAGAGAATTTGCTTCCTGTGTACTTTTGCTCCCTGAACCCATTCTTCTTCAGTTTGCTGACAATGGGGCCATTTTCATACTCTTTTTTTTTTTGGGGGGGGGGGGGTGTCATTCTATCTCAGTGTTATTTGTGAAAACATTTTGATTTCGAACAAGAAATGGGAAGGAAGCAAATGGTATCATGTTCTATTAAAATAGATGATCTACTCCCTTGAAACCTTTCTAGTAAGAATCCCAAAACTATGCTACACATCTAACACAGCGAATAATCACTCTTAACAGTTTCAGATATTCCTTTTGGAACAGTTCAGTTATTCAGTTGAAAACAACTAAACGGAATAGTCTGCAGCAGTGGTTAACTCTCTTACATGATAAACAGAAACCTCAGAGCAGTGTCTGGAAACAGCAAGGGGGTTTGAGGGGTTTTGGTGGTTGTTTTCTTTTCGTTTCACGCTCAAAGACAACAGTTGCCCAAGCCCCCAGGTCTTGCTAGGCCTCTCCAACAAGGTAACCTTTGAAAGCCTTTGGGAACTGATTTTATTAGATTAAGGAAAAGCTTTAAAGAAGCTGTAACAGAAACACTTCACTTCTCCATTGACACTTCTGCGTGGGGCCCTGCTCTGTGCAACCTCTTAGAGCTCCAGTGTCCTCATGATAGTCTTTGTGAAACCACAGCACCATCCAAGAGGCTGTCAGGCTCCACTAACTTCAACTGCTGCTTCTGATACCCATTAACAGCAGTATAGATTTGTGTTTAAATTACTTGCATCTGAACAAGGTTGGTTGCTACCACAGGAGAAAATGAAGTAAGCTCCTCCCCTACTAGTGATATGCTGGTGGTGTGAAAACACAATTAATTGCCATCATCTGCAACCAGTATTAACCCACCTTTATTCTGGGTTTTGGTTATTCTTAATTTGTTACTTTCTTTGAGATGCCACTTGCAGGATTTACTAGAATATTATAAATATACTACATGATCTTTAAGGTCCCTTCCAACCCAAACCATTCTATGATATGAAATAATATTTTACTATAATAAGGAAGACGAAACTCATCCAGAAGATCACCAAAGACACTGTAAGGAACAACCACAGAACCCTCTATGTTGAGTGACCCCATTTAACGGCAATATTCTCTCCTATAAGAGAAATGTAACTTTTAGCAGAGACTTAGCTAAACCAGAGTGAACACCAGAGATTCAAGAGCATATACAACTGTGCTTTCATAGCTACTTAGTCACAAACATTAAAAATATCTCAGCTTATGTCCCAATTTAGCCCATTCTGAAAACTTTGTAGTCACACAATTCCCATTTCCTTCTCCTTTCCGCCCTTTCTCCTTGCCTCTGGAGCCTACCATCTTCTTTAGTACAATGAAGGCAATCACTCATGTTATTTAAATAAATGGTAGAAGCTGCCCTCAGCATTTGAGGCCTAATTTTAGATACCATTCTCTAGGACAGAAATGCATCAGTTGATGAAAATCTATCAGACTGCATAAAGAATGACTTCAAAAATGAGACTTGGAGAAAAGAAGGGGTTTTTCTGGTGGGTGGTTGGGTTGGGTTTTAGCAAAAATTAGAGCAGGCCAGGAAGATACATGATGGTGGCCATCAGGTTTAGAAAGAAGGGTGTTACAAAAAGAAGAGAAATAACATGGGGGTTTATGTGCACAATGGGAGGTAGGAGAAAATGTAATACTCTTTCAGAAGAAAAGTTCAGGTCAGACAGTAAAAAAAGCATTTCAATGGGGAGCACAAGAATGTATAAGTATATAGCCACTGATGTATGCAGACCTGTATAAGTTTGCCAAGGGAGGCCTTAGGCACACAAATGTCCAACGGGTCTTAAAAGTTAGCACAAATATAGTTGAATCTGTGTTGGAGTAAGGGGATAGACCCCATAATCCCCCACAGCCCCTGACAAGTCTGCTTTGCTATGATTCCGTTTTTCCCTCCTGGCTCCAAACCATTCCCCTTTACAGGAATTATCAAGACTGAGGCTAAATAGAACCTCATTAATGCACTTGCACTTGGAGACTGAGTACAGTCAGCAGCTAAACAAACTCAAAGAAAATAATCATTCAAAATCATAAATTGTCATCTAGATTAAATGTAACACCTCAGAGAAGTGTACTGTGATACCTCTGTAAAATTAATGAGGTCTTAGCAAAACCAGACCTCATTAAAGTATCTACCATTAAATCTTTCCTGGAAAAGTGGAGAAAAAACATCTCTTGTGGAGATTAACTGGCTTGTCAGCCAGCTCCTACTGTATAGACCACAAGGTGAAATACAGCAGAGCCAGGAAAAGCAGGAGTTCGTGGCTTTCAGACCAAATAAATTCCACTTGACAATATTGCCTAATTAGAGCTAATATAATCAGCAAAACTGCAAAAATAAGGAAGATTGCTGTTACAGTAACAGCAATCCTATTTGAAGTTAAATGAGAGATGCAATACTCCAAGCATTGCCAGATTCAATAACTGCAGTAAATAGATAAAACTAACCAGAGTTTCCATGACTTACACTTCAGTGACAGATTTAAAGGGCTGATTTTTCTGCAGGACACAAGAACTCTGATATTTTGCCCAACACTTGAAAACTGGCATGAACAACTTCACACCGAGACTATGTTAGGAAAACTGAAGAGCATAATCTTCAACTCTTCATATTCAAATTCGCTCACTTTTGGGAATACCCACAAAGGCGCAGGTAGAGAGATGAGAATCAGAAGAATGTTAACTGGTGTTTGAGAGCCATCCAAAAATGATTAAATCGACAAAAAAAAATGAAGTGAAGCCGACAAAGCAGCAGTAGATTAATTCATTTTCTTGTTAGAAACTTCAGAAATCCACTCAATTCCATGCATTCTTATGCTTACGAACCAGCAAGGACTAATGGATTTATAGAACTGTAATTGGAATATTCTGAAATGTGAATTGTGACCTCATGGTTGGACTTGATGATCTTCAAGGTCTTTTCCAACATGGTTGATTCTGTGTTTCCTCAGATGAAGGAGAAAAATGAAAGACACATGAATTGTAAAATATATTATAGCCCCTCTAAAAACAAAACCCAAACAAAACCTACACCTCTCTTGTCTCTATATTTCACAGTTTACAGTCTTCATTTTAATTGCTAATGGTTGCTATGGAGCCCCCTCAAATAAGCCTTCAAATAAGATTTAGTACAAGTCAGCACTAAGCAATGGTTTTATGACTATGCAGAGACATGAATTAGACATGATAAATTTCTAGCTGCTATTATCATTCAGAAGATGGTTTGCCACAGGTTTGTTCACATGATCCTGAATAAATCTTTTTAGCAGCTCCTTTTAACAGGGACAGGCAAGTTACCTCCAATAACTCTGAGAACATCCACCAGTATAGAATTGGCCTGCAATTTAACAGGCCATACCTCTTATTCTTGTGCTTTCATGAAAACAAAGTAAGATTTTAGATTACTTCAGCCTCACACAAATACCAAAATCACATTTATTAAAGAAACACTATAGGAAAGTTATCCCAAGTTAATAAAACTCCCGTAACAAGTAAAAGGTGCAGAACTTATCCGTGCTGATGTGCATGTGCAGGTAGTTAATACCATCTCTATCACAACATCTGAACTGTGAAACCTCAACGTCTACCTCCTTATGCACAACATATTCCCACCGTATGCAAAATCTTTACTGATATCAAAATCATTAGCAGCAAAATTATCATCATCAAAATCAGTAAATCACCAATATTTGAGCCTGATACTTAAATTACCTGATATTTAAATCAGTAATGGAATTACTAAAAGACACTTTGAACCTTCCTCTGAAATAACTTCTATGGGAACTGGTTCTTTTGAGGGTTCTGTGGTTGGTTGGTTTTGGGTGGAGGGATGTGTTTGAGGTTTTAAGACTGCATGAAAATAATGTAACCTGATCCAAGCCTCATACAGAAGATAATGAAGAGTTTTAAAAGGACCTACTCCTATTTAATAGTATTTCTTTCTCCACTATAGAGAAGTAAAGCATCAAAAAAATAAAGTTTACTCAATTTGAGGAAATCTATTCTGCAATCAAAGACCCATCAAATAAAAAGTTATAGGTATTCAGCTGAAACTGCAGCAAGGCCTTGTCTCATCCTGAAAATGATGTTCAGATAAATTCCATTGAAACTTGTACAACATACACCCCAAAATTTCTGCTTTTGGACATGTTTATTTTCTCAAGGGGTAGTACAGTAACGAGAAAGAGACTTGTTCACTTTAGAGACATTTTCTACCTGATAAAAGCCTACAAATAATACAGTCAGGCACAAATATACGTATCGTTTTCACTGCAGTTCTGCTACACTTAAATCACCTTAAACTTCAAGTAAACAACTGAAAAGAAATCCACATTTCAAACACTAGAAAAATAAAGCCCTGGGGGCATGGATATATTTTTCCCAAGGGAATTCTAATTGACCAAACCTAAGTCCTGACTGCAAATAATTTAAAAGGAAAACTAAAGAATAAAAGACAAGGTTGGGATCTCTGCTTTTTTCTAGTAGAAAAATGGGATTCCAACTGGTTTTACCCCTGCAAACGCTGTGTGAAATTCAGCACAGCTTCAACACTTGCACCAAGGAAGAACTATAGCAATTTACAATTACACACAGGATAAAACAGCAGCTTAGGAAACAGAGAAGTAACTACATTCATTATCATTACCTGCTATGAAAATTACATGGAAACTGGTATTTTGCTTTTAATAATTATACTTTCAGTGGAAATCCACTGATAGCATTCAATAATGTTGTTGCTCTCCAGAAGGCAGCATCTCCTGATTCCTGTTTTTTAATGCTCACAATAATGTAGTTTTCACAACTTGATGCTGCAATCATGAATATATGACTTATCAGATCCAAAAAACAGCCAAGCTTCTAGTTAAAACACATTTGATAAAGTACATGTAGACAGATAAGGACTTTTTGCACTAATTACAACCTGAAGGAATATTAAGGCAACTTCATTTTCAGAAGCATTTAACACATGTACACCAAAGTCAATCTTCCAAACTACTTTTGGAAGTCTTGGCCAGTCACTTTAAGAGACCCATCAAAATGGGTTTTAACACCAAAATTCCAATGTAATTCAGAGTAGTCTTCCCTTAGTTACTAACCAAAACCATTTGCGCAACCTGCTCTAGTGGAAGGTGTCCCTGCCCGTGGCAGGGGATTGGAACTGGATGACATTTAAGGTCCCTTCCAACCCAAACCAGCCTGATTCTTCATAATAGCACATGAACACATGAGGAAAGTTCAGAGCTCTGAAGAAATGAATGATCAATTTTAGCTGCTGATGCTAATGTAGAGGAGTACCCCAGCCAGCGAGTAAGCCCAGTGAAGAAACGAAAGGAAGGAAGAAGGAAGGCAGTGAAAAGTGATGTTAACAAGACATAGAAAAACAGGGATTTT
Organism: Strigops habroptila; assembly: GCF_004027225.2. Classification (NCBI taxonomy): domain Eukaryota; kingdom Metazoa; phylum Chordata; class Aves; order Psittaciformes; family Psittacidae; genus Strigops; species Strigops habroptila. Next base: position 77,834,080 of record NC_044281.2, read on the forward strand.
TTCCCCACTTCTACGATTGTTACTTTTCAGGATTTTATTATTATTATTATAAACAAAGACAAAAACATACCATTATTTTGCTGTTTGTTTTAACAGTCTTGCCAAAAGAGCAAAACCTCTGTGTTGCCAAAACTTTTATTGCTTTCTTCCAGTAGATAATGGTTTTGCAATGCAGATGCTTCAGTTCTTTATTACCAAATTGCAAGTTATTGCAAGCAACAACTTGGCACTCTATAACAAGTACTGACTCTTCAGAATATTTAGTTGACTATTTATGACCTGTTTATATGCAAAAAATTGTTTTGTGCCAATTTGAATGCATATTTACTCCTATAAACTGACTAAATTAATGCTGGAAAAGCCACTAGCACAAGTGCTAACAGACTTGAGCAGAGCAGCTCCAGTCCTCCAAAACACTCTCAGCTTATCATGTTTTCCCATTATGAAGGTAAAAAGCAATACCAGTGAGAAAAGCAGGCTGACAGCTGGTAGCACCTTCAATACATGTTGAATAGAAAGGGCACACACGGAGGTATATAGAAATGCCACCTCTTTTTGTGGGGAACTAGTGACATGGCTTGCAAAGCTCAGTGGCAGAACTGTAACGGTGTGTGCTTATACCCCCAAAATCATTGAGGATCACACGAAGTCACGTCACATTAAGTTTCTTTCCTTCACACATTCGAGCTGACATAGCAAACCCAAGCTGGTTGAAAAGGTTAACTTAATTCCACAGTCAGAAATGGTGAAAGAGTCAGGACAAGCCAGACCTTTGTGGATCCCATGGACGCAGAATCCAGGCTACCACTGGATGCATTTCACTGCTGTAGGAGTTGGGATGCTGAAATTCCTGAAAGCAGTCAAAGAAATTGGCTCTTGAGTGCCATAAAATTCCAGGGGCACCGCTTATGACCACAGTCAGGCCGAGGTATTTAGTTTAAGAATGATTAATAACAGTTGAATCAGCCTTTTGTTTCTTTTCTGACATTTCAGAACCCTTTATAGTACTCCATCTATCTGAAGTCTGGCCATGCCTTGATACCAAAGGAGACTGCTTGAAATAATTCCATTTACTTTGGCCTGCATACAAGTCTGGATAAAGATTTCAGTCAAAACACCTCTTCACATCATAGAATGGTCTTAAATGGTACACAGAGATAACACAGCAAGAAGACATTAAATCTGTTGTGTACTTCAAAGTACACTGATAGTTATTTACAAGCTTAGTGGAGTGGCTTCAGGGAAAGCAGATCATTGACCAAAACAAGTAACAATACACGCTCCAATTGCAGCATTTGCATGCAAATATTGACACTGGGAAAACTCAGAACTAAGGAAACTCAGGTAGAAAACATCACCAACAAATCCTCTCCAACACAACAGCTTGACTTAAGGTCCACAGAGGTCTGAATCGCAAATGCACAACAGCAGGTTCACTTACTATTTACACCAGAAGCACAAACCCAAAACCTATTTAGTGACACCCACCACAAGACTCAAAATCAATATGAAAGAACTGCAATAGAAAGAACAGAAGGGATCTCAAGGAGTTCATTGTAACTGGAGAATGTGACTTTAGTAACATAGAACCATGGAGTAAAATTTGTTACTTGCAAAGATGTGGGATAAAATTGAGTATAAGTACAGGAAAGAAGTCCAAGACCCTCTTAAGGATCTCTCTAATATGGCTGTTCACTAAAGGCAATTCTTTTATTTCTATAACTCCATGAATATGTTTGGAAACAAATGTCTTTAACCAAAAAGCATTAAAGTACTGATACAGCTCTGAAATGCATGAGAAGCAAGCCTGAAACCAACATCATCCTCAAGTAAAATACTTTCTTATACTTAAGATTTTATCACACACTCCAAAATGCATTAGGAAAAAGACTTTGCATCTTATGAGCCTTGGAAAGTGTTCCAGGAGACTGTTTTCCAACATAAGAACTACCACATCTAACAGAGCCTGAGAAGTTTTACCACAAGGTCATGAATTTCTTCAGAGAACCATTTTATTCTTGTATTACCCTGACCTACCCGGAAAAAATGGAACAAAGCCATTGCTTAAGGTTTTTTCATAGGATTTTTCCATATTAACATAGTTAATAGGACACAGAAATCCTTTTGTCTCAATTTAATGTAGATTTTATTTCACCAGTTCATAAATATTAACCCATAGATGGGAACAAATCTAGGAGAAGCTGGGAACTAAAAACCAGCCTAATATTGCAATATTCCCCCATCTTCAGTAATTTCCACTGGTTTAAAATCACATTGCAATCAAATGCAAGCTGTTTGGGAACAAAAGGAAAGGGAATACTGAGTCAGAAAGAGAACTTGATTTTTATAAACTTCTTTAAGAAGTATGATCCACTTCCATGGGGTAGAATCACCATCAAGTGTTCACAAACTGTGTAAATGAGGCCCTCAGTGACATGGTTTAGTGGTGGTCTTGGCAGTGATGGGGTAACAGTTGGACTTGATGATCTTAAAGGTCTTTTCCAACCTGGTTGATTCTGTGATTTTTAGATTTTTTAACCATTTATCTTCTCTAACTCTGTTACTGAGCCACAGGAATCCTGACTTCGGGATCCTCTTCCAGGAAGCTCAGGCCTCCAATCTTCCACTGCATTACAAATGCCCAAAATTGTACTTTTTGTGGCAATAAAATCCTTCAGATGAAAAGGTCACACACTGACCCCTAATAGCGTATTCTCTGCTAGTTCAGCCCCTGACCTGCTCAGTGGTGGCTAAAAGTACTCAGTAGCTGCATGGCGCGGTTGCGCTGTGGGTAACTAGTGGGATGTTCTGGCTGTATCAAAGGTGTCTGCTCAAAGAAAGTTTCTAGGATAAAGATAAAGATAGTGCTTTAAAAACTGCATAAAAAGCAGAACAAGCATGTTAGCAGCCTTATTTAAAAAGAAATACTTCAACAAAATATTCTATCAATGCCTTGGAGCTCCTTAGAACACCCAACATAACCAAGGTGATCTGATGCAGAGGGGAGGAGCTGTTCCTGTACATGGCTCAGTCACTGGTATATATGATCATATCCCCAAAAAAGTTAGAATCCAGAAGAGATGTCTACAATTTGCATTCCAAGAAAGTACCTGCACAGAAGGCGGCTTTAATACTTGGATATCTATACCTCCAAGCTAGGAATCATGTGTATTTAAAAGCAAAACATCCAGCTACGTCCTCATGTGCACAACATTAATGCATCAGTCTTGGACTGTAATGGGAGTACAACGGTTGACTGCACAAAACCCCAATTATTCCAACCACATCTTGTACAGAAGACTGAGTTTTACCCCATGCAAAGCAGAACACTGTCAAACTCTTTAAATCAAGATCCTAAAGTTACTGTTCCTTATACATCCCAATTTATCCACTACCCCTCCTCAATCAGCAGGAAGACGCACAGCAGTTTGGTACAAACCAGCAGCCAAGCTCAGGAATCTTTGCTAGAAGCAGCCTAGTACTGCTTTTCCATCAAAACCCAAATGCAAACGTCAGCTTAGGCATTTCCACTGATCTGTGACCAGAAGAAGGAAAACTTTCAAAGATCTCCAAAATCCTGTGACTTTACAGGAAATAAGGATAACGTGCATATGTGCTTCACAGGACATTGCTTATGGTGTTCTTCATCAGACACTGCTTATGTACAGAAGTGATGCTGTGCCTAACCTCCATTTCTAAACATCCTAGGGCAAATAACTTGCAAAGAAAATTACCAGCAGAAGATAAAACCCAGTGGTCAGTTTTTCAGCTGCTTCCATTTCTTTCCTGCATTGATTTTGCTTACCTGCCATCAGTTTAATAACAGCCCGTCGTTCTTCCCCACTAATATCATTAAGGGAAGGGAGCGTCCAACATCTCTATTATACTGTAATAAAGCAAAGCCTTCAGCACATAATGTCTCTAAGTCAACCAGGCATTACTGAAATTACTTAATTCACAAAGTCAGTACTTACCCACCCTTCTTTCCCACTGCCAATCACTTCACAAGAGTGGTAGCATTATCCAGACACGTTTCAGAGCTTAGCTTTAAAATTTGTTTCTGGTGTACTGTTTCAGCGAGAGTAAAGTGGAGCTACAGAACTCCTGTCAACCTGGTTTTCAATTGTATTACTTCTAAAACAAATATACACAGGGAAAGAAATCTAACATAAAATAGAAACCCTTGAAATTCATTTATTAAATTATTACTTTCCCAGCATGGAGATTTATTTTCTATTGTGTGTGTTCTAAATATATACGTATAGGTTTTGTTCTTCTCCCCTTCCCAGCATGGAGAATTACTTTGTATTGTGTGTGTTCTAAATACATATGTATAGCTTTTGTTCTTCTCCCCACCCCCTGCCCCAGAAATTCTCATCATTTGTAGGGAAAATAATAATAATTGAAAAAAAATATATGGTATAATATTCCCACTACAATTTCTTCAATTTCCATTATTTGAGAATGAAAACTAGAAGGATTGTGAGAATCTCATTCTTGATGCAATTATTTTCAACTAACAGAACAAACTCAGAGACTCCACATTATAATACAAATCCCAGACTGGTTTGCGTTGGAAGGGACCTTAAATCTCATCCAGTTCCAACTGCTGCCACGGGCAGGGGCACCTTCCACTAGGGCAGGTTGCTCCAAGCCCCTGTGTCCAACCTGGCCTTGAACACTGCCAGGGATGGGGCAGCCACAGCTTCTCTGGGCACCCTGTGCCAGCGCCTCAGCACCCTCACAGGGAAGAGCTTCTGCCTCAGAGCTCATCTCAGTCTCCCCTCTGGCAGGTTAAAGCCATTCCCCTTGGCCTGTCCCTCCAGGCCCTTGTCCAAAGCCCCTCTCCAGGTTTCCTGGAGCCCCTTTAGGCACTGGAGCTGCTCTAAGGTCTCCCCTTCAGGAGCCTTCTCTTCTCCAGGCTGCCCCAGCCCAGCTCTCTCAGCCTGGCTCCAGAGCAGAGCTGCTCCAGCCCTCGCAGCAGCTCCGGGGCCTCCTCTGGACTCAGTCCAACAGCTCCACATCTCTCTTGTGTTGGGGAAATAACACAAATATATAGCGGCTACTGAAGTCAGCTCCCACTTTTACAGCATTTAATCTTCCTATTTCAATAGTTTGCTGGTTACTTTAATACACTGACTCCTACATGAGCTTTGTTTAATCCATGTATATGAAGTCCACATTTTTATTAAAATTTACTGCGAGACACTCAAACCCAAAGTTTTATAGCAATGACAGCTTTCAGAACTGGGATGCTTTTTGCCATTAGATTTGTTTCTCTTCTTAAGTGCCCTAGTAAACAAAATGCATTCTTTTTACAAGTCTTGAACTATGTACATTGTAGAACAGACAAGAGATGTTAAATTGCAGTGTCCCAACATGAACAAAGAATCCCAAATCTTAAGTATTTCCAAAGAGTAGAGCAAATAATCAGAGCTGGTTCAAGCTGGTGATATGATAGCCTTTAAGATGATTTAGATGAAAGGGGCAGTGTTTTTCCAACTCACCCATTATCCTCCTCTTAAACTTAATATTCTCTTTGTTTTGCCAGCAGATGGAGATGATAAACTCAGGTTTGCAAGGGAGGGGGAAAAAAAAAGGACAGACAAGCACCTAAAGAGGACAGTGAGGCATTTGTTATTTTCCAAAGACTGAATCATCATGGTTACCTGCAGTGTAGGCCACAATAAAGCTGAAATGTTTTCTTCCTTCACAACCATCACTTCAATGAACCTCACAATTTTTGGGCTATTTGAAAACTAGCTGAAAACACTGCAGACTATTAGCACATTGAGAGGAAAACAGGGAAAGAAAACAGTGTGCCTCCTACCCCACATTTCATGAGCTTTGTAACTTTCCATATTATTAACAGAAATATTTTGTCATACGTAAACATTCAGCAAATATTTATCAATGGTCAGTACTCTGAAATACATAGAATCATAGAACAGTTTGGGTTAGAAGGGACCTTAAAGCTCATCCAGTTCCAAGCCCCTGCCACGGGCAGGGACACCTTCCACTAGAGCAGGTTGCTCCAAGCCCCTGTGTCCAACCTGGCCTTGAACACTGCCAGGGATGGGGCAGCCACAGCTTCTCTGGGCACCCTGTGCCAGCGCCTCAGCACCCTCACAGGGAAGAGCTTCTGCCTCAGAGCTCATCTCAATCTCCCCTCTGGCAGGTTAAAGCCATTCTGCCTTGTCCTATCACTACATGGCTCTTTAAAAATTGTATCATAATATTCACTATGCAATGATATGTTTAAAAAGAAAAGATACCACATTCGCAACATTCACAAAAAACAGAGAAAAGAGACACTTTTAGGTGTCTCGGGTCTAAACAAAGCTGACGCTCACAGGAGCTACAAAGGAGGTTTGGCGATAGATTGGTTATTCTAAATGTTCTGTGGATTCTCCTGATCCTTTCCCTCCAAAATCTGCTTTCCTGGCTCAGAACTGCTGCTAACCCAGCTTGTCACTGGTTTCATCAGCAAAGCAAGTCCCCTATCTCTAACAAAAACCAGAGGAAAATCCCAAGTACAGCCAAGAGCAGGAAGGGAGGTTACACTGCCCATAGGCTCCAAGCAGCAGTGCCACAGGTAAGCAAACCTGGAACTGGAGAATTTTAGTCCATCGGAAGATATACATGAGATAGCAAAGTAACCAAATGACAAACTATTATCTGACAGGCTTGAAAACCCCTCCATGTGAACCGCTTTTAAGCCAACATATAATCAATACCACATGCAGCTAAATTTTTGTAAAAGAAAAAAATTGGAAGCCAAGTTAAATAGCGACCAATGTTCAAATTTAACCATAGAAAGTCGACATTAAAATCCAAAATGACAGTTACAAAATACTATATTACTATGAACACTATCAAAAGCTTTGAGTAACAGTACGCTAAGGAAAGAAGTAAAAACACACTTTACCTTGTATCTCATTTTGGGGCATGAATGAATGTAGAAACCCATGTAATAAAAACAGAGATCAGGAGCTTTCTCATGGAGTTGCCTGGTAAAAGCGATCTCTCTGTGAAAAGAAAGACTAATTACTTTTGAATACAATTCTTACACTCATTTTACCTCTGCATATTGAAATACTTCACAGTCATCTGGCTCATGACCTATCTGAAGGACTAGGTTTCTACGAAATAGAAAATGAAGATGACAAACTCAAACCTAATGCTTGAAAAGTTAATAAATTGAAAATTAATGCTTAAAAACAACTAAATATTTAGTTTGTAGGATGTTTAAATGTACTGAAAAAACAACATTTCAGTTGCATGTAGTTTCCTGAGACCACCATGAGTTCATTTTAACTCTGGATCTATATACGTTTGTTTGAGAAGTGGAGAATGTCTAGAAATAAGTTACTCTCTATCTGCAAATCCAGCTAAATACAACAGGTTCCAGAAGTGAGGTTTATGTACTACCAAACTGTGCAAACATGCACGTCACACAAATAAGCTTTAAGACATGGCATGAAGTTAAACAACTTCACTGTTTCATGCAGATTATCCTGGACCTCATTAAATACCTTTCTGCAATTCAAAAAGCTGGAACACTACAGGGCAAAATGATCTTTGCATTTCAAAAACCTCCTCACACTCGTTCCCATTGGACTATACAGTATCTGATCTAATAAAACAAAAAGATTCAAAGTGAACAGAATGTGAAGTAGACCATAATGTAACGAGGTAAAAATTGGGCTGCAGCAACAAGTCTTACCAAGGGCAACAAAGCTTTGTGCCAGCTTTGAATCAGGGCATATGATACCAAAGCTGGCTTAGAACTACTGCCAGTGTTTTTGCATGTGCCACAGCCTCCGGTGATACGCTCTAGGTAAGAACCCTTAACTCAAGTTCTTGCTCTATCTTTCATTTATCTATTCAGCCAACCCCACTCCAGGCAAAGTTTAATGGTGGAAATATATATATATATATATGTGTGTGTGTGTATATATATATATATATATCTCACAAGGATGCCAGAGAGGGACTCTTCATCAGGGATTGTAGCGATAGGACAAGGGGTGATGGGTTTAAACTAAAACAGGGATGTTCAGGTTAGACATTAGGCAGAAGCTCTTCCCTGTGAGGGTGCTGAGGCGCTGGCACAGGGTGCCCAGAGAAGCTGTGGCTGCCCCATCCCTGGCAGTGTTCAAGGCCAGGTTGGACACAGGGGCTTGGAGCAACCTGCTCTAGTGGAAGGTGTCCCTGCCCATGGCAGGGGGTTGGAACCGGATGACCTTTAAGGTCCCTTCCAACCCAAACCAGTCTGGGATTCTGTGATTCTAGTTTTCACCAGGAACAGTAATGAGGTGCCACTGTGTGGCATAGCATGCATCTACCTGTGTTCTTTCTGCCTAAATCTTTCCTATGGAAAAGAGACTACAGACTTGCAATCACTCTTTTTGTAAAGCTCCAGGTTATGGTACATATCTAAAGAGTTACGATGGCTGTTAGCGCTTGGCAAGAGTTGTCAGCTAGGGAGGAAGCTGTATTCATTTCATCAATACAAAATTCAGACTGTATTTCAGTGCTACATAACTCAACTGCAAAAGAAGTTCAAGTATTTGTCCTCCTACTAACTAGAGGTGATGAATACTACGCTTGTCTACAATCCATGATTTCAGGTAGCAAGGGGAAGGTTTAACTTCTTCATGCAAAGAAGAATAAGAATCACTCAATATTTCTTGAAGATTGTTTTTCCTTTGGTAAGTCTGGTATTTCACAAGTAGCTTCTTCTCCCCTCATTCTTTACTTACATGCCTACATAGTTCAAAATGATCCACAAATCCCATCCTTTCCACGACCTAGCAGCAAAAACTCTCAAAAGTAGCATGAAGTGGAAGTGACAGCGCTGCAATGCAGTTTAACCTCCTCAGAGTAAAATTGGCAACAGCTTTGAAGGTATCAGATTCCTCTGCAACTTCCTAAATCCTCCCTAACTCTCCAGTTTTTTTCCCCTTTTTGAAGGAAGAACAAGACTGCCTCCTCCTAAGGCTGTTGGGAACTCGTTTTTATTGCCTTAAATACTGCAGAATTTATAAGCTGCTTTTTTCTCTAGATGAGCCATTCACGCATGTTGCACCCACAACGTTTTCAATTTAGTACGTATAAAAATCAAAATCATTTCAAGAATTCATAAGCAGGGATTATGTCAGTTTATTATTACCTAAGGTAATGTGATATGTACAAATACTAAAAACCAACTCTTACAAGGACTTGGTATTTTATGTTATATGGTCTTCTTGCATGGAAAAAATAATAATCAGTCTAATTTCAAATGTCACAGCATCCCAGACTGGTTTGTGTTAGAAGGGACCTTAAAGCTCATCCAGCTCCAACCCCCTGCCACGGGCAGGGACACCTTCCACTAGAGCAGGTTGCTCCAAGCCCCTGTGTCCAACCTGGCCTTGAACACTGCCAGGGATGGGGCAGCCACAGCTTCTCTGGGCACCCTGTGCCAGCGCCTCAGCACCCTCACAGGGAAGAGCTTCTGCCTAAGAGCTCATCTCAGTCTCCCCTCCGGCAGGTTAAAGCCATTCCCCTTGGCCTGTCCCTACAGGCCCTTGTCCAAAGCCCCTCTCCAGGTTTCTTGTAGGCAATAATATTTAGATTATGTAATAAAAATATCTAACTTATCTAATAAAATACTTCCAAAAATCTAGACCATTGATAGAAAGAAAAAAAAAATCAATTGTAACTCATAGGAGTTCCAACATTTTATGTACATTTGTTAATTTTGATTAATTTTATTAAATCGCCACTGAATGCCTCAGGAAAGCAACAATTCAGACTCTTTTAGACATAGACCACTGGAGATGCACAAATATTTCCACTCTTTATGGTTGGGGTTTTTTCCTTGTAATAATAATGAAATCATAAAATTGCCCATGGAAGAAGAACGGGAACCTTCAATTTAGCAGACAAGTTTTATTCACAGTCAAAAGCATTACCCACAACTCCTACTGTTTTGCAAGACGAGATTGATAGTTAATGTAAGGCTTTAACATTCATAGGATTACTTTGTCTCATCAGGCTTTCTGAAGACAAAGATAATGAGATTAACATACCTGAAAGTACTAGTGCTAGTACAGCAGGAGACTACTAATTCAGAAGACAACGGGTTTTAGGTACTCTCTTATTTATGATCTCAATGTGCATAAAACTATAAAAGTGATTCATTTCATTTGGTGACTAAGCTAAGCAAAAGGCCAAAGGAAAAATTATTTCTGTTCAAATAAAACAGGGGCTTTTCCTGCTGAGACCAAGCAATACTACATTATTTGAGGGGCAATAAAACCTGGGTATTTTGCTTCTGAGTGTTTTCTTAATCTGTAAAAGTATTTAGCTAACTAGAAAGACACATCCCTGGTCCAGGATGGTAATTACAAATGTATTTGGAATACAACCAATCACAGAGAATTCATAAAAATTAAGTAAATAAAAATAAAGCACAAATACTTTACTGTTAGCAGGGTTTAGACTGGAAATAAAAGCTTAAGTTGAGGAACAAGTCTCAATTCTTACTGTGAGATAACAAAAACGTCCTCTTACCGTAATGCAGAGTAGACTCCCAAAGATAAGAAAGAATAGTCTGGATCGTAGTACAGGTAGACAGAGGACACACAGTAGGGCAGGATATCAACGACACCAACAGCAATTATCTTCCCATCCAGCCAATACTGCTGGTGGAAAGAACCATAGCCACATTCTGGTCCATTTGGTGCATTCTCTGCCTGAGCAAAAAAGAATAGAGAGGGATGTAACTGTGTGACAGGCAGAGTCTCAGTATAAAAACTGATTTGAGAAAGAATATTAACACAGAAGTAAATACTGTGAGAAATTACTCTTGCTGTCTGTGCTTAGAAAAGGGAAAATAGGAATTTGAGAAGCAGAGAAAACAATATTAGTTCACATTTTTGACCTTTGCTGTATTCATGATGGCTAAACTCTACATATCATGGAATCACAGAGTGGTTTGGGTTGGAAGAGACCTTAAAGCTCATCCAGTTCCAGCCTGTTGCCATGGGCAGGGACACCTTCCACTAGAGCAGGTTGCTCCAAGCCCCTGTGTCCAACCTGGCCTTGAACACTGCCAGGGATGGGGCAGCCACAGTTTCTCTGGGCACCCTGTGCCAGCGCCTCAGCACCCTCCCAAACAGGAATGTGCAAACAGCCTCTGCCATCCACCACTTATAGTACTGACATGATAAAACACCGCGATTCATCAAGTTATTGACACATTATTACATGCAAACAAATTCTGCAGATACTCTTTGACCTCCTTACTCTCCAACAAGAGACAAAGCCCTAAGGCAGAAAGGTGAAATGTAGACTTTTCACTGTGCCGGTTGTTCCCAAGGCAGGCTGTGGCTGCCTGGCTCCCCTGACACTTCCTGTCACAGCAAGGACCTTACTGCTTCTCTCCCCCATTCCCCCAAGTACTGGAAAATCAGTTTCTCAGTGGCCATTGAAGTTGCTCAAGAAAAGCATTTACACAATGAACTGATCATTTTACTCTGAGCTTTACTCTTGACGACCAACAAAACACCTTTTATCCAAGCACCTGGAACTGTGTTGCAAGCAAACCTGTGGAACTTCTCTGTCAGCCCACATCAGAGTATCTTCCGCAAATCCCCCAAGGAACTCGCTATTGTTGTGCACTGTGGGTTTGGATGTGCAGTGAAGTATGTCTCCAGACAGGGTAAAGCACCTAGAGCCAAAACCTGATGCTTCAAATTAAGAAGAAAATGATCTCCTAATTTAAACTGTATTACACAACCCACTTTGGCATGCCATTTTCTCCCACGTCAAGTTTACTTTAATCCCGAATTCCACTGTGTTCAACTTAATTATCCATCTAGTCATGTTTTTCACTGCATTGCCAGATCTTCAGAAAGCTGCTTCTCACTCCATAAATCTGACAATATTGCCTACTATTACCAACTGTTTTGCATTACAACAGCAGAAGGTGGGTTTAATCAAGTATTTTGATACAGTAGCGCAGACTGAAGAGATGATGGGCAGCGGAAGTTATTCTAATTGGTACCACATGTGTCAAAAGGAATCAATCACGTGGACAAAAATCAGTTCAACTGACTTCCCCAACAAAGAGGTCCCAAAATAAAGACCATATAATAAAGGGTTTGCATTTTTATATAGTTATGGAGCGTAAAACTAGATGTGGAGCAACAGATACTGGAAAAGTGGAACAATCAAATGTTTGAGAGCTCAGTCTGCAGTGTATGGAATTGGGTTTCTCCTCATTCAGGTCAAGCCCACTTACTCAACAGTTATGGTTTCATACAATATCCATAACTTTTCAGTAGAGCCAAATGAAACCCTGTGGTCGGGAGTAAAACTTTTAAGCTGGGACACAGTCAAATAAGAGATTGCCTCTAAATTCTCCTCTTAGCTATTAGAGCGACAAAAAAAGTGGAGCATCTCCTGCAAGCCCAGGGGAAATGTGATTGATAATATAACACACACTTGGTTAAGTAAGTTTCAGTTAAACCAGATTTTCTTTCTTTGTCAAAAACTCCTCACACAGGGTTTAATGAATGTTAAAAAAGACAGTCTAAGCCAACATGGGAAAGGTTTCCACTCAGAGCAAAGTCTTGTGAAATTAAATAAATGCTGTGCCTGTGTGTGACCCCAAACCTCCAAATGGCATCGCATGGGTTTGGTCACTTCTGCAAACTGAAGCATTAGCATCAGTGAAGAATTTCTAGTAAAGTATAAACTGCAGTTATTTCCCTAATGCAATTACAGTGAAAGGTCATGAACATAAAAGAGGCTTATGTTCTGTGACAAACAGCATAAGCACGGCACTGATTTCAGGCTAAATGTTCAGGGATCTCCACTACATTAAGCAAATAACACTTTGAAAACAGTAATATTTTCCTCCTCCTTCAAAAGTTTTTACCCTTTGTAATGCTTGCATCATGTTTGCTCAGTTTCTCAGTGAATACTTGGCTCCTTTAACTTGATTTCTCATACACTGTCCAGGCAATTTGATGTGAAACATGTCTGGAATATGAAACATTTCCCTGAAGCAGGTTAGACCACTTCACACTACTGACGTGTCCACCTGGGACCACATACGTCAAAGGTGATGTAAGATATACCAGGGACATCAGGTGAGTAAGTCCCACCAGAAAGAGCTCACCTTATCTACCCAAAATTATACCTTAGCCCTGGAATCAATCCAGAGGGACCAATTTCTTTGAAATAAACAATTTCTACTCAAACTTCAATACAATGAATTATTATAATCTGATTATATTACAAGCATCCAAAAAAATAAGAACTAAATCATAGAATCCTGGAATGGTTTGTGCTGGAAGGGACCTTAAAGCTCATCCAGTTCCAACCCCTGCCAGGGGCAGGGACACCTTCCACTAGAGCAGGTTGCTCCAAGCCCCTGTGTCCAACCTGGCCTTGAACACTGCCAGGGATGGGGCAGCCACAGCTTCTCTGGGCACCCTGTGCCAGCGCCTCAGCACCCTCCCAGGGAAGAGCTTCTGCCTCAGAGCTCATCTTAAATCCAGTACAAAAACTGAAGCAAGTCATTTTCTCTCCAATGTTTAGACTATAACGCAGAGAAAACCACAATATATTCCACCACATCTAATTTCTATCTTCATATTCTGCAAGCTAATGATTGCATGAACACATTTGATTGCTCATATTTTATAATGCATTATTAAAACTTAAACATTTAATAGCAACTGGTACTACATATTGCCCCAATTAGCCTACCTCAGGTAGTAACTGCTTATAATTGAACTTCAGTGATGATGACAGCACTCAATTTTCTTCAAAGCACATTGGTCTTTACTTTTAAGAGATGTTTTATTACTTCATTTATTATTATTATTATGGAAACTGCACTTGTTAACCCACATGCCAGACCAGTGTGAACTGCAGAAGGCACTGCACACTCACCCAAAATGGGTCCTGACCATACTAACTGCAGGATTATTTTTCCCTCTAAAGTTTCATGAGATTCCCTATCTTGAACTTTTCCATTTTACCCTCTGCTGTGGATGGAGGGAGGAAGAAGCTATGAAATCCATGCTCTCCCTTACACAAAGAAAAGAAAAAAGCCAGGAAACCCTGGTTTTCTACACTCCAGTGGAAATTATTTGCTGAATAAGTAAACTGATTCATTCCAGCAGTTCCCTTCCCAAAGGTACACACACACAACCTGCCATATGGCTGATTTCTATCTCTTGGTTAGCAACGTATTTCCTTTTCAGTACTATGTCCTCTTTTCATTAGGGATTAGTGGAGATGCTGTGGAAGCAGCCTCCAAATACTGTGTCAGCACAGAGGTAGCACTGCATGTTTTCGTTAAAATAAGCCAGCAATGCACCCTCACAGAAGAAAAAGAAGCCAAAAGCATCCTGGGCTGCACCAACCCATCAAGTGAGGGGAGCTCTCCTCTCTGCTCAGCACTGGTGGGGCTTCCCATACAATTACAATACAGCCTTACTGAGGCAAGACCATAAGGGCCATAAAGATGATTGAGAGGCTCAAGCATCTGAGCTTGAAAAAGCTGTGACTCCTCAGCCTCAAGGACAGGTGTCATGGGGAAGTTTTATCCATAGGTGGAAATACCTGATGGGAGGGAATGAAGATAAAGGAGCCACCAACAGGAAAAGAGGCAATGCTTGCAAATTAGAACACATTGAAAGTGAACAGAAGGAAACAGGGTTTATCCAAGAAGGTGGTCAAGCTATGGCACAGGCTGGCCAGAGAGCCTGTGGGGCCTCCAACCTTGATGATATTCAAAACCCATGGTCCCCAACAACGTGCTCTAGCCAACCATGCTCAAGCTGGACTAGTTGGATCTCAAGAGGTCCATTCCAACCTGAACAATTCTGTGTCAGAACAAAGTAAATCAACTCACTGCATCACTGTCTACAGAGCTAACTTGTGTACCCTACTGGAAAAGTCTAGTATGTGAGCTATACTGTCAGCTATTTAATCTGGACAGTTATAGCAAGCTTAAAATGCTGAAAAGATTAGTGAAGCTGTGAAGGTACAAGGCACTTCAGTAGCAAGAGACGTTGAGTATCACCCCATAGACATCGTGGTGGTATGTACACCACTCTATGTAAAAAAAGCAGTTTCCCAAGGTCTCCAAGAGAAATGAGTTTTGATTTTAGTCCTCAGCAGTGCATTGAACGTGACTAAAATATGACATTCTACAGAAGGTGATGGTGGGAATTACAGATATGTAACAGTATCAGTTCTGAGATCTCCTAAAAGTTAACACATACCAATAAAGCAAATAATGCAGAGCAGAAGCTGATGTGCTTTTCAAAGAGCAAAGATCTAGTTTCACAAACATCTTTCAGTTCCTTAGAATTCAAAAGCATCTCAACATGGATTATGGTAAACCAAGTGAGAACAAATGATCATTTACATAATGGAAAGGGCACGTAGTGACCAGACAAGGGAGAATGGTTTTAACCTGCCAGAGGGGAGACTGAGATGAGCTCTGAGGCAGAAGCTCTTCCCTGTGAGGGTGCTGAGGCGCTGGCACAGGGTGCCCAGAGAAGCTGTGGCTGCCCCATCCCTGGCAGTGTTCAAGGCCAGGTTGGACACAGGGGCTTGGAGCAACCTGCTCTAGTGGAAGGTGTCCCTGCCCGTGGCAGGGGGTTGGAACTGGATGAGCTTTAAGGTCCCTTCCAACACAAACCAGTCTGGGATTCTGTGAAAGCATCTCACTTTCCATCGTGCTGGATCTGTTATGTTCTCTACACTGGTAGGTGAATCACCGAGCAATGTTGCAGCAAACTGAGCTGGTGATTTTAAAGTATTCAAGATGAATAAACAAGAGCTGAGTGTAAACAACTAGGGGAAGATCCATCATACTGAGTGATTAAAAAGGTAGAGGAAATATCAAATGTTCATAAATCTACGCAACATAAATGCAGGGGGGAAAAATATTGCCAGACACACATCCAAAACAATGGGTATAAATTAGTAATTCACTCCAAAAGATGCTTTTGAGAGCAGTTTTATAATATCACCCATTTAACATGTAGCATCAGTCAAGATGGAAAAAGACAAAACAGCAATTAGGGAAGGATTTGAAAAGAAAATAAAATCATCATTCAACTGTGGAATGCCACAACGCATCTGAGCACTGAGGCTCATTCCAACTGTTGCATTACAATGACATGGACCAACTTGGGAAGGACAAAGGCAGATGTAATTACTAGTGATGCTGATACAACTATGGGCCCAAACACTTTCCTAATCAAGCACCAAAAACTAGGAATCACCGTGAGCAGTCCGTTTTCCCTGTGCCCTTCTGCCATAAACATCCTCTTCTTGGCAGCAACAGGGAATGAGGCCACCCTGGTTTTTGGCTAAGGCTCCTGCACCTCTTAGACATTATAGCTTTACCCCTCCAAACAAGGTAGTATTTGCCAATGTGAAGTGGTCAAATGGCAAGTGTTTAAATGTAGCTTCTATGAAAGGATGGATAAAACCCATCCAAACTACTACCCGAAGTAGTTCTCTCTACATTACCCTGTTTACTGCTACAAAATTGACTCGGTTTCTGCTACTACACACTGTATCTTTAAGTTACTCATTTTTTGTGCCAGAGCCCATAGCCAAAACAAACTAAAGCGAATATTAAAATGAGGAAATAAAAAAAAGCCAAGAAGAGTTTGGGTGCTCATATTATTTGCAGCTAATAACAACATCGACAGCGTAAAAAATGACAAATTGAACGAATTGAAAGTAAAATTGCAACCTTCCACTCTTTTTCTGCCAAAGAGTAAACAGACTACACACTACTACCTTTGCTTGTGGCAGCTGCTTCAGAATAAAGAATTTCAAGAATCCCCCGGCCTCTGATATACAACCCCTTTTATTTAACTTCATCTAATTGAAGACATGTGTAGTGGTGCCACACAAAATTGAATTCAAGCTTGGAAATGTCAATAAAAAGTGTCTGTAAGTAACAATACTGGTGTAAACCTGGCAGGGAAGCGAGCATCAACATCTACGTGGCCCGTACCAAATGAAGAATATAATGGCAGTCTGCTGCCTGAGTTGACGAGGTGATAAAAGCCCTTTTCCTATAAAGTCTAATGAGCTCTATTACTCTTCAGCTTTCAGGAATGTAAAGGCCAGTGGACTCGGCAGAGAAAAGCAACAAACTCTCCACACATGGATTCAGTCAAGCTGCGACATATCACATTACTGGTGTAATTACTATAACCTGACAATTTCATTACAGTCACACAGTACTTAACTCTTTAAGACTAACAAGAAAGACAGTGCAAGAAATCCACAGCAGTTTGCTTGCATGAAATGAAGCGACAGCATCTCCCCATAACTTTTAACTCAGGCTGTAGTCGAATTCAAGTTTAGGAAGTTATTTAGTAATACATTCTTTTCTTTCATAGAAATAAACCAAGAATAGAATAGACACAGCACCTTTTGCTACTGGCTCTTAATGGAGTGACATGAAATTCAGTGGTAGCTTATTAGCCAGCTGATTATCCAGCAAAAGAGTCCTCAGACCCCTTTGAAAACACAATGCTGTCTTCCTCACCAGCTGGTGGTGATACAAGCACTGTGAGACCTATCTATACCACCTACATTATAATGGTTTGCTGTCTCCAGAGAGTAGAGAGGAAAGAACACATTCATTTCAAAACCTGCATCTCAAATGGATACATACCTCCAGAGGAGAGTCACAGAGGAATCGTGTGAACTGCATCGAGGTAGATTCATCAGAAATATGTGCCCGGAAAGACAGTCCAAATATGCAAAGCAGAAAAAGAAGAAAAACATTAGCAGTACATCAGGATACAGTAACAGTCAAACACACTCTTTCAAAACCATCTATTTGAAGAACACCAACAGATTTTAAGAGGTAAAATAAAATTCCTATTAACTCCCACATTCTGTTTTGTTTAGAAGTATAAACAGATACAAGAATCAACTACCCAGAGTGCTTTTAAAATGGGATTTGAGAGAATTATCACCTTATAATACAGGTCTGTTTCTGGTGTCTTCATTTTATATTACCCATTACCCTTCTCTGCCTGCCTGCAACAGAGAGCCTTCTCCCACCATCCCCTTGGTACCCGCCCCATCACTAAAGCAAGGGGGGGTAAAGCCCTCATCTCTCTTAATGTATATGTATTAAGTCTATTTACATTCAGAATCATAAGCAAGCCCATTTTAAGTCTAAAGAGGAGGAAGAAGGAAACAAAAAGGAAAAGAAAGAAAACCCAACTTCCTGAAAGTGCAAGCATTTTCAAACCTACATTCTTTCCTCAATACAAAGCGATGTGCTGCTGATAATCAACCCAGAAAGCAAAGTTTTAATGAGCTGGAACTTGTTCAAGAGCCTAGCAGTAATAAAACATAATAGGTATTTATTTACCATCATTTACTTATTTGATACAAATACTTCCTTATTGGTGGATTCCACATTAAACATGTTATAAAGTTCTGGTATGTGTCTAACCCCAAAACATCCCTTCGTTAAAAAGCTACTATGTGTTACACAGATTAATCCCCCCTCCTGTAAGGGCTGGATGATTTCATATATCAGCATTATGCAAACTGCAAAGTAATAGCAAATAGGAACTTTTCATTCAAAGTTTGATAAATAGAATATGGCACTTATAAAAACATGATTGGTGTAAAGAATTTGTTGTCAAAGTCTCTATGAATTTCTGAAATTAATTAAAGAAGATTATTCTATTTAAAGGGGAGTGCAAAAAATGGGGTGATGACCTGCCAGTCATCCTGGTTTTCCCAGAGAAGGGGAGGAGAGGAAGGAAAGCAACAATAAAAAGGGCCGATGCTGTAAGTTACTGGCTTAGGACAGAGTTCTACACACAATCTAAGTAATTAAAACTTCCCCTTTTCTTCAGAAGGTGCTATAAAAGAGGTCTTCGAAATAAAACCACAGCCTCTGGTAGACAAATATATCGATCTGCAAAGATTAACTGGACCGTTCTCATTGTAGCTCAAAGGGAACACAACCTGAACCTTCTCCAAGACTGTGTCTGCAAGAGAGTGCACCTGTTGATGCTAAAACAATCAAGGCTTTTCAGAAGTCTTACTTATAGAATCATAGAATAGTTAGAGCTGGAAAGGACCTTAAGATCATCTACTTCAGATTTTTCCCCGTCAAACATATAGCAGTAGCTGATCTATGGATGAATGGTAACCCTTTGGACATGGACTTCATGGAAGAACATTTAATTTCTATAAGGTGAGGACAGGGGATTGTGCATTTCCTATAATGAACCATTTGAGACCTAGTCACCACCCTCTAAATTATTCAGAGTTTAGAAAACCGAATGCTCTATCTTCATTAAATTCTAAGGGGGGGGGGGGGTGATTTGGTGAATAGGGAGAGAAAACAAGAGGGGAGGAAAAAGATAATACTCAAAGAGAAATAAAAAGTAATCCAGAATTTGAATTACTGAGCTACATTCCCATTAAATAAAGAACAGAGTTACAAATTCCTACACTGTGGCTGCACCAGTCCTTACAGCCACTGACTTTAGAATGTGCAGGCATCAGAAATAATAAACCATGTGTTATTAATTTTCATGTCAGAAGACCCCCAATAGTTCTTAATCTGTAACTTTAGCTTTATAGTGCAAGTTAAAGCCTCTGGGTGAGAAAACGGAGCCAACGGCACTGTTCAAATAGTTCTATCAGTTCTTCAGACCCTGCTGAACAATCCCTTGGGTTTGAGGGCAAAGGGGGCTTCAAGTGTAGCTAAAGCGTGACTTCTGCTTGCTGGGGAGTATATACTGTTACAGCTATCTATACTGCTGGCTGGAAAACAAAGTCTTAACTGTGCTGGAACTTGTATTGCAATCTGATGGGGAAAAACACCACTGCAAGTCTTGTTACATATTATTTTACCTGTTGATCCTTGTATCTCAGGTTAGGTAATTTTCTTAAGCAAGTCATAGAAAGCGTCAAAAGACTGATTCTCTAGAAGTCAATCAAGAAACAGTTATCCCAAATCCTAACAATCTTTTGTTATGGGTTTGTTGTTTGGGTTTTTTTAAGGGAGAATTTAACTGACACATAAAGCTGGAGAATTTCATAGAATGATAGAATAGTAAGGGTTGGAAAGGACCTTAAGATCATCTAGTTCCAACCCCCCTGCCATGGGCAGGGACACCTCGCACTAAACCATGTGGCCCAAGGCTCTGTCCAACCTGGCCTTGAACACTGCCAGGGATGGAGCATCCACAACCTCCCTGGGCAACCCATTCCAGTGCCTCACCACCCTCACTGTAAAGAACTTCTTCCTTAT
Source organism: Strigops habroptila (assembly GCF_004027225.2). Taxonomy (NCBI): domain Eukaryota; kingdom Metazoa; phylum Chordata; class Aves; order Psittaciformes; family Psittacidae; genus Strigops; species Strigops habroptila. Next base: position 77,854,415 of record NC_044281.2, read on the forward strand.
AGTGAATTTAATGAATTTAGATCAGTTGACCTATGTCCTTATCTTCTCAACACTTACTCTCCCCTCCCAAACCATAGAATCCTAGAACGGTTTAGATTGGAAAGGACCTTAAAGCTCATCCAGTTCCAACCCCCTGCCACAAGCAGGGACACCTTCCACTAGACCAAACCCACAGCACTTTCATCCTAAGCCAGGGATATATGGAACCTATACATTTATTCAAACTGAAGTAAACATAAGATTCAGTTTCTAAATTAACAAACTCATTTAATACTGCAAGCTTATTGTGAATGTAATTCAAAAAGGATTCAATAAACCATGAAAGAAACACAGTCAAAAGCTGGTGCTGCATGTAAAACAACTCAATCTGTCACACAAGCACAATTAGAATTCCTTTCACAAAGCCATGCTTTTCCAATTGTAATTTCAAACTGAATTACATAAACTTTAGTCTTTCAAAAACTATAAAATATATATGAAATCCACAACATTTTTCTTTTGGCGCAAACTAATTGCAACTGCCAGAAAGAACTAACAGAACAACAGGAAATAGGCTTAAATAGAATTAATAAAATTAAGGGATGAACGCATTGCTGAGAAATAAATCAAGGCAGGAAGGGCAGGAAAATAAAAGGAAGGTTTGGTTCAACCCAAAACTACTTGCTCAAGTAAAAGCACATGCACAGCTTTAAAAAGCTGTAATTAGAGCATTAACACCCAAAGCCTTTTGCAAATGGGGGAAGATGTTCAGGTGCTTTGGATGCTGAAGTGGAACAGTTTCACCTGGTAGCTCAGGAACTTTCTGAAGGCAAGTGTTACTGGTGTCACACATCACAGCCTGCTCAGGAAAACAGCTTTGAGCTGTCACAGAATCCCAGACTGGTTTGGGTTGAAGGGTCCTTAAAGCTCACCCAGTCCCAACGCCCTGCCATGGGCAGGGACACCTTCCACTAGAGCAGGTTGCTCCAAGCCCCTGTGTCCAACCTGGCCTTGAACACTGCCAGGGATGGGGCAGCCACAGCTTCTCTGGGCACCCTGTGCCAGCGCCTCAGCACCCTCACAGGGAAGAACTTCTTCCCGAGATTTAGACAGACTTATTCCAGGACTGGCACTATTCAGCATTTTCAACACTGACTTACAAAAACGTAGGAATTCTCATAAAACACAGTTTCAGAGATATCCACAGACCACAGAAGGTGAAGAAAGAGCCTTCAAAACATAGTACACAAGGAAAGAGAAGACTTAAAGTTTAAATTCCTGTCTCAAATGTAGTTTTCTGTACAAGAATTGAATTAACCAAATAGAAATAACTGCTGATGGGACGGAACATACATTTCAGAATTACAATTTCAAGTCTCTTATGGAGTGACAAAAGTCCCTGTGGCTTTGTCTGCTCAGAAGAAAATTATCCTCAAAATAATGGAGATTTGTTAATCTTAGTGTAAAGACTTTTTAATTTTATATGGATACATAGAAAACTGAGTGTCAAAACCAGGAAGAACAACGTAAACTGATGCAGTAAGAATCTGAACTGAAATGATATGACTGTGGACAAGCCATTTAATTGCCTGGATGAGTAAATTCCTTGGCTCTAATAGGCATTTCAAGCCTAAAATCCATGAATCTGCAGCACTACAGTCACAAGGGGCACACAAGTAAATGGGAGGAATCAGGCTGATAGAGGAACACTTTAAATCAGCCTTATCAGGGATCTGCAACGTGAGCTCACTGCAGCAGCGACCACGAAGAACCAATCATCAGCTTACTGCTGCCACCACCCAAAATGATAAAAGAACTAATTCAAGAGCATTATAAAAGTATACGGCTGCCAAGGCAAGGACAGCAGGTTAAAAATAACCACAAAGCTATTGAGTTTTTAAGCATTCTCTCACTAGGATGCTAAAAAAGAAAGAGGAAACTAGGTTAGAGAGACCTGAAAGTGTGCAACTGGCTGCTGATTCCAGCTTTCAAATGGATCCGAACGTGCTCCTTGGCATGTCCCACACTACTCACCCAGCTCTCTGTAGTAGTTCAAGTGGATTTCTGGGAGGCAATGAAAAAAAACACTGGGAATGTAAAAAAAAAAACCCCACTACACCTATTTCAGTAATTCTTTGCACCTTCTCAAACAGTGACTCTTTTGTGTGTTGTGAAATTCTTTTCTTCCAAGACAAATATTTAGTTAAGCACAAAGCAAAGAGCGTCCAGTCAGCTTCGCAGAGGGAATGGAGACACATTCTCTTTTTCTTCAAGTTTGTCATTATAAAACACTCATGAAAAGTTAAATCAAATGTTTGCTTCGGGAGGTCTAAACAGCAATAAACTGTTCAACTCTTGCTCTTTCTGGAAACTACTGTAGAATTTTTATGATCTTTTACGGAAATGTTTTCTAACTGGTGTGACTGCCACATAACTTGTTTCAGTTACGCTTGAGCCGTGTTTCTTAAAGACAAAGACTACTGTAAACAGCCTCAAAATCACATTAATGGACAAGGTGTTATCGTATTGGCACCCCCAGAGCAACCATTAAGTTCACCAGGAAAGAGGCAGGAAGAAAAAAGTGCTTAATTTCAAATTTTTACATGACAATGTTATGTGTAAAACTCCATTTGGTATGACAGGGGTTTTTTTAGCACAAGAACTGAATATAGCTAAAGAACTAACCTAGCTGAGAACTTTTAGATCATAGAATCCTAAAATGGTTTATGTTGGAAGAGACCTTAAAGCTCAACCAGTTCCAAGCCCCTGCCACAGGCAGGGACACCTTCCACTAGAGCAGGTTGCTCCAAGCCCCTGTGTCCAACCTGGCCTTGAACACTGCCAGGGATGGGGCAGCCACAGCTTCTCTGGGCACCCTGTGCCAGCGCCTCAGCACCCTCACAGGGAAGAGCTTCTGCCTAATGTCTAATCTAAATTTTCACTCTGTCAGTTTAAAACTACGATATTAACTTAGAATATCAACTTATTTGACAGATACCAGGTATCATTCTACCTCACCAAACCCTCTACTCACCAGCGAGAGTGGTACTCAGGACTGCAATGACACTTCCATAGAAAAGACTACTTTCATCACCACAGGGGTAGCAGAAACTTTGGGACTTAGTTTATTCCACTATGGAACTTCTACCTTGCTTTTTATTAGAACAAACAGAAATCACTGCCTCTATCAGGAATGGTATTGCACCACTGAAATCCATTGCAGGACCCTCCCCAGGAAAATGTCAAACTGAATTCTTTTTAATGAACACGCACTATTATTAATGCTACTGCAACATCCATCAGAGATACAGAAGAAGAAGAGCAGGAGGAAGTAAGCAGGAAGAGCCAAAATTCAGAAAAAGCCATTGTCAAAGGGAACTGAAACACCATTTATCACTGGTCTCAAAGCAGCACCAACCAGAGAGCGCCCAGTAGTCCAAAGTCATCTTTGGTATCAAGTATTCCACGGATTCCCTATCCCGGAAATCATCTATTCCCCCTTCTCCCATAAAATCTTGATGAAAAGATGTATATAGATTACATAGGTGCAGGAGAGGGCTTGCTTTCACACTCATCGAGCCATAATCAGCTTCATGGTTCACACGCCTTTTATTAATATTGTGAACTAGTTTATAACTTTCCACACTAGTTCTATTTTCATATAATCACCAAAATTCTCAGTCTATTCCTAAAATTGTCTCTTAATGTAATAAGGACAATATTAAACTAGCCTAGCAGCTAATACAGACTGACAGTATAATGTAATGCCAACAATCTAAGAATATATTCCAAAAAAAAGTTGTTAACATGTCCCGTAACAATTTTTGGTGGATTCGGAATTTAAATGTAGACAGGTTTCCGAATATGAAGTGTTCAGCCAAATGTGTAATACTTTTCCTAAACTAGAAACATTTCAGACACAAAAGCATGCAGGATCTCCCCGAAAAGGAGGTTCATCCCCCAACCACAGATTAGTTTGCACAGATTAAAAGAGCTATATTTAATTTTTAGATGCAAAACAAATTCCTGGATGTTTGCCAGTTTAAAGGCCAATGCAGACTTGTGACTCCCCTGATAAAAAGCCCTGTGTACAGGACAGGATTTTATTCTATCTTTACTCAAAAATCTGCTTGGCTCCATAATGTCTGTATGATACAGTAAAGTCTAAAAAAGAGGAAGAAGAAAAAAGTTTGAGGTCTTTCAAATAGCATTTTCCACCCTTCGCCTCAATAACTTGGATCAGTTTTACCCTCCTTGGTACCTTCTGTTCTTAAAAGCGATTCAGATAAGTCTCCTCCCACACAGTATGAAAAGGAAAAAAGGCTTCTCAACTACATCAAAATACATTTTGTGTAAAGTATTCTTCAGTTTACTTCCTGCAGGGATCAAATACAAAATGCTTTTGATCGAAGTGACACAGCTTTAGTGCCTGATAACTGTGAATAGAAAGATCATCTTAACCACACAGTCACGTGAACACACAACAGAATTTACTAGTGCTAAAGAGGGACCTAAATGAAAACCCATCAGCATCAGACTGAGTTTGTACATTTACTAGATACTTCAGAGAAGGTCATATGTCACCTGGAATATTAGGCTAAGGCCTGCACAAACATAACTGCCTTTATCTTCTCTCTCTGGAAAGTAGGAAAACACCTATGGCAAGTAACAAGGGAAAAGAGGATAAAAATCCATTAAACTATTAGAAGTAAATAGAAATCAATCTCCTTCCTATTCAACAGCAATTCCCATCATCGACTTCATACCTTAAGGTGGTGGAAACCTGAATTGTCCTTAATACATCTTTATAAGCTTTCCTCCCCTATTCCATGGGTGATTAAACCCAATCTACACCAAACCATACACTCCAACCCAGAGATTTTTAGCTGAACTGGGAGCTAACTGCTGTTCAGAACTCAACTGCAAGCAGCCATTGTGATTCTGCCCTTGATTCTTCACATTGTAATGTCTGTATTCAAAACAAATTCATAATTCTAAACAAAGAATAAGTATATGAAGTTCTCATCACCCTCTCTGCAGCAACCAGATTCTCAGAGCAAAAGCATGGTGGTATATATGCTGTATCCAAGCATTAGGGCTGAAATACATCCATCATAGCAGACAAATCCAGTCCCTAAATCAGACCAGGTAATGCCTGGTACAAATCTAGTAAATAGCTCAATCTTTCTTGGTATGGTTCCAATTTTTACATTATTATAATTAACCCAATTTCTGGCAGCAATGATAAAAAGAGCAGAGACTCTTACTTATTGTTGCAAGTCCTGTTATTTCACAAAACAAAGGGAAATAAATGTTATGCCTTTCCACAGTAGCATTACAGAGAGCTCACAAAAAAGCTCTCCTTACACTCTTCTGAACTAAAGCCAAAACTGATTATGGGGTTTTCTTATTCTACCTGGAAAGCAGCCACAGTTTGCTGGGTATTTCTGCAGGTATTGCTCACAAGAACACTAAAATCTGACTAGATAGTTGAGCAATATCGAAGTTGGACTTTTGTTGTAGATAGAAATGACAGATCTGAGGTAGCAGCTTTATTAATTCTACTGATGAAAATGTTGTGCCACCTGCCAGAGAAATGGAGAATTGCTGCTTGTTTAGAACCACACAAGTAGTTCTATTGGTATTATTAGATTAGGATTAGCATCCTGTAAGCACCATTTTACAACCAGGCTTTATTCATATGCAATGTGCTCTCATTGAACCTCAGACAAGCAGCTGGTAGGAATATTTTTGCACTGTTTCTACTGCCAAGGTGAGTTTAGTTGGCAGGTGGGTTTTGCTTAGCAATGATGTGAATAAAACTCAAGATCTTTAAAACCTTCACCTGTTTAATTAAGCAAGACCACAAAAATAAAATAAAGAGAAACGTGGAAAAGGTACCCAACAGCTTTAAAGCAGAAGATGCCGTTGCTATCAAAAAAAGCACTTCCATATTATTATCCCATTTCCAGTGGAAGTCTCAGTCCCAGACCTCTTTACAACCATATACAAACAGCAGCTCTATTTAACTCATTAATAACATCAGGTTTTCAGTTATGATGGAACATAACCCCTCCCTCTTCAGCTCAGCTTCCCTTGGGCTGGAGCCTACAACAGAACCTTGCTAAAAACCACAATGCTTTCCCTCCCAAAAGGAAACCCCAATATTTTAACCTTTAGAATCACTTTTTAAGAGACACCATTTCCCATCATTTAACTGTGCATTCAAAATCGTGTTTTCACAAAGGTGCATGCAGTGAACTGTACCTCGTTCTCACCACACTCAGAAGGGGTATCCTTGTGTACAGCCATCTGATACTTGGCAAATAAAGTGGCTGACTGGTTGAAGGATGATTTGAACTGGGGGTCCTCAAAGGAGACAGGTACTAACCTCACCTTCAGAGCAAGGAAAATAGAAGCAGACTGGTTTGAGTGCATATCATCAGATAACACGCTTCTGAAGGTAAGGCTAGTGAAAGATCTCCTCCTAGCCACTTCAAAGCCTCTGGAATCAGTTTTCTACTTTAAACATAACAGCCTCCTACAGGGGAAAGTCTGACAACTAACACTAAGCTTAAACTGACTGTTGATACCTTCATTAAAGGATAAAAATTGTACAACACTCCAAAGAAGCAATTTATACAACCTATTTTTTTGACTAAGTATCTAACCAACCAACCACACATTGTATTTTCATTGCACAGTCTCAAGGACTTTTAAGATGTGTTATTTTTAGTGGCATATCACTCATTGCCCTGATTTAGCAACTACATATTCTTCCTACATATAGTATGGCTCCAAACTCCTGACTGGTTGTTTTCCTTATAGGTTTCTTATAGTAGAGGGGTAGTATGTCTGACAGGTAACTATTATGCTCTGCCTGGGCATTACAAGAAGCAAACAATGTGTGATTTAGATGGAGTGCACAGATTACATTTTGGAGGGCTTAAATTGAAAGTTAAGAGAATTTATACAGCTTCTGTGACCTTTAAACCAAGAATTTGTAGGTGTGATCAATTTTCAGCACTGTTTATGCTAGCTCCTCCTTATGGAAGCATTACAAACCAAAGCCAGTGAGACTAGTTATCAAGCCAAATGTCCAGCTGGTTTTAGTTCTTATGAGATTTGTATTTTTAAGGCCCATAACACCTATCTCCAAAAGCCTCATCGTCTCCACCCTTTACCCAGCAGCATCCATGCAAGTTCCTTAACTTCTCTGTCTGCAACTAAAACCAAGTATCTGTGGCACTCACAAAAAGTTATCAAAAGAATTTGCACTTTCAGGATGTTGATTTTCTTTGATACAGTGTTTTACTCCCTCCTGAATATACAATGGATATAAAATCCACATTTGTTTCTCCTAGAAACAAGACACATGAAATAGAGGGGAAGCTGAGCTTTGCCCAAAATCCATTTGGCCTTCTGACCTGATTTATAGTTGGTTTATCAGGTGGGTCCTTGTGAATAACCATCTGGTAACGTTTATAGACCTGGTAAGATTCCTGAAATGTGGCTTTGAACTGTGAACTTGGTGGAGATGATCTCACCACCCTCACCTTCAGAAGAAGTTAAACACATTCATTATTACAACATCATGCAATAATTATATATTTATACATACACAAACATCACAACAGAGAGAAATTCTGACCTTCTGCACAAGGACCCTCACAATTTTATTCATATTAACCAACAGCCTTTGAGTTTTCAGCTCCATTTAGGCCATTGAAGGCTTTTATATTTACAGAGTAACATACAAAGTTTACAAACCACAAACTAAAGATAACTAAAATGCCTACAGAAAAACTACACAAATAGCTTGCAGGAAGGAATACCAAAAAGTCCTGTGCAGATTGACACTGTAGAGAGATTTTCTGGACTTTTTTACCTCTTCTCTTGTAGTTTCACACTACACTGAAAAATACTCAAGGGACCAGTGTAGTTGGAAGAATCCTGTGCTCTTGCTCTAAAGACTCTGTTTTTATAGCAAGAATCCCAAGAGCATTCCTTGGCATTTTTCAAATTGAAAGAGGAAGAGGAAGCAATGTTTCCATATTTAATTACAAGTTAACTGTAATAGGAAGTGATTGGTCTTCCCCACCATCACCTTTACACACACAAAACTGTGTTTTTTAAATCTATAGATTAAAAATTGTTCTTTGTAAAAATGATTGCTCTCTAACCAAAAGAATGCTATCACACAGCAACAGTGCCTTTCCTTTCAAGCATATTTAAGGACATGCTGATTTCAAAAAACCATGTTATTTTCAGAATGGGTCTATTCTCACAAACAGCTTTAGTTCTGGTCTGTGTAACAAACAAACAACAATCACACATGACAGCCATAGAAAAGAGCAAAGAGAATCTAGGAAAACACTGCTGGAACCATCCTCCTTTTAAATGTTCCCTGCATCTTCTAAATGAAGATGTTCAGACAAAGCCATCATATGTCTGTTACACAACTCAGCAGCAAAGCTGAAGCAGTTAGCGAGAAGGATCAATTCCATGGCTTCTTTCAGTTATTTTCCAATACCATCACTGATAACCAGTAACTACAGGAAAATACTTATATTCAGATGGTTTTCCAGCTTTCATGGCAAACAAAAATGGGTTTATGATTAACAAAAGATAGGAAGTCCAAGTCTTCCAGCTTAGTGTCTCCATATTCCCAATAGATTTACTGCCAGCCAGTATAGTCAGCAAAATTTTCTACCATCACTTTTACAGCTTCCAAAGACATCAACACATACCAATGGCAGTTACAAAGAGCAGCTGTCTTCCTATCTGTTTCATTTTATGAACAGTTACTGCTTTCTTGTCCAGATTCATTAGCATAGATAGCTTCAGCATTTATACACTGCAGAACTAAATATTGAATCTCTCATCATTCAACACTCGGTTAACTCAAAGCCTTTCATTTTCAAGTCACACTGTATGAAATCAATTTGCAAGTTATTCTGGTAACTGTCCAGGGCTCTGCTACAACTGACTGCAAGTGCATGAGTACCCTCTTGTGGTTACACAGAGCTTAGCTGCACCATATATATATATATATATATATATATATATATATATATATATATATATATATAAAAAATGCAGTACCATATATATTTTAAGACTTAAACTATAATCATTCCATAAAGTCACAGATTCTAAACATTTAAGCATATAAAAAACTCCTTAACTAGGCTTTTCCTTAATCCACCTCCAACACCAGTGAACAAGACATTACCTCTAATTTGTGTCGTGCATCATCAGGTAAAGAGGCAAAAACAAAGTCTTCAATGGTTTTAGGTTGGTTTGGTTTAGATTCAGAGTTCTGCAAGAGGAAAACAGGGTCTGCTGCTTGAAGTTGAGAGCCTTCCACTGTGCACATCTGGTTCTGAAGGAGTTTCTGCAGTTTTCTTTCTTTCCGTATGTCCTTCGCCTTTCGGCATGGGGGTTTGCTCAGGTCAGCCCCTTTCCCTAGAGGGCACAGGCAAAGAATTAAACACCATGTTTTGCAGCAAACAAGTAGTTCTTACACAATCACCTACAAGAAATGGTTAAAATCACCAGTAATTGCAGACTGTGGTCTGAACATAGCATGGTCTTTCGCATTTACAACTGCAATAACGCTCGGTGCCAAGCTAAGTTGCGATGATTCTTCCTTAAAGCTGTTTTAATGCAGCACTTTACCACAGAAACACCTTGACCACAATTTCACCCCGGAGCCAAGGATATATTTAACAACTAAAATGAAAAGACTTCCTGCTAAGTTTGTCCTTAAATCAATTTGCCACATCCCCCTCTCAGAAACAAAGAAAAGCTCCTAAGTACAATATGATGGTGTACTACATCCAAACACCTATAGGATCAGCCTGAAATACTGAAGGGAAAAAATACAACCACAAAACCTCACAGAGAATTGTTCTACCACATCCAAAACCCAGGTGGCTACACAACACTCCCAGTAAAAGACACACACACACAAAAAGCATTTCTCTTTTGTCACCTGGAATCCTTATGCAGTGTATAGAAATGCTGCCAACACCAGTGCCATTATCATAGAAGCACAGAATGGTTTGGGTTGGAAAGGACCTTAAGATCATCCAGTTCCAATCCCCTGCCAGTGCTACTAATATCACATAAGAGTAAAAGGCTACATAAGCTTCCATCTTTGCTTGAAAATATATTCAGGTTGTCTACTTTACTCATCAAACCACTTTTATCAATTTACCTCTGTCTTTAACCATTTATAATGTTCTATTTGTGACATGGTATTTACTTAGAAGACAAGTCAAAGCCAGAAACTAAATGTATCACCATGGAAAAGTGCACGTAGCACTACAAGAACTTAGCTTTTAAAGCAACACAAATCCAAACACATGCACAAATAAAAAGTCGAGTGGTTTATATTCCTCAGTGAAGAGGCTGGATTAATTTTATACTTATAATACAATTATAAGATAAAAAGTCAAGATAGGAGAATGCCAGCACTAGCAAAATTCATACAGAATTTTCTTCAATAAATAATAATAAAAAAGATGGCTGATCCCATGTTCCCCACAGGCACCAAAAGGATGTTACCAAACAAATAATCTACTTACAAGTACTTTCAAGGCCAGGTTGGACACAGGGGCTTGGAGCAACCTGCTCTAGCGGAAGGTGTCCCTGCCCGTGGCAGGGGGTTGGAACTGGATGAGCTTTAAGGTCTCTTCAACCTAAACCAGTCTGGGATTCTATGATTCTGTGAAGTACCAATTTCCCCAAGCAGTATAATTTTAAATCAATACTGATTGTAAATCCATAAATTCAAATCTGAAAAAATTACAAAAAGCAAGAAACATCTTTCCTAACATTCTCATTTTTACCTAAAACTTGGACATCACTATATAAAGGTATTTGCTATTCCATGTAGTAACTGACACCATAAGAGCTGTATGAATCTGCTGCACTGCTGCAAACAGTGGTGGAAGGAATACTCAATTTTCCAGGAATATCTGTCTCAGCTTAGCAGCTGCTGTTGCAAATTCCATACAGAGGGAAAGCTGCACTCAAAATTGTGTCAGCAACCAGCTAGTGTAATATAAAGTAAGTCTAATTCTGCATTTCTTACTACTTTTTAGGGCAGTGGGAGATGAGTTGGAGGCCAAAAAAGAGCCATAATATTAACACTTTTGTGTAAGTGTAAAAAAACTTACACCCATACAGGGAAACAGTGTCATACATCTTGTACAGGACCAAAACTGTAACAAATATGATGACAAAGTACTGGAGGAGCCTTTAGCCATTAGCTCTCTCCTGAAAGCCATGTATTGGCAAAAGCCGCTGGCAGCTTTTGAAAGACTTACCTTGTCAAATGGGAAAGTACCCTGAACAGTGAGGTGCTTTCATGTGAAGCATTAGGAGGAAACACATTTCCAACTCTTAATATTTATAAGAAGTAAAGAAGAATCCAAACCCAGACTTAGCTTATCCCACTTGACTCTTGAACGTGGGGAAATTACATGGAAATTGTTTTTTCAGCACTCCTGTGAAAGCGTAGTTGGATCTTTCTTTCCTTCTCCTCCTTCTTACCAGTAACTTATGAGCTAAAACTGACATCTTGCCCTCAACCCACTTCAAACCTTCCCCTGAACAATGAGAACACTGGTATCCTTCTGCAAACTGGGAATGGTGAGTGCACTGGTATTGTGAAAGCTCACTGACATGGTTAGAGTCACTTCACCTGCAAAGAACTGCAGCCCTCAGAGCCACTGCCTGAATCTTTCATTAACAACAGAGACATCATAGAAACTGGCAAAATACTTTGTATTTAGATAAATCTTTAAGCATTAGTAAGGCTATAAACTCTTCTCCTTAATGTGCATACCATACAGACTTTACAGAGCTTATAAGTGTATTCCTGGGGCAAGTTAATAGCAAGCTTAATGGCTCACCCAGAAAAGTTCCAGTCTGGTTTCCTCCAGGACAGCTGAAATGCTGAGAGCACCTCAGGGACTTAGAAGAGGAGCTAATACCACTTTGGCACTCTTTAGACATCCCCACAATTGCACTAGCAGATTACATGCTCAAGAGTTCTTACCTCTCAGCTAAGGTTTTGGAGTATTTGTTTCATCCATAGAGCTAAAATTATTCACCAGAAAAGGACAAATCCTATGAGGAAATTACAGATCTTATGCGACCTGTCCACGGGCAAACAAGTCAGAGGAAGAGTTTATTTGAAATACTCATGATACAGTTGAAGAACGAGTATTTCATCTGTATCAGGATCTGTTTCATGTCTCCTATCTCCTATAAGCTGAAAGTTAGCACGAAAAACTTCTTAAAACAATGAATGTGCATGCAGACATAAGCAAACCTTCTTTTCCATCTGAAACTGTGCAGAAACAGCCCATTATTCCTATAGGACAATGACCTGTTTTGCTTATAATGGAATAAAAATGCAATTAAACAATCTGATTATGGAACAAGTCTACATTTTCCAAGATGAAAACTAAACATCTTTCTATCTGGAAAATTTTAAACTACATTTGACCTATGACACCACCTACACTAAAAAAAATATTAAAGATTAATTAAATAAGCTTTCTGATCCGTTTATTATTCACTTTTGTATTTCATTTTAAACCTCCAGAAAGGAAGAAGCACAGAGCCTTGGGTGACATGGTCTAGTGTGAGGCATCCCTGCCCACGGCAGGGGGTTGGAACTGGATGATCTTAAGGTCCTTTCCAACCCAAACTATTCTGTGATTTTATGATTATATGAGTATTTCTCCTCTATAGAAGCAAAACCAAAGAGCACAAACAATGTTTCAAGCTTTCTTTATCTGTGTTTCGAGGGTTTAAAGTTTGACTTAATGTTATTTGTAACAGAACTGAAGCCCATACCTCACCTTTTTCAAATGAAAGGCACATTTACACGCAGAATCTTTACCCAAGACTGCCATCTGCTGTCAATGGCCACTTCATTTGCTTCCCAAATGAAGTATACATAAACCAGAGTTTTTCATTAGTTATTTAAAAAACATGTCTACGTGACAAAGAATGGTTTGTGTTGGAAGGGACCTTAAAGTTCATCCAGTTCCAACCCCTCATCACCCTCACAGGGAAGAGCTTCTGCCTCAGAGCTCATCTCAGTCTCCCCTCTGGCAGGTTAAAGCCATTCCCCTTGGCCTGTCCCTACAGGCCCTTGCCCAAAGCCCCTCTCCAGGTTTCCTGTAGCTCCTTTAGGCACTGGAGCTGCTCTAAGGTCTCCCCCTAAGGAGCCTTCTCTTCTCCATGTGCAGCCCAGCACATGGGGGGTTTCTGGGCTCAAGCACACACTGAAGCCAGGTCATGGGGAGCTTTTCACTGACCAGCACCCCCAAGTCCTTCTCCTCATGGCTGCTCACATCCTCCAGCGACGCTGTTTTTCTAATCTAAAGTTAGCCAAAATATAAAACAAGGAAAGCTTCTAAACAGATTAAAAAGCTCACCTAGAAAATGTCATTCTTTAGAGAGGACCAGAAGTATCTGTACTTTTTTTTTTTTCAATCAGCAGAAAGCTATACAATTCTCTTTAATCCTAAAAAATAACAACACACCAATATACTGAATGTGTTTCCAATGCCAGTTAGATCTGTGGGAAATAGTCTATAAGAGCATAAAAATTATAGTCTTCAACAATTCTTCACAGGGTGTATTCACAGGGTGTAAACAACACAAACTGTACTAGAAGCCGACGACCTACAGAAATGAAGAAATAGAAAAACACCACCTAAGGTGCTTTTCTTGAGTCTTAATCTGGTTTCCCACTGCTGTACAAGAGGCAAGGTTAAGGCTTAACCTAACTGAGTTACTAGCACTCCTGCAGCCAAAGCTGTATCCAGCTCTTAGTCTTGCACAGCCATGGAATCCAACTCAGGGAGTTGGACTTGATGATCCTTATGGGTCTCTTTCAATCTGAGATGTTCTATGATTCTATGAACCATTCCTCAAGCTACATAAAGCCTGAGTCACCACATCCTATAGCGGAAAGGAAAAGCTGGATGTACATCTTATTCTGCACACAAAAGTATCCCAGACTGGAAACGGGTCCCAATGTCTGATGAGCTTCAATCACCTTACAGAAAACTATCAGCTGTAAATATGTATTCTCAATAGATACATAAATAAATATAATGAAAATCAATGCAACTTGCAGGAAAAACTAAGAAAACAAGTACTATGCAGCACCTCTCAATTAATACCATAAAATTCCATAAAGTGGGAAGAGTATTGGAAATAGAAATAAATTATTATTGATGTACTAGGCAAGATTAAACTAAAGACTTCAACAACATGTGAAATCATGACAGTGTATTTCAATTACTACCTGGCTTAGGTGGTGCATGAACAACTTTAGCCGAATGTGAGGGTTCTCCAGGGACTGGTGTCTCTATATCTGCGTGTAGCTGAAGAGAATCCGATTCCACCTTCTGCACATTTCCCTCTTCTTTCTTTTCTCCCGTGCCCTGATCTTCATTCTCCACCCTCTCCGTGTGATCCACGCTCAGGGGAGTCAGTTCAGACTGACTGACATGAGATTCACCTTTGTAGGCAAAATCGCAGGCGACCGCATTCTCTATATGGGAATCCATAGGCTCTTCTGTAAGCAATTAACAACTGCATGAGTGAATTTCTCTCTGTATGACCACAGCTCACACTTCACACCATTAATACTAATTGGTGTTGGATAAATGGGGTGTGACTGTTGAATCACCTGAAAAAAAAACCCTCCTTCCCCTGCTTGCTCTTCCTTTTCTCTGCCAGCCTCTGTCCTGCCTAGTCCTCCCCAGATTACCACTTTTGTGACGCAGGTAAAAGCAGGGTCTAATTCTCTACAGCACCCAGATAGAAAATAAGCATGTGCCTAGAGATGGAAAAGAAAATAAGATGGTCTATGCAATAAGTAAGAAAACACATACTTGAACAGAGCAAGTCAGCTGCACCGTTTGGTCTGTAGGCTCTTGATTCAAAACACTCTATACAGAACCTACCCAGGTCTTTATATAGGGATCTATATCCAAAAAAACATAGAATCCTGGAATGGTTTGGTTTGGAAGGGAGCTTAAAGCTCATCCAGTTCCAACCCCCTGCCACGGGCAGGGACACCTTCCACTAGAGCAGGTTGCTCCAAGCCCCTGGGTCCAACCTGGCCTTGAACACTGCCAGGGATGGGGCAGCCACAGCTTCTCTGGGCACCCTGTGTCAGCGCCTCAGCACCCTCACAGGGAAGAGCTTCTGCCTCAGAGCTCATCTCAATCTCCCCTCTGGCAGGTTAAAGCCATTCCCCTTGTCCTGTCCCTACAGGCCCTTGTCCAAAGCCCCTCTCCAGGTTTCCTGGAGCCCCTTTAGGCACTGGAGCTGCTCTAAGGTCTCCCCTTCAGGAGCCTTCTCTTCTCCAGGCTGAACCAGCCCAGCCCTCTCAGCCTGGCTCCAGACCAGGGCTGCTCCAGCCCTCGTATCAAGGAATATCAGTCATTTGATCACTCAAGCAGGTACTTGATCCTCCTTTCAAACATCAATATTGGTTTTCAAACACATAGAATTTCTTACCTTCACTCACTACTTTCGAAACATCTCCTCTGGAAAGAAATTTGAGCATTTTCTTCAGAACTTTCTTGTGAGATTTGGAGGTCTGAAAATGCAAAGCCTGGCACCTTAAAAAGAAAAGATCACCACCATTTCTTTTGTGAAAGATTATTTCAGAAATAAAATAGGTTAAGGAACCACTTTAAAAAATGATACTGTTTTCTATTTCTTAAGTTTCATTATATTAAGTGGTAAAATATTTTATCACCACTTTCGAGTTAATAACATTAATATTATGCAGTACAAGGCAATATATTCTTTATGCCATGCTTTGTGTGTATATCACTATAATCACTAAAATATGCCAAGGTGACCTCAAGCAGTGCATAAGAAAAGCTTTCCTAGAAGGCTAATACACTAGATTTTTTCACTTATCCATCTTATAGATAAGCATTGATCCTAACTACTAACACAGGAAAATCATATCTAGAATTATTCATACCCTGTTTAACTGACAGCCCCTCTTATCTGGGCTACTAAGGCAGTGTTTGTGGGATACAGACCTTATAATTCACCTGCAACGAGCAAGCAAGAGAGCAATCACAGGACTCTTTGGGTTGCAACCCAGAAGCAAAAGGCAAGGGTGTACACTTAGCAGGCTGCTTATAGGGAATCATCAGAGAGCCACTGATGTGCCTATGCACAAACCCAACAGCACTTATTTAGCATTCAAAGTGTCACTAAAAGTAGATAAACTCTTCAAGTATTATTATATATTTAAAGCGATAAACACAAATGGTTGAACATCTTTGAAGCAGTCAAATCACACTAGTAAATTTTGAGCTTCTTACCTTATTGTGTACTGAGGACAACATGTCTGATTCATGATGGGTTTGTACACATATTTTCCACTTCTAAAATAATAATAAATATACATTGATTTATACTACAAAATAAATGTAAGACCAACCTTTTTTGTTAAAATAATATCAAAATATTACATGATGAGTAACAGAAACGAAGAAGCAAGTTCTTCAGCTTTTTGCTGCTATACTAAAATAGTATCCTAAAATATTAGGCAGAAGTTCTTCCCTGTGAGAGTGCTGAGGCGCTGGCACAGGGTGCCCAGAGAAGCTGTGGCTGCCCCATCCCTGGCAGTGTTCAAGGTCAGGTTGGACACAGGGGCTTGGAGCAACCTGCTCTAGTGGAAGGTGTCCCTGCCCGTGGCAGGGGTTGGAACTGGATGAGCTTTAAGGTCCCTTCCAACACAAACCACTCTGTGATTCTATAATTCTATAACTGAATGTTTTCCTGTTCAACTGTGTCAATGTTACAAGAAGTCAAAGAGCACTGGAGAGACAGTTCTATTGCAATTACTAATAGAAACTAGTTAATTGTTTTCACAGACCTAAGTTTTAAAGCTGGATTCTAAATTCTATCTAACCCGACAACAGGGCTTTGCCTTCTGTTTTTAAATTTACCTTCGCCATCCTCTGTCTATGAGATCCTGGTAATCTTGAACTGTCATTGAATGTGCCCACATACCTGCAATAAATAATACAGTAACACACTTGACTGACCATGGTTATGCTTGAAAATACAAGATATACAAAAATACGACTGTAAAGCTGGGTAGCTCACAGCGAGTTACGAAGAGATGATTTTCAAGGATTAGGCATATTCATGTATGTCATAAATTACTGCTTTCAACACACAAAGTGTAAAAACACCAAAACCAAGATAGATTTTGGGATGCAAATCAACTTGCAAATCAAATTGTGGTAAAATACTGGCACAGGCTGCCCAAAGAGGTGGTGGATGTGCCATCTCTGGAGACATTCAAGGCCAGCTGGGCAACCTGATCTAGTTGAAGATGTCCCTGCTCATTGCAGCAGGTTGGACCAGATGAGCTTTGAAGGTCCCTTCCAACCCAAACTGCTCTATGATTCTATATTGCTCTAACTGTACAAGGTAAAAGTTCACCTCTCTACCCACTATCTTTGCCAGAGATACACCAACAAAATGACATATAATTTCTCCTTAATTATAGTGTTAAGGATTGTTAAAATCAGTCTGAAACACCGGGTCAGAACTCTTCTGAGAGGTGCTGAAGCTGACACACACCATTCCCAGGGACCCCTTGCACAGCAGCCACCGGGTGGAGCAGAGCTCAGGGACTGTCTGTCACCTCTTCACCCAGGGAAAGAACATCATCCGCTTCCCATCAAGCTGCCCTGAGCTAAACCTGTCCAGCCACAGATCTAGAGCCATCGAGCCTGGCCAGACCAACACACTGAGCCCTGGGTTAACCCGGTGGGGATGGAGCCTTCACTGTCAGTGAAGGGTCAGGCAGGGCAGCTGCACCTCAGGAGTAAAACTATACCGAGAGAACGCTTAGGATGAGTCCCTAACTACATTCTTAGTTAGGGTGCATATATTATGATAGCAATAACTAAACAGTTCATCCTCTACACAGCTTTCCCGTTATTCCTCATGGTTCACCCTAGCCTGGAGAAGCACTCCCATTGACCTCGACCACGAGGCGAGGTTTCCCGGCGAGCCCATGGCCTCCGCGGCCCCACACCGGCCCGGCCTGGCTCTGCGGGCTGCCCCGGGGAGCCGGGGCCGCTCGGACCCCCCAAGCCCGGAGCAGGGGGCTGCGGGCTCCGACCGGGGAACGGCAGTGCCCGCTCCTGGCAGGATGAAGGGAAGGCGGAGGGTGCTGCAGCCGCCGTTCGCAAGCCTCCCTCAGCCCCAGGTAGGAGCAGCCCGGTGGCTTCCAGCCACCTTCGGGCAGCACCGGCGCGTCCCGGCCCTCACAGCCCGCCCTGCCCGCGGGCCGCACCGTGGGAGAGGTTGCCGGTCTCGTTCTTGCAGTAGCCGCAGCGGTAGCCATCCTCTCCGCCGAAGTACTCGACGATGCTGGGAGAGCCGCCGGCCGCCGCCATCTCCGCGGTGACCCGCTCGCAGTGCCCCGGTGCCCGGCTCAGGACAGCGCCCTGCCCGCCGCCATGCTCCGCACCCCGAGCGGCCCGGAAACAGCCGCTGCCGCCATCTTTGCTACGGGCACACCACAGGGGGAGCGCCCACAGGAAATGGCGGCCCCGCCATGTTGACCGCGGGCAGCTCCCCCATCTTTAGTGAGGGCGGCTGCGCTGCCCCGCCACAGGAGCCCGGCACCCCAGTCCCGTCCCGCCTCCTCCCGCTTACCGGCGGACACTTTCCCCCGCGCCGAGGCGCAGTAGCCGCAGCGGTAGCCCTCCTTCCAGCCCTTGTACTCCACCACGGCGGCAGGCATGGAGTACGGCGGCCCGGCTCGCCTCCCTCAGCGGCCCTGCCCGCAGCGCGCCCCGCCCGGCCGCGGACCCGCCGGTGCGAAGCGCGGTGGAGGCGGCCCTCGGCGGAAGCCTGGCCCCGTTTGCTGGAGCTGCGTTGTAGGTGAGCAGAGATGATGGAACTGTGCTTTCACACACCCTCAGAGTCTGCCCACGTTATCACCCCCAGAAACACGCTCCAACAGCATCAGCAGGACACTTGGTTACTTCCTACCCCAGCTGCTTGATCAGAACCCTGCCTGATGATAGAAGGAAAAATCCCTAAAACCTCCAGAGACAGTGATCCTCCAAAGAGGATTTTCTGGAGACAGAGGTAAAGTTTATTTTTTTTTTATTAAAAATAAATAATGTCATGGCCATGTATAGTTGTCCTGCCTTAGTTACAAAACCAGGTACACCTGATTTCTTTTTAAGCCCAAGGAAGGAGGACTTTTTGTCTGCCACCGAGATCAAATTTGCAAACTCAAACCTCGGTTTCCAGAGGACTAAGAAGAGAAAGACAATATCAATTTCTCTGCAGCACCCAAACTCATCTAGATAAGAGGATTATCACAGCAGAGATGGTTAACCATGTAAATTCCACCTGCAGGCTGCTACTGGGGACAGACGAGGATGAAGGAAGGGGGAGAGCATTTCATTTTTACTTAGAAGCGTCAGTAAGCTTTAAATAAAGTAGCAAACTAAGCCCTAATAAATAGAAAGTATACAGTAATAACCCCATGACAGGTATAAACAAAACAGCGCATAGGAAGTGTCGAGATGTTCTAATAAAAATAGTTTTACAATATATATACACATATAAAATACTTTCCGAAGGAAACATTTTAAAATATTTTCTGCAAGGCACCTAGGGGGAAAGAAAGAAAAAAAGAGAAAAGACAGTAAGACAATATGCATTAAGATTTAGAACTTAGCAAACATCTGTGACAATAAAAGAATTCAATGCTATTGTTTGAATGGATTTTAGAGGGAACCAGGTTGTACTCCCTTCTTGTTTCCCTAAGTCCTTCTTCACACTAATCTATTAACAACATCAGCTGTCAGTAGGTTAAGGAGAAAAAAGGTACAAAAACTAAGCTATGATTCTTCACAGCACTGCATTCCAAGTATAAAGCTACGAAAATTAACTCAAGTATGCCACTTAACTGACTACCCCACATGTAAAAATAAAGGGGCTTTTAATTACTGCATAAAGACTAGATTACTTTGTTCCATGAAGAGATCAAGAATGTTCCAGATGTTCTAAAGTTACCCTGCTTATGGCTTTTCTATATTTATAAGTCACGGGTAGTTTCCCTGCAGTTCTTCCACATGCATTAGGAACTCAATCACCGTATCCGTAGTTAGTTTGATTTATTAAAACAACTTACCTCAAGAATTAATCTATTTCCATTTCATCTTCATTTCTGTGATGAGGAGGGCTAATCATGGGTTCTGTTATTTCATATGTATCTACAATCTCCTGGTTAGAGATGACGAAAGTATGTAAGTTACAAGAACTGAATTATTTCCATTTCATTGCAGTTACCATCACATAAGTAATAAGGTTTCTCAGACTGAAGCACTATTTCAAATTACTGAGTATCTTTGAGTGAGGGACAAAGGGGAGGAGCTGTATGTGCTGAAAACTACTTTTTATTTAAGATCTATTACAAACAGCAAGCACTAAGGAAATTGTACGGAGAACTTCCCCTCTAAAAGCAAGTATCATACATAAAGGGAAGAAACAGACACTATTTATGCAGTCCTCATACAGAACAGTAAAAGCAAGTCACTGCACAACTTAAAAGCCCTTAAACAGGCTTCAACGATCACAGATGAAATTGCTATCCCAATTCGCAGTTTTCTCGCAGTTAAAAGCATTCATTAGATTTGTGATTGTTCTGGAATCCATAAAGTTAAATGTAGTGATAATACAGGAACCCCTGTCCTCATCTGAGTGCAGTAGATGTATTCCTACACTTAACAACAAAAATTAATCAAAAGTATCAAGTGCTGTCCATTATACCTTCCATTCTTGATAGTTCAGAGACAAGACGACCTGGTTCCGTGCTCCAGCACTATGGCCACCCTCCCCTCCATCGTCGTCTTCTGAAGGCTCTGTGCAAAATACAGCATTTTCAGAGTCTTTATACTCATCAAGTCAGTCTCCTCCAGGAATACAAAAGCTTCACTAAAAGCAAATCAATGATACATGCTGCATGAAGCTAGTCTCCAGCAATAGCCTGTACCATACACTTCTTCAGAAATTTCTTCAGTCTTAACTCCTAAAAATTGTGGAACTAACATTTCAGAGACACAGAAGGACTTAAGTATTTCATCCTTTCTGAAATCCCACCCGTCTGAATCCCACGGATATTCCATGAGAATGAAAGTTAAAGACCTCCTATATAGGATGGCATTTCCCTTTCAACTGTTCTGAAGATGCAGCACTTCCCAGTGCAGATAAAGGAGACTTCTTACATCCAAAAATGTATTTTCTCAGCAAAACCTAACAACGTCCATGTATGTATTAGTGAAGATATCACTTCGAAATAAAAGGTTATTTCCTTTCATTAACAGAATTTATCTCAATCAGCATAATGGCCTTTTTCCATATTTTGATATTTAAACAGACTCAATCCTTTCAGTTCCTCTCATAAATCTCTTCATGCCTTCAATTACACTCACTGCATATCCCCAAATCTCTACTCTTCCACCTGAAAGTATACCTGAAACTTTGTGAACACACAAGATAGAGCAACTTTTCAACAACAAAAAAAACCAGCCTTTTAAAGCAACATTTTACCTATTATTGGCAATTTATCTTCATCCAGCTTTATTCTTGCAAAACCATCCTGAAAAGACAGGATTTAAAGTTTCAGAAATTAGAGCTATCCGGTTAGGATAATGCACTGAGATTTCATGGTTTAATACATCACATCATCATAAACAAGTACATATATTGATACACAGCCTTAACTGGCATACCAAATAAGAATAGTCTAAATACAGCATTCATTGATCCATAAAGAGTGCAGCTGATATAGGATGGTTGGTAACTTGGGTTAGAAAAAACATCTGTTGTATTAAAAATTATTATTCATTAAACATACTTGAGTGAACCCTCCATAATCATATCACTATTCATTATAAACCTGAATTTAGACAAATATATCTCTAAGTTTCTCTTTTCCGCAAATTCATTTATTAGACAAACTAAGTATAAAGTGCAAATCTACAGATTCGAAAGGTGCATTAAACACTGCACTAACATACTTTCCTACGGCCTCAATAATAATGTGAGGCAGAATCCCTTCTTGAGAAGTGTATTGACAGCAAGAATTTCATTATTCTTGTGTTAGTAAATTGACTAGAGTAGAAAAATCTAATAAAAAAATATTATACTGTCAACTCTGTTTCTTTTTTATTCAATTACTAAAATATCACAGACTCTTTGTAGAAAACAAATTAGGATTCCTAATATTTAAATCCTAATCTGTCAACCTTGAAGCCATAACAACAACAAATCGTATTTCTAGATAACTCCAATATCTAAAATAAGATTTCAAGAACATGTCATGCCTTACCCTTATAATGAAGGACACATGAAAGATGTTTTCCACAGTGCGTGCAAAAGAGTTGGGATCAATCACAAGGTCAAAGAAGGAAATAGGTGTGCTAGCTGGAGATGGAAAAAGGGGGTTGTTAACGAACCAAGCAGGTGGTATACACAGAGCAAGCACACAGACAGGGCTCCTTCTAAAAGCTAACTGAAAGTTGCTGTCCATTAGTCACAAAACTGAATTCCCAGTTGCCTGCAGAAAGAAACAAAATTTCTAGAGATGATGATTTTCTTCCGCCTTTTGCCACACACACACATAAATATACTTTGTACCTGTTTGATTGCCCTCTAGAAAACAGCGTGTTCTAGTAAGAGGGAAAGGGGGGGAAGATTTACATTTACTTTGTAGCAAACACCAGTCAATTAGTGTTCATAACAAATACTCTGTATCCTTCAACAGAAAGATTTCATCGAAGCCTGGAAGAATTGTAAAATCCCAGACTGGTTTGTGTTGGAAGCAGCCACAGCTTCTCTGGGCACCCTGTGCCAGCAACTCAGCACCCTCACAGGGAAGAGCTTCTGCCCAAGAGCTCATCTCAATCTCCCCTCTGGCAGGTTAAAGCCATTGCCCTTGGCCTGTCCCTACAGGCCCTTGTCCAAAGCCCCTCTCCAGGTTTCCTGGAGCCCCTTTAGGCACTGGAGCTGCTCTAAGGTGTCCCCTTAAGGAGCCTTCTCTTCTCCAGGCTGCCCCAGCCCAGCTCCCTCAGCCTGTCTGAGAGGTTTCTACTTGCTAACTCCACCTAATTTTGTTTCTATAGTTTAGTCACTCTTAACTGTAGAAGATTAAGAGTTCATCTTCTTAAATTAACGCTTTAAAAGCTTAATGGAATCATACTTACGATCATTTTTAAAATGAGTTTGCAATAATCCCAAGATCCTCTCTACTTCTTTTTCTGTAGCCTCCTGATGAGACTCCTCCATTTTTTTCAACTGGAAAAAAAGAAACAGTTTCACCTCAAATAACCACTGTTGCAAGTCAGGAAGATGAAAAGGGCCTTTTATGAACACCTAACTTAAAAGGTGAATTTTTCTCTCTACGTCACACATACACAGTTACAGACACACGTATGCAAACATGAAACAACTTACACAGTGCTTTAGGAACCAATTCCCATCTTACAGAATCAACCTGAAAGGCTGCAGTGGTTAAGGGAGTCAATTAGCCTGCTGTTACCCGCATTTCTGTGCAAATGATGTACAATGTTAGCTGCTTTCTAAATAAAAGTTGAAAACACACTAATATAGAGAAGTTTTTCATTTCCTTTCAAAGCAACAAGCATCAGAGTCAATAAGCTAATTTGAACTTGTAAAATCAGTGTGTAAATTCTATTTCCTTCCACTCAGTGAAATACTGCGGTTCATACAAAACAAACCAAGAAGCCTAACAGTGAAGTCTGAATTCTTTAGTCTGAATCCTCTAGCACTACACAGTTCCTAACCACAAACCCCAAACCAAAATGAACTAGAAAGATTTAAAAGTCAGTTGTAATAACTGTGCCATAACAAATCATTAATAAAGATAACAGTTCACAAACCTGAGCAGGCATTGCCCTTTTTTCTTCTCCTCCTGTAGCCTTTTTCTGCCTCTCAATCCGTTGCCTTGGGACAGGAGGATCAGACTTGAAAGATCCCAACCTAACCAAGATAAAAAGAACACGTATATGGAAATATATTTTACATTATATGCTAAGGAATCTATACAGTGAGCAGTTGATCTCCTCATAAAAGAGCAAAGTGATGACTGATATCTAAAAGTAAAGCCTCATCACGTGAGAGATTTCTGTAAACAACCATCCCCAAAGGTTGTTCCCAATATATGTTGGCAGCCTCACACCAGAGTCATCAACAGATGTATAAAATCTGATGCAATTCTTCCAACTTTTTAACAGAAAACTTTAAATCTCCTTTTCTGAAAACTAAGTAAGAAATGAAATTCATATCCTCCCATATCTCCGTTTGAATTTATTACAGACTTTTCTGCCTGAAAACTCTCCCCTTACAGTATTTATCTCTTTTTTACCTATTGTTTAGTCTCTGTAAGTTCAGGTTTACAGTCAGCTCTTTTTTTTAAAGAAAAAGCCACATATTTTTCATATATAGTCGATCAATAGAACAGTCAGTACACTAAAAAGAGATCTAATGTTTCTCATTAAACAATATGAGTGTAATATACGTGCTAGATTTCAGCACTTTCTTGAAGTGCTTACCTCTCTCCATTGACTATATAAGGAACTTAGGCTCCTAACTTTGGGTGCCTTGAATCTCCACCAAGCTAGATGCCTAAAGGAGAGAGTGTGAATTGAGACTCAATTCAAGTTAGTTCAGCAGGTACCCAAAAATTCTGCAGCACTTATTTTTCCCTATCTTGGGCAACTTGCAACTGCTCCATTTCAGAAGTCACAGGCTAACCATGAGGAAAAATAACTCAGGCCTCAGATAAGAATAGATGGAGCTGGAAATTAACAGTTCTTTTCCTAAATTGAGGACTACACTTTATTGTAGTAACACTTCATATTCACACATCCTCCATCAAAGGAAGCCCATCATTACTTGAGTCAAAATGCAACTAACGAGAAAAGTCGTTCTTGCAGCCAGTTTTGTCTCAAAATAAAATGTTTGGAAAGCATACTTATCTTTTAGAGCTTGAAAGTGCAAACCCAAGTTTGAAACATCTCAATTAGCCATCCATCATTAAATATCAGATACTGTATGATCAAATTAGTATCTTCAGCAACTTTCCTACAATTACAGTGAGACTTATGGGGGGCATGGGGGTGGATCAAGTATAAAAGCATAGACAACTGAGTAATATTCTCTCAACTCTACTGTTGATATTTAATTGAGCTAGATCCTGCTATGGCTGACTTTACAAGAGATTTAAACTGGAGAGTTGTCTATAAGCCAGGTGACTACGGGTCATTTGACAGCAGCTAAAAAGGCTCCTACTAATGGAGCTCCTACTAATGGGTTGCTTATGCATAAAGAGATATGATGCTGATTCTACATAAGGCCACCTGCCAGCAATCAAGTGATTTCTTCTGAAGGCAGAGCCAGAATGCAAGATTCTAAAAGACAACCCATTAACACAGAAGTACAAGAACTGTTGGTCTCTTCTTGATAATACAATCATTAGGTAAAAGATACAGACCCTGATGGACTGACCTTCCATAACTGTCTACGGTGGGGGGAAAGGGTACCTGTATTTATAATTTTGGCTGCAACTTGCACAGGGAGAGAAAGATGAGGGAAGAGTCAGCTTTTAAGGAATGAGAACTACTTCTAATGGTTTTGGTCTGAAATAGGTAAATCAAGAATACCCTGCTATCTCTAGTAGATACAAGTGATGCCATTCTGTAGCCAAGCCAAAACAAAATCAGAGAGAGAAACATTATGAACTATTTTGGAGACAAGGAGTTCACTGTACCATAAGAACAAAGTGAGTTCTTGTTGACACTCTATGACCCAAGATTAAACTCTATTCAAGCCCAGGGCATTAAAGACAAGAATCAATTAAGGCCATTAACTTGTGCTGCAGTTTATACTATTTCTTTAAATAAACTTACATGTAGTGAAAAGAAGGTGCTCTTCTGAAGTACTTTTCTGTTTCTTCTCCCAGTTTATGCCAGGCATCATTAGGTAAATAGCCTGAAATGCTGTCAGAATCACTATCATTTTCTTCTACTTCTATGCGATTTATACCCATGAAGGTTAACTAGAAGATAAAAAAAAGCTGCAATGAAAATTCACTTAGAGAAAGATCAGTAAATACATTACTGGTGAAATACTGTATCATGGTGTTTGTCCTGCTAGATTAATACTTAATATCACTGCATAAGAACCTTGACTTTCCTGCACACACTATGAAAACAGAAAAACACATACACACTTGTGTTCAGCAAGCATCAGCAAGCAATGAAAAAAAAGAGCAATAGCTAAAAACTGCCTGTATTCCAACAAAATTTCCATGATGTAGGATAGTGGAAGGTGTCCCTGCCCATGGCAAGGAGTTGAAACTAGATGAGTTTTAAGGTTCCTTCCAATCCAAACCATTCCAGGACTACTTAAATTGCACTATAAAGCTAAGATGTCTCACAGTTTCTGAATACCGCACACTTCCAGGAAGCTTAGCTCCTCAATACCATAAAACAACTTATTTGACTCGACCCTGCATCCACCAGCCAGACTTCTCCAGGAAGAACTTCAAAACAATTGAACTTTATGGGGTTTTTTTTTATATTGCAGAGTTCTAGACTTCACCAAAGACTCACACTCCTTATTAATCTGCTGTAACACAAGAGAGAATTTTCAGGGAGGGGAGGAACGAAAAAAGAACAAATTCTTCTTCAAAGCTATCCTGAACTGACTCTTCCACCCAGTCACAATGCAAACACATCAAGTCTAAAAGCATGCAAGTAATTCAAAGTCCCATGTCATGTCAGTGACATGGGGCCTTAAGAACTCCATCCAAAAATATATAAAGCAGTGGAGAGGATAAAGAAACTACTCAGCTACTGAAACTACAAAACAGTGAGCACAAAAAAAGTGCACAAGGCTACTTCAGCATGAACTGAAGTGTGAGAAAGTAGCAGCAATGCAACAATGGGAGGGGATGTTTGCATTTTAAGTTAGATTTCCCCCTCTGCACACTGGAAATGCTCACTACGTAGTTTAAAACAATCACCAACGCTAACCAGAAAGTTAATCAAAGAAATTCACAGGAAGAGTGTTAAATTCCATCAGAACTGTCCTGTACTGCCTGAAAACTGATTCTGTAACAAATAGGGCAAACCCCTAGCAAAACTGTTGGCAAATTCAGTCTAGAACTTACCAAGTCTTCTGCAAATACTAGTGAATCAAATGTTGTCATGTCAGAGTGCAACTCATTGGCCTTCTCCTTTCCTAGGTTTGATGCTAAGACAAGAAATTGGGCATCCAGCGCAGCCTCTCGTGCACAGGAAACTGTTACAGGAAAGATTTTATGTTAATAATATGAAATTGTCAAAACTATAATAAGAAAATTTAGCATAAAGACTATCCTGGGTATAAAGCTTTATAAATCATTTTACTGCAATGACCTCTAACATCTGTACTTACATACCCCTTATAATAGTATTTGCTTTAAAAAATGAGAAGGAAAAGGAGAGGATGACACAATAAAGGCAAGCATGGAAAAACAACACAGCACCTTAAAAGAATAAAATGCCCTCTTTACTGACATGTTTTTCACCTCTCCAAGTGGAATGAACCCCTCCATACTGATATCAGAGCAGCCCTGCAGAGAAGGACTTGGGGGTGCTGGTTGATGAGAAGCTTAGCATGAGCCAACAGTGTGCGCTTGCAGCCCAGAAAGCCAACCGTATCCTGGGCTGCATCAAAAGAAGCGTGAGCAGCAGGTCGAAGGAGGTGATCCTGCCCCTCTACTCTGCTCTTGTGAGACCTCACTTGGAGTACTGCGTACAGTTCTGGTGTCCTCAACATAAAAAGGACATGGAGCTGTTGGAGCGAGTCCAGAGGAGGGCCAAAAGGATGATAAGAGGGCTGGAGCACCTCCCGTATGAAGACAGGCTGAGAAAGTTGGGGCTGTTCAGCCTGGAGAAGAGAAGCTGCGTGGAGACCTCAGAGCAGCCTTCCAACATCTGAAAGGAGCCTGTAAGGATGCTGGGGAGGGACTCTTCCTTAGGGACTATATTGGTAGGACAAGGGGTAATGGGTTCAAACTTAAACAGGGGAAGTTTAGATTAGATATAAGGAAGAAGTTCTTTACAGTGAGGGTGGTGAAGCGCTAGAATGGGTTGCCCAGGGAGGTTGTGGATGCTCCATCCCTGGCGGTGTTCAAGGCCAGGTTGGACAGAGCCTTGAGCCACGTGGTTTAGGGCAAGGTGTCCCTGCCCATGGCAGGGGGGTTGGAACTAGATGATCTTAAGGTCCTTTCCAACCCTTACTATTCTATGATTCTATCTTCTATACCTACTGCCTACGTATATTGTTCTGCAGTGTCAAGATAAAGCAATGAGAATTTCCAAGCGCAAATGAACACTAAAGTAATATTCGTTTTCTCATATTAACGTATTCAAACAATTCCTCTTCAACTAAACATATCTATTTGAAGTTACACTTCAATAATTCTGATAAAGTACTTCAACTTCATTCTCTTGCCCTTTTTTGTTTCTAAGGAGTCATCACCTCACACTTGACCAACTGTCAAGCAAATACTTCTAACAAGGACCACAGAATTTGTTTTACCTCCACTAAACAGTTTATTGGCTTCTTCCAAAGCTTCCGTCAGTCTGTTGCTTTTGGAACTCAGCATATCCTCACGATTTTCTGCGGGACAAACAAATGATATCTTATGTTACTTAAATATAGAAGCATTGAAAAATACATTTACACCTTAACACTGGCTGGTTCATAGCCCATCATACACACAAAAATACAGAATACAGTTATAGTATATTAATTGCTAGATTATGTAGGCTCCATTTTTATTAACGTTTCTGCATTAACTCAGTTTGAAGTAATTTTTCATTTACTTCAATGCAGTAAGATTTATACTGTAGCATAGGATGGTGAGGCGCTGGCACAGGGTGCCTGGAGAAGCTGTGGCTGCCCCATCCCTGGCAGTGTTCAAGGCCAGGTTGGACACAGGGGCTTGGAGCAACCTGCTCTAGTGGAAGGTGTCCCTGCCCGTGGCAGGGGGTTGGGACTGGATGAGCTTTAAGGTCTCTTCCAACCCAAACCATGAAGTGATTCCCTGAATTTATGTTAGCGGATCCCTCTTGGTTCCAGTAAAATACCTGTATATGTGTCAAAGCTACTACCAAGTACCATAGTTTTCTGCACGCTATTCATCTTACCTGTAAGTTAAGGATTTTCATGAAGGAAACAAACAAAACCCCCCAAATGCATACTTGGTGATTTCTGAAGATCACCATGTTGAACACAGTTACTTGTATATCACGGTATACACATAATTTAACAAGACTTTCAGATGTCCAGTTCAACAGCTACTCACAACACTGCTTTTAAGGACTTACACCATCCTCAGTGCCCTGACACACTGCTGTTTTCTGCATAAACAAGAGACTGGATAATCCATGAATTACATTGTATTCCCATGTAAAACAACCCTACAAATTTACTGAGCATGCAGAATACAACCAGCACCACACACTGCTAAATTCGGCAGGGCTTACTCCAACAACCATTTGTTATGTTCCCATGAGAAAACCACCACACTCCAAAGATACAGAGGGGAAGTGCTGACACATCTACCTAAAGAGATGCTAAAAGTCTCATCGCACGTTCTGGAAAGCCCAAGAACAACTTTCAGGTCCGGGCTTGTACCCACAGGTTCAAATTAAAGCTCAAACACCATTAAGACAAAACTAAAAGCTTTGGGTTTATCTCTAAGGGTAAAGCTGACAGTTTGGACCGCTGCATCAATGCAGTTAGGGGCGGGTAAACCCCTCACAACCCTGCTATCCCTGGGCATGTAAATGCCCCCAGGGATGCTGATCTGGATCCAACCGAAGGGCCAGCATTTCGGCAGCCCAAGGCACTCGGTGTTCCCAGGGAAGCGTTACGAGCTCCTCCAACAGTGACGCCGGGCTCCGGCCGCCGCTCTCGGGCTTACGCTGCACGCTGTAGATGAGCTCCCGGTACTGGTTCCGGATGATCCTCCTGCTGCGCTCATCGCCCTCGCCGCCCTCCAGCCGCCGCGGCTGCTCGCCCTCCGCACCCGCCTCCTCCATGTCCCTGCCGGCGGAGCCCGGCGAGCGGCCCTGCAGCCGCCGCTGAGGCACGGCGCCGTTCCGCGAGGTGGACGGCAGCGAGGCGCCCGAGCTCCCCGACGAGGAGGAGAACCTATCACTGCCGCTCGCCTCCGACATCGCTGCGCGGCGCCGCGGGACCTCGGCAGCCGCCGCCCGGCACCGCCGAGCGCGCCAAGGCCGCGGAGGCGCCGTTACAGGACGCGATGGTGGCCCGAGAGGGTCAAACAGCGGCGGGAGGCGGGGCCAAGGCGGCCGCAGCGAGCGGTCATGGCGGGCGGGGGCCGCGCTCTGAGGTAATGGGCGGGAAGGCAGCAGCTGCCGCCGCTGCCAGCCCCAGGCGGGGCCGCGCCGGTCCTTGAGCTTTGTCCTTGTCTTTGTCTCGGTCAAAAATAAACGGCGCCTGAGTTATTTGGATTAAATCCCCGACAGATCCGCTCACGCACGTCCGAGATGTGACTTTTTACCTCTTGGATTAAGCAAGTTTTCTGCTTTTAAAAACTTGAGCTGAAAAGCCCCAGAGCTTTTGCCTGTATTAAAGAGTAGAAATGTAACGATGAACCTGATGGTAACACATCTTTCATCTGCTTTTAACGTCTGAGGAGCAGAAAAGGTGAAAATTAGAGGCAAAAAGATGCTGCACTTGGCTGAGCATCTCTAATACATGTTTCCGTATAAATGTATGGATTAATCACTAAGCTCTGTGCTCTGGCAAATAAAGTAACAAAGTCTATTCCTCTTCTACTTTGAAGAGTAATAGACTCCTAAATTAGTTAATCGTGACCAGTGATGTTGTTTATACCAAAAACACAACAAAGCTAAAGCAGAGCTAAATGCAAGCATATGTATTAGTAATTCAACAGGAAGAAAAGCGCCTTCAGTATTTTCAAGTTATCCACAATCAAGCATTAGAAGTCTGGAAAATCAGACAAATTGTCATTTAATGATGAGCATTTTATACTACAGACTAAAAGAAAAAGAAAAAATCTTTAATATGTATTTTCTCCTCTCACTCTATTCCTTTCCCAGGGCCAGTGTCATTAGAATTCAGTTTAGTGTAATGATGGATCTGGCTTCCAATTTGGAGCAGTGGGCTGTGTAATGCCCCACATTGCTCTTATTTTCTCATAGTTCTCTTGTGTAAATATCAGTAATTTAGGAAGTGTGCTGAGTTATCATTTCTGACATCCTGATGATCCTACTTTAAGAGTTCCTTAAAACTGACTTCTGCTTTGTATTATCACACTAATCAGATAAAAAAATCATTAGCTATCCCCTTCGGTTGTGAGTATAGAGTTTGCACAAGATGCAGATGAGAATTAAAAGCATATGTAATAATATCAAGTCTCTATAACCATAGAATCCCAGACTGGTTTGTGTTGGAAGGGACCTTAAAGCTCACTCAGTTCCAACCCCCTGCCACGGGCAGGGACACCTTCCACTAGAGCAGGTTGCTCCAAGCCCCTGTGTCCAACCTGGCCTTGAACACTGCCAGGGATGGGGCAGCCACAGCTTCTCTGGGCAACTGTAAGACATTTAAACAGGCCATATATGCTAAAGGTTTAATTCCTGCTTTCTTGGTTACAGCATGTAACTGCCCTTAGTCATTTCATGATGTTACAGCAATGCGTATGCTCTCTGCTTCAGCTACCATGTGGTGGTCAAACATAGTGACAGAATTGCATTGAAGTTTTTACTCTTTCAGTAAATTGTGAAACAGGAGGCAGGAGTTCAGAACCTTCACACTTTCACAGTAAAGCAGCCAGAGAGAGTAAAAGTGGCTGCATCATAATTCGGATCATTTAAGGATGGTTTTGTACTGGTTCTAAAGCAAGTTCTCTTACACAGGTTTCACAATTGCAGGACTGCATCTTCCAGCTGACTCTTGTTTCACTGTTTAGGTATATTCATTTAACAAGTTCGACAAAGAAGACGCTCTAGGTATAATGAACACTAGCATTTAGGAGATTTTCAAACTTGGGAATCCTTCATGTTCTTGATACAGGATGAAATACACTTTGTATTACAGAAAAGGCATTGGGATGAAGTATTCTGCAATCTCAACAGAAAATCAAAGTAATTTTATTAAGAGGGCAGATCACTAACAATAAAAACATATTGTTAGCTGCATTGATGAATTCCAGATTTTTTAAAAGAACACATACAATAGAAGGGATTTCCATCCCCCTGAAGTCCCAAACGTAATCTTCATTTCTTTATAGTGCATGTCAGTCATCCCCAAAATTTCTTAGACATTAATAATTTAGTTGAGCATTAACCCAGAGGTGTGTTGGGTTCTCCTGAGAACTTAATGCACTTGTGAAACTGTGATAGGAAGTGAGGCAAAACCTGAATGCACGATTTACCACAGGTTGGTACAATTAGTAGGAAACTCTTTGCAAGTTCGCAAATGCTCTGATCCATGCAAAGATACTGCCCATCAAAACGAATTCCTTGCGAGAATCCATTTACTCCAACAAAGCTATCCTAAAGGATGATGTCAACCAAATACGTTGTTTCAAAGACAATGGATTACACTAAATATTATCAATTTAATTTTTTATTATAATACAAGATTAGAATAACAATATAGTCCATGAAAAGCTGATTTCTAGGAACTTTCCTAATGACTTTAAAATTGCACTTTTTCATTTAGGAATTTATTTGCAGCTTTCTCAGCTTAATTTTCAAGTTCAAATGAATCCTGCAAAATATAAATACACAACATTAACACTTCGTTATGTGATTAATACTATTGTGTTGCTCTAATTACTGTGGTGTTTTATTGAAGTGTTTTTAGCAGGTGTTCTATAACATCTTCACAGATCAGAGTGATTCAGTGTACAGTGTACAGGCAGAGAAAGGCATGGAAGAGCAGAAGAATGAGGGCTAAAACCAGCCTTTCAGGTTATAGGACAGGTTACCAGTGTCAACTATAAGAAGGGTATACTCTGCATCATCCAAGAGGATTCATGGTCATGGTTCTACCTTGTCTTCCCCAAACCAGTGTTTCTGCTGGACTACAGAGTGCAGCTATGCACAAGCTGTCTTTCAAAATATGCTTAAAATACTGAATTTTTCAGTCCAAAGTTATTGAATTGGACTCTTGAACAATTTTGTTTTCTCATACTCTGTGTGACTAACAGAGTGCTGTCAGATTTGCATTGCAAATTCGTTATGAGTAATATGCTTCTGGACCCTAACAAACACAGAAAGTCTCAAGAGAGGATCCAAAGAAGACTGGGGCCCATTGTACAATGCAGTGCACAAACACATGGTAAGAAATATTCCCTATTCCAAAGACTTTGGAATACAGTACAAAATGCAAAGTGGTGGAAGGTTCAACACGAGCCGAAAGGCTCAATACCTGTTGCATCCAGTCTCATACAAACTCTAACCTTGCAAGATGATGCTTGCTTTCTTGCAGTCTGAGTTTGACCTTTCCTGGTGCTTAGACAAGAAAGGCCTTCCATTCATTAGGTACAAGAGCAAAATATCCCACAGATGCCTCTTTGTCTCAAATATACAAAACACTAACAAAAAGTGTTCTTAAAGAGGCAAGCCACATTAACCAAAAATTAAACACTAAAAAGCACAATAGTGCAACAAATACCAAGTGGCATCTAAATTCACTTTTAACAAGAATGTTGTGCACTATAAAAGGATTTCAATGGTTACTGACACATTTCTATGTGAAATAAGACCACTCCACATAGATGAGTGGAGTTTAATTTGAATTCAGTTTTCAGTTTCATCGCAAAACCCCTCTTTCACTGAAGCTACACACGTCATTTGGAAGTGAGAGGAATGATAGGAAAAGCCTACTGCTGCTCTGCACGTTAACCAGTCACAGTACACACCTTCCAGCCATGAGACAGAAGGTGGGTGCTATCAGGATTCCTAATTTCTATTCCATCTTCTGTGTTCCAGAGAACAGAGTGTCAGTTTCAGACTGCATAACCAAGTATCACGTCATCTTGGGTCAGCTGAAGAAGCTGAGCCTGGGAGCACAGAGTATAAAGCTATAACTGCATCTTTTTACAGGAGGACAGAGTTTCAGAGGTGGTGGTGTCAGCCAGCACAGCCCTTGGGTCCCGTCTCATGACTGGAGGGTGACACAGAGCTATTGTGCCAGCACAGATGATCCTGCACACACATTCTGCAGGCCTGCCTTAGATCTACACAGATGTCTGGGCTCTTGACTCCTGTTGATTTCAGAAGGAAGAAGTACCTGCATTGTGCAGGCACTAGATCCTGTACTTCCAGCTCTTGCTGCAACAGTTGTCCATAAACTGTCTTATCAAGTGAATGATTTTTGACCTGTGCTGTCACAGTGTTGTGGGCAGCAGGATCCTGATACAGGCAGAGAAAGGCATGGAAGAGCAGAAGAATGAGGGCTAAAAGCAGCGTTTCAGGTTATAGGACAGGTTACCAGTCTCAACTATAGGAAGGGTATACTGTGCATCATCCAAGAGGATTCAAAGCCGCGTTCCCTTCTCATTCACAGTCATATGGCACCCCACTGACAATTATTTTCTTAGGAAAACAGGAGCAGT
Source organism: Strigops habroptila (assembly GCF_004027225.2). NCBI lineage: Eukaryota > Metazoa > Chordata > Aves > Psittaciformes > Psittacidae > Strigops > Strigops habroptila. Next base: position 77,889,198 of record NC_044281.2, read on the forward strand.
AAGCTGATTTTCAAACATAATTTAACAGCTGGAAGCCAGAAGCAGCATAATGCAGCCAGCAGATTCTGCTTCCTATTCCACTGCCTCTGTTTAAGATTTACATTATCTGAAAACTAAGTTACAGCACATGCAATATCACCTCTCATGTCCCAGACATCACCTGCCAAAATAAAGCTATTGCCTTCTGTAAACTCACAACACACAGCTTCAGAAAAAGGGGAAATATAGTGGGATAATATTAAGTAACTACCTTAATGTGTGTGGACTTTCTCCTCCGTGTGAGTCCAGGTGTTAGGATGCAAATACAGGCTTAACAAATGGGAGTATATGTGAGTTACAATACTTCACTATCATCTGACTAGGCTGAATATGAACTAAAAATGTAGCAATATTGCCAGACATTCCTCTGCATTTTTTATTTTGAGAGTTCTGCTTGTTCAGATGATTAATCTCTACTTTTCTGGTTATTATTGTGTATATATGCCAATTGTTATTGTGAACAGTGAAAACAGGAGCTTAAGAAGATGGTCTGTGTCCAGCTGATTGTGAGCTTTCCACATTGTTTTTACCCACCAAGACTATTTTTTGTCTGATGTTCATTCAGTTCTCATACATGCATCTATGCAAAGCCTTATTCTCATTGAAATGAGAAGACTCACATAGAGGCATCTTAAACTAAATATTTCAAGTGTATTAGCAGAGATTCACTGTGTACAGATTTCACCATTCCCTCTTCTGCCTTCTGAGAGGACAGAGTGCAGAAATGCACATTTCTGATCTCCATCTGAATTCTAATTCTTAATGCTGCATAGTTCGTATATACCACAATACACAACAGCTCCTGTAAATACTGTATTTCGGCAGCAGGCAACTCCATTGTCAGCAAATACAAAGCAATAACAGGGTTTCTTTACAGTGTTGAGAAGTGAATGGCCCGTTGTGTTCACTGTGCATCTCAGATAGCTCACAAGATGCCCAGCATGCAGGTGCTCTCATCTAAGCCAATAAACCATGGATCTACCACCACTGATTCAGTATCAAATCTAACAAAATCATAGAATCATAGAATAGTTAGGGTTGGAAAGGACTTTAAGATCATCTAGTTCCAACCCCCCTGCCAATAATTTGTTCAGTTCTGGAATATTGGTCTCATGATGTAAAGATCACTGATCTGATAGCAGATGTTCCTTGGAATTAATGGAGAAAGGTACATTTTTAAATGAGACAGTTAAGTTACTGCCCGAGAGTGTTGCTTATGATTTTAAAGCATAACCTTTCTGAATCTCCTTTGAATACACCAAAGTAAATGCTACTATTCAGGCTGAAGAGATAAGGCACGTCTAAGAACATGGCAACACAGGATCTGTTGCCCAGCGATGGCTGTTCCAGACATAAAGATAATCCTGGTAATCTGAAATGGGGCTGATACTAATGGAAAACATCAGAAACAAAAGCTCTCAAATACTTGTTGTTCAGCTGCCAGCTCTGCAGCAAACACAGATGAGGGGAATTTATTCTAATGAGCGTAGCTAACTTAAATAATAATGCTTTAGCAATGTAGAAGTGTACGTTCATACACTTGGTTCTTGCAGAAGCTTTTATTCCATATTTACAGATAATCCTGTGGGAGGTAAAAATCTGGCACCAGATACTCTTTCAGCAGAGTGGATTAGGTTACAGCCCATCAGATCCCAGTATTGTGCCAGTTTAAAACAGTCTTTTCAGAGGAATATGAAAGAATAATTATTAATAGAACTCTGAAAAAAACCCTGGGGCCCAATTTTGTGGGATGTCAGGGAAAAAACCCTGGCAAGGTCAGACCCTCATTGGCACCAGGAACTCCTGAAAGACTCGGAAGGTTTCATTAAGTGGAAGTTTGACACAAGGTGGCTACAACAACATGTGGAAGTCATAGCTGGCAGAGACTGAAACGCTCAAAACCTTCTATTTTGTCCCTAGAATCAAACAGCAGTTTAGTTTAGGAAAATAATGCAGGAAGGAAGAGGAAATATATACATACATAAATGATGCCTTGGAGCAGAGAATAGCCAGACCACTGTTGCCTTGGTGGTCCATTTCTAATGGACGAATGAAGGAATTAAAAGCAAATGCAGCACAATGACAGATTTTTGCAGAAGGAAAAGCCATGTTGTGCCCGTATTTTGCATAACTAACTGCATGGCAGGTTTTTAGATGTTGAAATGTTAATATGCCAATAATTTCTGTATTTCCAGAAAATTCCGAGGAATTCACTTTTCTTCATAGCAATCTCTAGAAGTTATCACTGATTAGACGTTGCCAACACCATGCAAACTTAACCTAAGACCTTCTGTGTTAGGCTTAATCCCATCACAGCAATCATTTCTCCACATCTTGTGCTAATGGGAATATATATTTATTACATCTGTTTAAAGGCCTGTAACTCACAACCTATTGGGAAAGAAATAATGTTTTCCTCTCTGAAATAATATATTCCAAGTGAGGATTTTCCAAAAGTACCATGTAACTGAAAACATGCTCTGCTTAAAAGTAAATTATAAGTGGTGTGGCTTTCCTATTTGAGTGACATGTGCTTTAGGGGTTTATATTTAAGACAACACTGAAGTGGCATCATGTTTTTTTTCCTGAAAGGCTCACAGATGTAATGCTTCAACTCCAACCACAACATTCAAACAAGTGGGCTGAAAGTTCCATCTTGCCCATCCTGAGAAGAGCCGAGCTGCTTTCCCTCTTTTCTGACCGTGGAGGCAAGAGAAGACTGAACACAGGCAAAGGGATGAAGAATGGAATGAAGGCAGAAGACTTCTTTTTCCTTCTCTCCCTCCTGCTAGGTAATCTACTAGCATTCCCAGACTTTGAGTCTGAACTCCAGCAAAGCATTTCTCATGAAATAATGTGGAGCAGTGCTGATTTGCAATGGCTTTCTGTCACTTTTAAGCCATACCGTGGTCATATACATTTGTCATGTGCTAAACTAATTCATTCTCCCAAAGTTTGCTGGTTAGTCAGGTGAGAGAGACAGCCTGACAGTTAGTCAGGTGAGAGAGACAGTCACAGTGCTAGAGTGAAAAGCCAGAGGGTAAAATCCCGGTTACATTGGTGTATCATGGAACTTGCCTCACTGCCTTAAGCAAGCAGTATACTAACAACAACAGCAGTCTGCACTCAGTGTACGGGACCTATCTCATGTTGTTCTCATCCAGCAACTGAGAATTCCTGTGAAGAACTGATGTGTCATAGCCCTACAGCTCCCTGGCTCAGATTCCTTACACTTCATAGCTGTCCAGCATAGTGTTCTCAAACATAAGCCAATTCACATTAATAGAACACTTTCATGTGATCCAGGGAGGAAGGGGATCCATACACCAGCTAGGAGTGAAGGAGTGCAGAAGGTTATAAAATCAGGGACAAAAGTGGTACATTTTCAGTTTTAGTCTAGAGGAAAACTGGGTAAGTAATTTTTTATTAGTTCTTTACATTTAAAAATGCTTAGACTCAAACCAGCTTACTAATCATGTTTAGACATTACAAAAAGGCAAAGGGAGTGTCTTACAAGTAAAAGAAACTTTTCTCCTTACCAGAAAAAAACAGTGACTCCTTTGAGGCTCTATAATTTCCTGATCTCTTGTATAACTTGTTTTACAATCCATATAACCTGTACAGTAGTCTACAGGGTGATGTCTTCTCAGTCAGTATCTTTCTAAGACCAAGAGACTGATCCTTAAGTGTGCGTGTCCTAAAACAACTGTTTTAAAAACATGTTATAACATTACAGACTGTAACAGCTAGTTGCAAATGCTGGAGTTTTCTAATATGGCTCTTTTCCACTGCTGTTCTGTTTGCAGAAATAGTTCTGAGGATTTGTTTCAGAAAGGATTGCTTGTTGATTTGAAGTTGCCATGTAACGAGAAGAATGTGTGTTTCTCATGCAGAATTTCAGAGATAAAATTAGCTTGCTAGACACTAGAAAGTTTATGCAGATGTTTGAGAACTGACTATAATGGTTTTGTCCTTTCATGCGTAGTAACGTTTGCTTCAGGCTGTAAAGCACAACACTGAACAGAACTTAGAGCAGCTTCCAAGACAAGAAATCTGGAGATGGACATTTTACAAGGGCCTGTAGGGACAGGCTGAGGGGAATGGCTTTAACCTGCCAGAGGGGAGATTGAGACGAGCTCTGAGGCACCCTCTTCCCTGTGAGGGTGCTGAGGCGCTGGCACAGGGTGCCCAGAGAAGCTGTGGCTGCCCCATCCCTGGCAGTGTTCAAGGCCAGGTTGGACACAGGGGCTTGGAGCAACCTGCTCTAGTGGAAGGTGTCCCTGCCTGTGGCAGGGGATTTGAAACTAGATGGGTTTTAAAGTTCTTTCCAACCCAAACCAGGCTTGGATTCTATGAATATTGCCTCTGCTGACCAAAACCTTTTATAGATCTTCAGGTGGTTGAAGTCACTTCTTGCCTTTCCCACTAGGTGAACTCATCAGATTAAAATAATACGTCACTAGTTGGAGATTAGCAAGAATTTGATTATGTTATTTTGAACATTGATGACATTATATTGAAATGTGCTGTCAACATGTAAGACCATGGCCACTTCAGTTACTTCTGGATATTTTTAATGAACAGAGCTTATGTTGCCACAATGGTTTGGAATGTTTTTGAAACTACTTTTCAAATAATTGCCTTTAAGATATAGGTTTATCTTCAGGCAGAAACTAACAATCATATTGACAGACACAGGATGACAATGGCAGACATGCTTCTATCTGTTTTATAAAGTTGGTATTTCCTATAAAATCTGATCTTATCCAAAGAATAGAATGGTTATAGCTTTAAATAGTTTCTCATAATTCAGCTATTCAGGATCAAGCTGCTAATTACCTGGGAGTGGACCTTTTTCCCTTTACACAGCCCAAAAGATGTGTTAGGAACCTGCTATACATGTAGGAGTTAAGAAGAAAGTTTCCATCCCTTCATGTTAAAACTTTTTGATTATAGATTCAAAGATTAATTAATTAAGTAGATGCTAATACATATATCCATAAATCTTATTGTAAAGGGATTTTGGAAAGGGGAAAGGTAGATGGGCTGGTACTTGGCCAGAAAAGTCAAATGGGCCTATGAATGGAAGATTTAATCTTCATTGTCTTGGTTTTCAGTAACCTGCCATCTACATCTTCATCTGCCTCTGCCTCTGCATCTACATTCATGCTTTTTTCCATCTTTAAAGCAGAGGTCTGTGACAATGACAAGCTGGGAAACCCTGGCTTAAGGAGTCCAGTAACCACTTGGCACATGGTCCAGAAATATCTAGTTAGTATTCATCAAGCATTTTGACAATTCCAGGGCAAGCTGTGGAAAGCAACCTAGCCTAGGAAAAAGCTGATCTAAGCTGCTCTAAATTATACTATAGCTTGGCTATTTTACCAGTAAAGCAAGTTGTCAGTGACTGGATGTGCTTGGATTGTCCCATGGGCACTGCTCTGTGGGGCTCATCAGAAAGGACACCTGCCCAAAGCCAGTCAAACAGCCCCTGGTTCCAATGTTATAAATCATACTCACAGGTTTGTCTGCAGACTGTTTCCCCTTTATACAAAACATAATTTACACTGTAGATGGCTTAGTAGTTATTCTGTGGGGCTTGATACAAACCAAGCAGGATAGAAACAGAAATGGAAGCAATAGTTTGGAGAGCTTGCAGAGTAAGCAGTGAAAGGGGGATGAAGGGTCTTTGTGAAGGATCTTTGTGAAGGCTCAGGTTGTGAATCTCCTGCAGGCTGTGGTAGGGTCTCTGTCTTCATTGGCAACTTCCATTCTGCTGGATGGAAGGAAGATGTTTTTGGAGAATATTGAGGATATTCCTATCACTTGAAGCTTCTTTAAGATTCTCTTAGATCTATCATCTTGTATGGCGGTATTAGAGAATGGCAGTATCAGAGAATGATTGACCTGTAACACTGGACAGATTTTAATGAGTGCTATGCTGCTTCTTTCGGTAAGGGAAGTCAAACCAAGCTTTCATACCAACCACTGCCCTTTTCTCAGTGGTCGGTATGAAACCTTGGTTTGATGTGCCTTCATTCTGGAGGAGATGGGAGCCACAATGAGGGCTGCAGAAAACATTCAGATCAACTTTTGTGTTTTCTGATGCTAGTGGAACAACATTAAAGAAGCCTCTTGAGTCCATGACAAGTCTGAAAAGAGTAAAATTTCACCCCAGATGTATGATCTAGGCTTAAAGCTAAATGAAGATCTTAAATTCAGTTTATTGGTTATACATTCAATTGCAGGTATTAATGGTTTATATGCTGCTGACAGCCAGTATAAAAGTGGAGACATCATAGATTATAGCTTTGATTTTTCTCGACTTAATCCTTTTTAAGTAGTGGCTTCTAAAAATCACACGGTGAAACAAAGTTTGATTTAATTTTTATATGCTTGCATTAGAAGCTCTTGAATGCAGCATGCTATGAAAATGTATCAGTTGGTCAAGATACATACACACAATATACAAGCCTGAGCAAGTCTGACAACATACTGAACAATATATTCTTGCTGAATTAAATTTGTCATAAAATGCTAGTTGGGACTTGACAGACTCATTTCCATCTCTGGTTTCACAGCAAGCATATGATCCAGCTAGAACTCTTGGTTCTTGGTCAGACCCAAGACTCAGCCAGCTCTGAGTCCTTGCAAATGGATTAGGGTATGTTCGTTTGCTTCGCGGGTAAACTGGTGTGTGCTGCAGAGGATTTTACAAGACTGTGGTAGGACTGTGCATAAATCAAAGGTAAGAGTTATTTCTTCTGTTACCTAGATGAAATCTGCTTTTCTGAATATAAGTAATCAGAAAAGATTTGCTGGTTCATGGCAACCTGATTGGGTTTATAGTGTAAACACTTTTTGCCGTCAAACAGAATGTGATAGATGGCATGCTAGTATTATTTTTGTATTTCAACAGTTGCCATATTTTTAACAGAAATACTTTAGAAGGGAACAGGACCAGTGTAATTGTAAGTAAGAAAGCAGGGCCACAAGATAATATCTCCTTAGAGACAGTGAAAGAAAACAGGAAACTTTATCAGTGAGCCAACACTCTAGCTGTTTCTGCAGGATAGATGTGACTGAGGAATTGATCAAGTCAGCCAAAATGGCATATATTTTCAAAGGAATTCTTTGGGAAATATGCTTTCAGAACATTTTCTCCCATTCCCAAAATATGCTTCCTCCAGCAGACCTATAAAAAAAGAACTAATATGGGGAGATACACACTAATATAGAGGAGGGATATTCCCTCAGCCCTATTTTCTATCATTCTGTGAAGTGTCAACCAAACAGTCCCATTTCCATGTGCTCAAGGTTCAGGGTCAGGTTTTAAGTCACCCTCCAAAAGAGACAGAGAGGATGTGTCTAGGTCTTTTGGCGCACAAACAACCTTTGATGTTAACAAACTGGTATCATGAGCAGCTACTGGTTGAAGCCAGAAACACAAAGATTGCTTCAGTAAAGGAAGGGGGAAAAGTACAAAAAAGCAGTTCCTGAGTATCTAAATCCCAATTTTTACAGCACAGTTTAATAAATCTGCAGATTTAGACTGTACATGTGTAGATTTTATTGTGCTCTATTTTGGTTTAGCATGGTATAGTCTGAATTATCCAACACTTTGGGAGGATACGTGTGTGATGTATTAGATAAAGCTGTCTTTCACTTCTGTTACTATTACCCTCATATCACGTGAGCTGTTGCCCTATTTTTCATCCTCACAAGAAAGCTTTTGATTAGACTATAAAGATTTTGGTTTATATTTCTGTACATGTGTGTGTATTATGTGTATACGCAGCATATTGATATAATTGAAACAGCAGTAATTGTTACTAACTGTTGGAATAAGTTGCATGCCTACTTGTTGCATTGTCCATTACTCACAGTTTCCATGCCACTTGCAACTGTAAACTGAAAATTATACTAAACCACTTTCTTTATGAGAAAGAGCTGATTTTGCCCGCAAATCTGGAGCATTGCACAGTTTTATTGAATCCATATGAAAACATTTGCATGATGCAAGGGGGCAGGAGGTTTAAATTCATGGTCTACATAAAGTGTTGGGGGTTTTTATAGTTTCTTTCGTGCAATCTTAAATCATCGCAATGTTCACATCAAAAGGTGATGTGTATCTGGAGCATTGAGCAGGGTGATATTCTTGCATTCTAATAAACAAGCCTTAACATTTCTTCATTGTCATACATGCAGTCCCTACATGAAGATTTACCAACCCAAAACCAGTACTGGAACTGTGCACTATTAAACCATTTCTAATGGTAAAAAGATGCCAAGAGTTTTGGAAATGGCACTTGATAAGCCTTTTGCATTAACATATCCTGAAGTCTCATCATATCTTTCTATGGCAAGTTCTGTTCTTACACCTGAAGATTAAAAAGGTTTGATTCAATCTATGGTCTACCACATTTTAGAGAAGAATTTTACTCCCTTCTAGCTGTGCAGGGCTTCCCCATGTAAGAGTTTGCTCATACAAGAAAAAAGAATCATGTCTAGATACAAGAAGATGCCAATCTTGATTCACTTCAGCTCTTTCATAACAGAAGGTGGGACTGGATGTAGTCCAGTTATACATTAAATTCAAACTGGACAGTTGTGCTCATTCCACTGACTTGAAATATGGTTATCATCCACTTTTTGGATACTAGTGATTGATATTTAGTTCCCTACGTTCTATCATGGTTTCATGGGAAGAGTAGAAGTTTACTACTTTTCCATTTACTAATACCTCAAAGTGTTTTGTGATGAGTTAAAAACAATTGCGAGACAAAAGTTCCACCTGTGAACCTGCATACAGCATCAGCCTAGGCATTATTTTGTGCATTAGCTCCTGCTCTAACAAGAAAAGAGGTTTTTTGCCAGCAAGTCAAGGACATGCAGCACAAAAAGGCACGTGGCTCTTTAATATCCAAAAGAAACAGTCATAAGGCTTGCATAAACATGTAACAGTCATAAGCCTTGCATAAACTCATCATATTTCCATATGAAAAATGAAATCTCAAGAAAAATCTGTCAAGCTAAAATACTCAAGTGCTGATTTCACTTTGCTCTGGTCTTGTGCCACCATTTAAGATACCAGTGCTGACTCCTGGGATTTTGTGCCCCAATGAATTACCCTTTTCACTTGTGAGTCCACATCCAAATATGAATCCAGTCACTGGATTACAGTGGTAGCACTGTGTGCTAAGGTTATAGGCATGATAAGTGCAGCTGGAGAAGAACTAGGGCAATGGTGCTTATTTCTATTCACTTTATTACCTTTTGTTATTTTCTTATGGATGAAAAGTACAGCTCAATGACAGTAGATAAATAGTAGATCAATAGAAACCAAGTGCAAAATCAGATTTCATCTGTTCATCTGTCAAGTTCCATCTATTGTAATGACGAAACCAAAGTAACTATAGTTGATACTCTCTTATGAGTTAAAATGTTGAGATGTTAAAATCTTGCTGAGATGAAAGGGGAAATTCCCATCTTTAAAAACCAGGATGTTTGCAGAATCAAGAAGACACCATTGCAGCCATTTGCAGATGATTTCTGAAGATTTCCTTCCCAGATTTTCATTCAGTATTACAATCCTTGCTTAACAATGTCAATCTAGCGCCTAGTTATGTATAGCAACAATTATTTTGTGAGATATATTTATGAGAACCTGAGAACCTTCCCCAAATGAAAACTGAGATTGAGTTCAAGTACTGCAAAGCCTGTGACAAGAGTATTCAGTACTGGTGAAGAAATGCCAATGGAAAACATCACCTGTAAATTAAGAGTGAGCTTCTGAAACTGGATATTGTTTATATTAGTGGAAATGATAACACACATATAAATAGTGTAGACCCAGCCAGACAAGGCACCATGTTACATGAGTTTAAATCTGTCATTAAGTGAAGATGATTAAGTTTATGGCTGTCAAAAGGATGAAGACTTGTGCCATCTGTAACAACAGTGAGCAGCTTATTTAACTGCATCTCCACCAACCATGGATCACTTCCCACAAACACAGCATTAGATCATCTTTTAAAAAAGCCACTACCACAAAGGCAAACATCAAGAGCTCCAATTTAAAGCAGGATAATGCAGTTTAGGGGCCACTCATTGCCACCAGATCATCGTAAGAACCTTAAGGACTGTCTTTAAGTGACCTCTCAATCTTGTTTTTCGTTCCTGCTTAGTTGAATCAAAGGAGTCAAGGGGAAATGGGTTTATAACTTACATTCTTTTATTCTTAAAATCTTAAACATTCATTTGTTACGTTCAATTTAAACATTGTAACGGTGATGGAACAATAGTAATGTCAGTAAAGAAGCGTTCTTGTTATTATGCAATTATTATCCTTTGAAAACAAGCACGCAAAAATGATTTTAGCATTACTGGGTTTCTTTCCTCCTTTATTTGTGATACCTTCAATGATACCTCTGTGATTTTACTAAGCACAAAATTGTTCTTGACTGGCCCTTACAAATAAGCCTAAGGAAATAGTATTGCAGTCCTGATTAGCCTTGAAATGTGGTGGGGTCTTTTTTGTGCAAGGCTAAATCAGGGTAACTTCCTTGAGAAAAGTCCCACATCCAGTACATATTCCAGGTAACATATAGCCTATTCTTTTATAACAGCAGTGCCACATTAAACCAGTAATCATTTTCATTCTGTACTGATATTCTATGGGCTCAACACTAGCTCTAGTTTCCTGCCTAGTCCAGGATTACACAATGTATTAATGGCCTAATCACTCAACCCCCCTGAGTAGAATTTCTACTTCTGTACGATGTCAGCATGTTATCCTGCTTTGTGGACCAGTGAGGAACTTGCAGAAGTAATCCTACCTGAATGCTTAGAGTATATAAAATGTTGTGCTTACTTAATGTGAATTTCAACATGCAGAAGATTGAAGAAACTGGGCAAATTTAATTTCAAAGTAAGTATTTTTCTCAGCCAAATTCAGCATCTCTGTAAACAAGGATTCGTGGCTTTATGAACACTATCTTCACTACAAATTATTTTAGAGGCCAGTATCTCAGTTCCCAGAGTTAGTCTTGCAAAGGTCTAGTATATTTTCTTGGATTAGAGTTTAAACCTAACCCTGGTCTGGCTATTAACAAATTGTCTTGACGTGCAAGTCTCCTGAGAGACTTATTTTCACAGCCTGCCCTAGCTACTGATAAAACACAGTGAATATTGTTCACAGCTAAATATTCTATAGCTGAGTTTAGAATCTGATTTATTCTCACCTGGTGATCAAAAAATATCATGAAATTATGAAAACCAGCCACATGGTCTCAAACTGAGAATGAAGGATATATGTATAGAATCACAGAATCACAGACTGGTTTGGGTTGGAAAGGACCTTAAGATCATCCAGTTCCAACCCCCTGCCATGGACAGGAATGCCCCACACTAGACCATGTCACCGAGGGCCTTGAACACTGCCAGGGATGGAGCATTTACCTCTGCTTTGGGCAACCTGTGCCAGCAACTCACCACCCCTCACAGTAAAGAACTTCTTCCTTATCTCTAACCTGAACTTCCCCTCTTTCAGTTTGAACCCATCACTCCTTGTCGTATGACTCCAATCCTGGATAAAGAGTCCCTCTCCAGCATCCTTGTAGCCCCCTTCAGACACTGGAAGCTGCTCTGATGTCTCCACGCAGCTTCTCTTCTCCAGGCTGAACAGCCCAAATGTTCTCAGCCTGTCTTCATAGGGGAGGTGCTCCAGCCCCTTTACTATCCCTATGGCCTCCTCTGGACTTGCTCCAACAGCTCCATGTCCTTCATATGCTGAGGACACCAGAACTGCTCACAGTACTCCAAGTGAGGTCTCACTATATGTGTGGAATATATGCATTTATATATATAGAATATTTAAATATACATGTGTATATATGCATGTGAGTGTGTGTATACGTGATTATGTACATGTGTTGGGCCAGCACGAAAGATCAATAAGCATCCTCCCCTCAGCCCAACGAATGTCCCTGAGTGTTGGAGCCTTTCCAGAAGCCAGGAACGAGCCCTCCTCTCCTGTGACATTTGTGTGGGCATGAGGAGTGTGTTAGCACAGCACAGAAAGCAGCTGCAACCTGCCAACTCCGACATGTCAACACACACCTCGGGCCAAGAAAGCAGGAGATTAAATACTGCTGCCAAAGCAATTAGGGAGAGACAGTTGCTGACAGCTGGTTCAGGCTCCACAGCTCCAGGAGAACAAGAAGGAAGGAGTCTATTACCTTCTGAGCAGCTTTATGCCCTGCCTCTGCTCTGCCATTCTCAGAAAACCAGACCTTATGGCAACTCTTTGCTCTCCCTTGTATTTCAACTGGGTTCCTGATCAAAACGAAGGAGAAAACCTTATGCCAATCATACGCTGGGCTGCACCCCCAGAGCGTGAGCAGCAGGTCGAGGGAGGGGATTCTCCCCATCTGCTGCACTCTGGGGAGACCCCCCCTGCAGCCCTGATCCAGCTCTGGGGCAACAGCACAAGAGGGACGTGGAGCTGCTGGAGCGAGGCCAGAGGAGGCCCCGGAGCTGCTGCGAGGGCTGGAGCAGCTCTGCTCTGGAGCCAGGCTGAGAGAGCTGGGCTGGGGCAGCCTGGAGAAGAGAAGGCTCCTTAAGGGGACACCTTAGAGCAGCTCCAGTGCCTAAAGGGGCTCCAGGAAACCTGGAGAGGGGCTTTGGACAAGGGCCTGTAGGGACAGGACAAGGGGAATGGCTTTAACCTGCCAGAGGGGAGATTGAGATGAGCTCTGAGGCAGAAGCTGTTCCCTGTGAGGGTGCTGAGGCGCTGGCACAGGGTGCCCAGAGAAGCTGTGGCTGCCCCATCCCTGGCAGTGTTCAAGGCCAGGTTGGACACAGGGGCTTGGAGCAACCTGCTCTAGTGGAAGGTGTCCCTGCCCACGGGAGGGGGTTGGAACTGGATGAGCTTTAAGATCTCTTCCAACCATTCTAGGATTCTATGAAGAAAGGGCATGTGTGGACAGAAGAAAGAGGCAAAGTCTACAGAGGAAAAATCCAGAAAAACAGTTTGAAGGAGGAAGGACCTGAAAAGAGGCAAGAAATAATTCACTTCATGATGTATTCTTCCTGTGCTTTATGTGCCTCTAGAGACGTGCTAAATCAACTGGTCTCCACCTTGCTTCTGTTTCTTTTTCTGCCTCAATATAATGGATTTTTGTCTCTCTGAGTCACGTCCCACCATCCCCAGCACTGTGACTGGACACCACAGCAGGGAACAGAATGCTGACACGTTCTGAAAATCCACCCTTCACCTCAGCCTTCCCACCACTGCTTCCAACACTTCGCCCCAAGTCAGAGTAATGTTCTTCCTGCCTCAGCTTTGTCTTTAGGTACAGGGATCCTTCACTTTGAGTGAATCACTCTGTGCTTTTAGTGTGAAAACACACATGCACTCTGCCAAGTTGGCTCTGAACCTGAATGACACAGTCATATATGTGTTGTAATGCAAGTATAGAGGAGATATTGTCCATAAATCATAATCAGCTGTTTGTAAAAGGCAGGCAGTAATGTCAAGGAGATCATCCACAGTCCTGCCCAATACTAGGCACAGATTTATAGACATAGGTGAGCTATGCAGGTCAGCCTGTCCTACAGCTCCCGAGTACTGATAGTTGGTTGTGGTGTTAGGAACTGAATTACAAAGCCTTTATCCATGCACTGCATGTGGACAGAGAGTCAGTGCCACTGCACTGAGCTTTGTGTTTCATCTGGAGCAACAGCCTTCCCACTGACTTCAGTGCTGCAGATGGAATCCGGTGAAAAACTGCTGGTACCAGTGTGGTTTGGAAAGAGAAATGCTCCCAATACTTGCATGTTATTTCTTGGATCATATATGTTTTATGAAGTACTTTGGCATCGCTTGTAAAGATTAGATCCTCTGCATTACTTTGACATCTGCAATCAGTGCAAACAAAAGGGAATATGCATGTGCTCAAAACATTTAATGCTCAATGTACAAGAGAAAGATCATTCAGGTCCACAGAGGCACTGAGCACCATTTTAGACACCCTGAGGTGGCTCTGACATCCTAATGAGACTGATAGATGAAACACAAAACTGATCTGAGACCCATGTCTTCCAGAGAGGCAGTTAAGGGATAAGCAGGATACCAAGAGGTGTCCAGTGTGACGCTAGATGTCTCTTTCAGGTAACAGAACCACATCTAAAACTTCCAGAATCACTTTTATTCACTATATAGTACTATGAAAGTTCTGTTAAAAGCTGAAATAACAGACTTTTATATTTTTCAGCTGGGAAAATATTCCTAAATAGAATGTAAAATAAAATTAACTAGCACCCCCATGTTACTTTAGGAAAGGTACATCCTGGTGGAGGTTTGAATGTCATTACCTGAAATTCCAGCATAGGCTGGCAACTGGAGTGTGCCGAAGCAGCCAGTGCTGTCCAAATCTCCTAGTCTCCAAAGAAATCTGCATCTTCTTCTACGCATTTTGTGCTATGAATGCTTAGACTAAAAGGTCTGAACGATGGAGGATGGACTATGTTCAGTGACTAAAACAAGAGGTAAAGTCTTGCAGGCAACTGATGTCTGTCACTACTTTCTAAAATCACTTCTAAGGCTACTATGCATAAGAGGTCGGTCACATCTTCCTATTACTTTTACCACTACCATATCCAAGTACTTCATTACCATGAGCACCAATAAAACTTCCAGATTCCTTAGCTATATGAAGAGGTTGAACCCCATCAAAAGACTAAACATTTTTGGATCGCCATATTTAGGTGATAGCAGAAGGGACATGGAGCTGTTGGAGCGAGGCCAGAGGAGGCCCCGGAGCTGCTGCGAGGGCTGGAGCAGCTCTGCTCTGGAGCCAGGCTGAGAGAGCTGGGCTGGGGCAGCCTGGAGAAGAGAAGGCTCCTCAAGGGGAGACCTTAGAGCAGCTCCAGTGCCTAAAGGGGCTCCAGGAAACCTGGAGAGGGGCTTTGGACAAGGGCCTATAGGGACAGGCCAAGGGGAATGGCTGTAACCTGCCAGAGGGGAGATTGAGATGAGCTCTTAGGAAGCTGTCTCATTCGCTGTTCTTTAAATCCTCAGTCCTACCCTGTATTCAGTGGTGCAGCCCCAACAGGCAATTTCTGGTTATCTTGGGGGCAGGGAAGTGAAATACCATTCCACAACTCTCACAAACGGCCAGCTCAGCTTTTTGTTGCCAAGCAACATCACGATTTCACAGCAGATCCAGCTGCAGATGTTGCCAAGTGACATCTTTCCCATCGAGTTGTGCACTTTTAACTCATCACATCTATACTAATTCTCATTATTGGATTATGTTTTCCCTCCCAGATCATGATATTTGCTTTTTTTTGTCTGTGAGAAGACAAGGCCTGAAGGACCATCATAGGTCAGTCATTCTTGTAGATCTTGATGATATTGGTAATGGCTTTAAACTGAAAGAGGGGAGATGATTGAGATGAGCTCTTAGGCAGAGGCTCTTCCCTGTGAGGGTGCTGAGGCGCTGGCACAGGGTGCCCAGAGAAGCTGTGGCTGCCCCATCCCTGGCAGTGTTCAAGGCCAGGTTGGACACAGGGGCTTGGAGCAACCTGCTCTAGTGGAAGGTGTCCCTGCACGTGGCAGGGGGTTGGAACTGGATGGGCTTTAAGTTCCCTTCCAACACAAACCAGTCTGTGATACTGTTCTAATTTGTAGAAACTAAGAATGATTTTGCATTAGCTACATCAAGATCAGAGAAGAGCAAAGTTCTGAACAGCCCCCACAAGAATAGCTGCTACGTAATGGTGTGTTCAGTGCTCCAGCAGAGCTTTGCAATGTTTTATGTGTAGTATCAATCATCTGAAAGTAAAGAACATAAAACCATTTTGTCTTATTTTGGCACTCTTTATACCATAAAGTAGAAGAAGCTCAAACTAAACTGTCTTATATAAATAGCTAAGGTAGCATGTATTCCATATTTAAGAAGCTTACGTAGCTGAGTAGTGTGTGGTTGGTAAATATAACAAATACTGTATATACTAGACATAAACTCATGACAAATTATTTGGATCTTACTGGAATGCCTAACTCCTTAACCCACTACGTTGCTTACCTTTAAGTCTGAGCTGTTTTTTTCCCTAGTTAGTGTCTTCCAGTCCTCCTGGGTTAGATCCTCTTTTGATCAAGAGAAGACCGTCTCTCCCTGGATGAGCATGAAGAGTGGATGAGGAACCACAGGGGAATTCCAGCAAACACGAGTAAAGTAGCCCATGTGAGTACTCCTTCTCCTACCAGTTCTATCATAAAATCAATGATAATTAATCAAGACATCAGAGGATGAGGCAATGCTTTTACAGTTCGTGGCTTACACAAACTGATTTGACCTAACAGAAGAGCAGCATCTGCATAGGTTGGAACAACTTGCAGTGCATAGATGCTACTTGGGATACTTGGGACAGGACCTGAGTGTATCATAATTTAGACACAAGAATGGGTCAGAAAACTGTCCCAAAGATACAGTATCAGTGTTGTCAGACAGAGTTGTTATAGGTCCAGCATGGTTCCTGTCTGTTAGCACGTCTGTCGCTCCCCTCGTTTCACATGACTCATGGTTCTGGCACTAGTGAAGAAGTTGTCTGCATCTCTTTGCAAACCTTACCCAGTGTCAGCCAAACAGAGGGTTTCTCCTTTGCACCTGTTAATAAAAATACACAATCAGAAATCCTGTACCAAAAGGTCATTTTCCCCAAAATCTGTTCCAGATAATTGTTTTGCAAGGCAGCTTCTTTGCCTTCACTTTGTGGCATGTTCTGCCCATAGCTTTAGAAATGGAATAGCACCAAGTATGAGTTCAGTTTCTGTTTAGGAGGAAATAATGCGGCTAGCAGAAGTGAGGATATATTACCAGGTTTGTGTTTTCCTGAGCTCCCACAGGATCTATGTTCTTAAACTCATGGCAGAGAGCCTAAACAGAAACATTGCATAATATGTTGTCTATAGGCAATGAATTTTACAATGGCCCTATTTTGTTTTCTAAGGCAGAGGCACATTAAAACTTTGATTTGATGAACTTCAGCTTTTCTGGATTCTGAAGGAGGCTGTGGAGAGCAGAGAAAAGGGGAAATTACAACCATTTCCATGTCTTTTAGGTTTTGAGCTTCACTGTAGGTCCTGACTTTTCCATTTTTAACCCTTAGAGGTATAGCACAGATTTATTTCACATACTGTACTACCCACATGCTACCAAACACACTCATATGTACTTTATAACCTGAAAAAGCTCAGGGAATACAGGTAATTTATTTCTGATCTATGGAATTCTTTGATCAGTAACAGTAGCTTAATGTGGCATAATGCTGGAGGCTTGGCTTGCTGGATCACCAACTTTGTGCTGGAAATGGGCTCTTCTTCAGGGACTGTAGCACTAGGACAAGGGGTGATGGGTTCAAACTGAAATGGGAAGTTCAGGTTAGATACAAGGAAGCTCTTTCCTGTGAGCGTGCTGAGGCACTGGAACAGGCTGCCCAGAGAAGTGATAAATGCTCCATCCCTGGCAGTGTTCAAGGCCAGGTTGGACAGAGCCTTGGGCAGCATGGTCGAGTGTGACGTGTCCCTGCCCATGGCAGGGGGTTCAACTGGATGATCTTAAGGTCCTTTCCAACCCAAACCATTCAATGATTTTGTGATCACCTCAACTTGGAACTGTTCATTCTAGCTCTTCACATGCTTCGTGTTTTCAAGCCAGATGTTTGTAGACCAAGACTTGGTGGAACAGAGAACCACAGGAAAAACAGCAGACAACTCAACGAAATCCTGCCTCCTATTCATGTCAGATAGGAATTTTCCATGCTGGACTCAGTAATGCTGCCTAACAGCTCTTCAAGGTGACGTGTGGTACCAACAGAGTGTTTACAGAAACTTGTTAATCACTTGGAGTTGCCACTAATGATAAACACACTGTCTTTTGTTATCGACAGTCATTCTGAGCACCCCTTGGTGGAAGCATTGCTGGAACGGACAGTGAGTGTTAATAATAACAATCAGCTCGCCCATAAACCAGTACTTCTTGCAACATCACATTTCAAAGGGTTTTTGTCACAGCTCCACCCTTCAGGGTGATTAAGTGGGAAATGATTTCAGCATAACCTGAACAGGAACATCAACATCTGTTAGCCCGTATTTCTGAGAGCTTTCAAGAGTAATAGGAGAAAATGGAAGACTTAAACACATAAACAAACTGGAAAATGAAATTAATAGATATTCCCCTTAATGATAATTTTCCCTTGAAAACGTGCATAAACTTCAAAGTATTGTTGATCCTGTCTCACTGAAGAATCTTTGCAGTGCAGGAAGCGCTGCTAATACCAGAAGCCAAGAAACAGAAGAAGTGAAATACGTTTTAACCAAAATCCATGCTCTCTGGGGTTGCTCTTGTGAAAAACATTAGCTCTCGGTTCCTGACATGCAGAGCCATAGCAGTCTCCCAGGAGCAGGGGGAGGCCCGGGTGGAGGAAGTATAACTTGTTTTCTTCTTTTGCCTGGGGTGGAGGCAAGGTGGTTGTTCAGCAGGTTATGAAGGTGGGTCCCTGAAAGAAAGCCTGCATTTCATGTCAGGCTGAGGAGAAGTAGGAGGACAATCAGGTGAAAACCTGGGAGGTGAAGATGGAAGGAATGGTTTGAAGACGTGCTCTGAAAGTGTCATTGAATCCAAAGCTGTAAGTGTAAAGTTAAACATTCTCTTGCTTGCTTTCGGGAAAGCATTTGTTTTACTTACTATTCATGTAAAGCCTCTACAGGCTGATCAGACCCTTTGGTACTAGCGAGCGATTTCTTATAGTGTTGTAATTTTAATAATGACATGTAAATTGTAACAGATAGTATAGAAGATGATAAAGATGATCTTTTGGTTAACCTATGTTTATTTAATGAATGGATTTTTAACATGTTTTTAATGGTTATTTGAAATTCTATACGTATGGTAAAGCACTTGTAGTTTGCAACCTAAGTAATGCTTGTGCATTGAACAAATGTGTTAGAAATCATATATGTAAAAAGGATTACAATAACATTGCAATCTGAAGAATTCTCTTAGTTACTCTGCAGTGTAATTCATGCATTCTTATTATCACTTGTCTCATTACTGGAGAATCTGTAATGACTTTATTCCCTATTTGTGCCATTTATCTTCATTACTAAGCAGATGGTAATGTGAGAACTGGGTGACAATTGCGAAATTTCATACTCTAGGGAAAGAAAAGAGTAAGTAGGCAGCATGAGATGATATGTTAGTGGGCATTTGTGATAGGTAGCACTTTTGCCATGCTTTTGTCGTTTTTGACTTTGATTCCTGTACATTTTAATAGAAAACCTAAAGAAAGTATATTTTCTTTCAACTGAATATTACAATTTAGCCTCTATTGGCAGTTGCTGTTCTTAAGAGTCTGTATTGCCAAGTTGGTGCAGAAGCATTAAGAGTATATTATGCTCTAGAGTGAATTTACACTAAAACAAAGAGAGCAACATTATGTCATACACTGGCTAGTCTATTTAAGAATTCGATAAGCAAAGTTTGCATTTGGCACAACTGATACACAAGACACTCCTCGATTAACCAACATCATGGGGGCTTAGAGGGTTTCATTCATTCCCCAGTTCATGTTATTATTGCAAGTGCTTGTGGGGGGACAGTTTAGAGAGCTTTGAATTCCTGGTGTTTTCACATGATGTCTGTGGAAACAGGAGAAGAGCTGGGAAGAGAAAAGCTCCTTAGGTCAGCAACACAGAAATATATTCACTCCTAGGGAGATGTGCTGGCTGCTGAGGGAAGCACATTGCTATAGCAAAGTTATTACTTATCTCCTGTGCATTCAAACCATAGTTAGCTGCTCTAACAGTGTGAGCATACTCTTTTATATCAATAATACTTAAAATATTATAATCTTAATCTATTGTCTTGAAATATTTCCCTGAGCTGGGCCGCAAAGATTTGTGTGTGTGCACTGCTTGATGATGGAGTGCTTCATACACGGGGAGTAGTGATTTTGAAAGTACTGCATACAGTCTTCAACTTAGTTCAGTGCTGTTTTAAAACAGGAGTGGATTTGGCAGTAACCTCAGCAGATACAAACTGGTGTCACTAATTAATCACTAAAAGTGCAGTGATTTCAACAGGAGCAAGTTCAAGCACCAATATATCCCCCGAAGACACTCAAGTTTAAACAGAGCATAGCTTGAAAGCACAACACCCAACTGCTCCCTCTCTCCAAGCCTCCTGTGAAGAAAAATATCCTTTCAAGCTTAAAAAAGTGTGCTGCAATAATAAGTAATAACATTCCTTAAAAGCTTATATGGTTTCCTTGGCTAACAAAGTGCAATCTTTCTTTCACAGCCTGACTTTCATGGAGTTTTTCTTGACATATGCTGCACACCAACCTCACATTCTTTAGGGAAAAAAAAATAAGAGAGTGTGTAATTCTTACCTGTACAGTAATACAATCAATACAGTGAATTTAAATGCCTGAGCCCCAAAACGAAATATCTGGAAGAGGAAGTAAGTATAAAATAGAGTAAATCTCTATTATGTGCTATTATGTACTCTATTATAGAGTATCCTTTTCCAAAACATACGGAATGATTCTTAGGGAGACACTAATTCTAGAGCTGCTTGTTACAGTTCTAATGCTCAGAGTAGACCAATAGTAAAACCAATAGTAATTAAGGTGGGCAGATCCTGTTATATGTAAAGAAAACGTGTTTAGTTCATAACATTGTAAACTGAATAATTCCTAACAAAAGCAGAGTAAGACTCCATGATGAGGACAAAGAAATCCATTTACTCTTTGTTAAAGCATTTACTGTTTCTACATACACAGAAAATTGTTTCTGTTACAGGTTTAACATTATGGTTCTGACAAAGTGAGCACACGGCTCAGTCCAGCATCTCCAAGAAATACAAGTGGTTTGAATAGAGTTAAAACAATAAGGTTTTCATATGGGCTGTCCATCCAAAGTAAATTTGGCAAGGAAAACGCCTTTCTGCTCAGATGACATGGGATAATCCAGAAACAGAGTAACAAAGCTGAGATTTAGGGAGTGTCTTTCAGCATAAGTGTAGGGAAGACAGCAGAGAGACATTGCAAAATTAAAGCATTAGGAGTTCTCTTTCCCTGATCTATGACATAAAATCATTGGAAGACTGAATGTCAGGAGGAGCAGTTGATGGGATTGAGATGACATTCCTCCAAAATTCCTATGGTTTGGGGTTTTTTATTGAAGACTTAGAGCTTTTTCTTTTCTTCCAGTGATCTTCCTTTAATTGCTGTGTGAAACTGGACATCACCATCAAAATGGGCAATGAGAACAGTAGTGCAGAAAACCAGGTGAGTGTAACAGTGTGACTGCATTTGCCTTCCCTGCTACCCTAGAGCAAACCTTACAGACATTGGTTTCACGGGCAGCTCACCCCACATTTATCTTCTGCTCCTGGTTACACTCACATTGAAGTGTCATTTACACTCATACTGAAGTGTCATTAATGGTAACTGAAGGCAATTCCTTGTTTGTTTGTTTATTTCTTCGGCAATGACACTTACATAGCATCAGGGCACTGTGTGGGTGGTTGCTTCCTGGGGAACAGGAGAGCCATGGAGGATTCCCATGGGATGAGCTCATCCCTCCTCCCCAGCTGGGGAACATCCAGGGGCACCCCCAGCCCTTGGCATCAGGAACATCCTCGAGGAAACGGACAGGCCAAGGTAGGACCAGGATGTCAGTAAGCAAACAGACATCCAGGCAAAGTAGGACCGTGGTGGAGCAGGAGAACAACATCCTACAGCATCACTGGGGATGACATCCCTGGGGGGAGCTGAAATAAGGTAATGGGTAGAGTGGGAAGAGGCCCTGAGAGCCAGGCGGTGCCTGTGGTGCCTTCAGAGCCCTGACACAGAGTAGCTCCTCATTGTTCAGAAATGACCTGGCAACGTGTATGTGCTATCCAGGAATTTAGACCCATTTTAGAAGGGTGTGCTGTTAATGATGTTGGTGTTTGATGATTTAATTCTGAATTCTTGAAATGAAAGGAACTCACATGCTGTGGCTATGGGTGTACAATCACATTAGAAGTTACTATATTGATAAAAGTTTGAATAAAAGTTGAAATTCATTAATTTCAACAGTAAAGATACCAGGGCATGCTTCATCCTCTCTTTTTGCTTATTTTATGGTAGATATTAAAATCCCTTAGGCTTCATTTTGTTCCCACTTCAGATGTCAGCAGATCTCCTGTACATTGTGCATTGCAAAGTGGACCCTCTAAAGGCAACCAGCAAGGGGAATGGCTTTAACCTGCCAGAGGGGAGCTTGAGAAGAGCTCTTAGGCAGAAGCTCTTCCCTGTGAGGGTGCTGAGGCGCTGGCACAGGGTGCCCAGAGAAGCTGTGGCTGCCCCATCCCTGGCAGTGTTCAAGGCCAGGTTGGACACAGGGGCTTGGAGCAACCTGCTCTAGTGGAAGGTGTCCCTGCCCGTGGCAGGGGTTAGAACTAGATGAGCCTTAAGTTCCCTTCCAACACAAACCAGGCTGGGATTCTGTGATTATTAAGTGTAATAAAAAGCTCTTTTTGTTTTCTAATAAACAAACTTCTGGTCTCCTTTTCAGACTGTAAAGAAACAAAACAACCTCCCCAACCCTTTCCTTTGAAACCCCCCCCAAACCCAAAGCAAAACAAAACGAATGTTAAAAATCCAAATTACTTTAAAAGTAACTTTTAACAGAGAAACAACAAGAAGTAGTAATAAAATCCTAAAAGCCTCTTCAGCTGCTGAACAGCTACTGAAATAGTAGCACTTCATGAACAGTGGACACTCATACAGCCACTGAAATGTTTAAATAAGTCCATGCTCCATCCCTGGCAGTGTTCAAGGCCGGGTTGGACAGAGCCTTGGGTGGCATGGTCTAGTGTGAGGCATCCCTGCCCATGGCAGGGGGTTGGAACTGGATGAGTTTAAGGTCCTTTCCAAGCCAAACCATTCTGTGATTCTATGATACTATGGTTTTTAGTCAGAAGTTCCCACTGCCAGTAAAGTCATCCTTCTACCACCAAGCCAAGGAGCACAGCAGGTAGTGGATGATGAAACTGGTTTACATGGTTTGCATTTTGAAATGTTAGCATCAGGCTTGGCTCTTCTCCTTACACATCTGCTTTGGCTTTTGGTTCTTTGACACTGCCTGCAGATTTCAAGGCAGCTTCATATAAGTTTTCACCAAGTTGTAAAAAAATATCTGTTTTCTTTTAACTCTTTTCTATGGAAGCAATCTCTGCTTTAGAGAAAGAGCCTGTACTTGACCCCCTCTGCCTGCTGCGTTGCCTTCCAACTCTAACACAATTAAAATAGCTCTGTGGGTGTTAGACTCAGAACCTATTGACATGAGTTGTCGTTTTTGTTTATGTATTTATCAGGGAACACCACTGCCCAGCTCTAACTCTCTGCTGAGTCATTTGGAAGCTGTACGTGTGGTTTGTGTTCAAGATGGGAGAGCCTGAGCTAAGTTTAGAACTCATTTAATAAGAGGGAAGATCTGTGGAATAGATGCGCTATTAAGAAAAATGTAGGAGGCACTTATAGAAAAAGTAAATACCCAAACTGTCCTGTAAAGACCAGCCTCTGAGGAAAATATAATACAAATTTAGTAGAAATGTGCAAAGATAATGCTTGGATAAAACAAAGCTGGGGCCAAGAGTATATCTGGTCCTGCTAGAGCGAGTCCAGAGGAGGCCACGGAGCTGCTGCGAGGGCTGGAGCAGCTCTGCTCTGGAGCCAGGCTGAGAGAGCTGGGCTGGGGCAGCCTGGAGAAGAGAAGGCTCCTGAAGGGGACACCTTAGAGCAGCTCCAGTGCCTAAAGGGGCTCCAGGAAACCTGGAGAGGGGCTTTGGACAAGGGCCTGGAGGGACAGGACAAGGGGAATGGCTTTAACCTGCCAGAGGGGAGATTGAGATGAGCTCTTAGGCAGAAGTTCTTCCCTGTGAGGGTGCTGAGGCGCTGGCACAGGGTGCCCAGAGAAGCTGTGGCTGCCCCATCCCTGGCAGTGTTCAAGGCCAGGTTGGACCCAGGGGCTTGGAGCAACCTGCTCTAGTGGAAGGTGTCCCTGCCCGTGGCAGGGGGTTGGAGCTGGGTGAGCTTTAATGTTCCTTCCAACCCAAACCAGCCTGGGATTCTATGATTCTATGATTTAACAAAGTGATTTTACATATACAAACCATGTTGGTTTGCAACAGTACACAAAGTCCAAACTACTGAGAGATTTCAGGTTTTGCCTGCCCTATTAGAATGGCAAAATTCAAATCCACTGAGTAGTACAGAGGTATGGCAAGCTCTGTCCTCGGGCTTTTCCCTGACTTTTCTGGACCACCAAATAAATGGTCAAGAATCCTCTACATGGCTGTAATAAAAAGAAAATGCTCACAGTTTCATGCAAACTGATGTATCTGTGCACTTCCTCAGCCCTAGATCTCTTGGTAGTCTGGACTCAGATAGTAAAGCCACACTTACAAGCAAAACAGAGCTGAGTAGGACCAACACATCTGCTATGTAAAAAGTGTGACAGCAGGAGGCACGTGGCCTGTGTAAAGGAGTGTGAGAACAATGTATGATCTCTTCAACCCAGCCTTGTCCGTGCTGCTCCAGGGGTTTGTGCAGTTAACTCAGGGAGCAGCTCCCAAAGTGGTGCTAGGTTACAGGGTTAGTACTGACTTCCATGTCTGGTTTTTATCATCTACTAGAATTATGCTATTTGCATAATTTTTGCTTTCATTTAAAAGGGGTGGGTGGAGGACATAAAAACCAGAGTTCTCTATCACTGGAAACACGAACACAAAGTTGTCTAAACCTTGAATAGGCTGCATTTTCTAATATGTAAGAATTCTAACTCGGGTGTTTAATTCTTGCCACTCTGAGCTGTCATCTTTCACTGCCTTTCTCATGATTATAGACAAGTCAAAGTTACCAAGTAATTGTAAAGCTCTTTGAAGGTGAAAACTGCTGCTGAACTGAAGTTCTAGCAGTGTGTATTTTGCACCATAGTTGAAGAGGGAATTTCAAAGTCAGTTCCACATAAGTTATTTCTCTATATTTCACTTTAGTCTTTCTTCTTTGTGTTTGAACAAGTAAACAGCCAAACAAAGCTGGTTATTCCACCTCTGTGGTGTTGTCCGTTTCTCTTTAAACATCTATCTTAATGTGTGGTTATCTTGTTGGTTCTTGTTCTATGCTGTGGAATGGGTAAGGCAAGCAACACATGCCAGAGGGACCAGAACTTCTGAAGAGTCTATTTGTTTGTCTGAAGTGTCCTGCTGTGTTCCTGCTAGGATTTTTCCTTTCTGCATTATTACTTTTCCCAGATTTCAACTTCCTTATGCCTCTGTGGAATGATGGATCGAATTAGTTGGCACGGTTCTTCTTTCAGATCCCAGTATTATGGGGATCAACTGAGAATGCACTGGGCACATTAGCAGCTTCCCAGCCTTCAGTCTCCATTCCCACAGATGATAACTGGGCAAATTCCTCTGAGCTCTGGTGCTCATAGTGTGTGTTTACATACTTCTGGAACAGCTCAATAACATCTGTATGCATTCCATTGTTTATATTCCATTGGGAACAAAAATACATCCCTAATTTTCTGCATAATAAATCTGCCCATAGCATTTCAATGAGGTAACGCTCTCACCCTACACGGGCTTTGCTTTGAGTTTGCTGTATCCCCCATGATTCACCATTTTTACTCTCTAAGTTATTATTTGCTTTCATTTTTCCTTCCATTTCATCCATTGCACATCAGGAGTGCACAGGACACTGTTCCTCAGCCTCCAACAAAGAACTGTTCTTCATCCTTACAGTCCACACTTGCCCATAACAGGGTGTTGATGGCTACAGGCCACCATGCCCATTACTGATGCTTACATGGCTCTAGCACATCTCCAGTCACCATATTCATTAATGCTCACTTCCAAGGATAATCCTTACTGGTCCAGTATTCTATGATGAATAATTCCAAGTATTTGTTTGAGTTTACACAAAAAGAACATTCCATTTATGCAAATGCAGCAAATTCTGGGACACTTCTCACTGCAATGAATAATTATTTTACTTGTTCTTATCTTCCCTGTGAATGAAGGAGGAGGGATGAAAGAGGAATAAATATTCAAAGTTGTGACAGGGTTCTTTATTTGAAAGCATAGTGAAAAGGAAGTTGGAAGGCTACTCCTTCTTTTCTGAATTAATTCTTAAAGCTTCCTTTATATCTGTAAAGCCCCACCAGCATTTCCAATGGGAAATGTACCTTTATGGGTACAGATGAAAAGGAAAAATATATTATAAAGAACCTCTATAATTATTTACTGCATTTCTCCATTTAGAAACACTGTGAAAATATTAGACCTACGTTTTCCACAGCTATGGGTAGTTAGAAGTAACTAGGGAAGCAAATACTGTTGGCTGGAGAGCACAGCAGAGTTAGAACTCAATTTGGAAATGATTTTCCTGATAATACTTCATATGAATCTAATTGCACCTTCTCAAGTGTTTTCGAATAGAATCATGGAATCAGCTAGGTTGGAAAAGACCCTTAAGATCATCAAGTCCAACCATTTTCTTGCTAGGCTGCTAAGAACCACTCATCAGAAAGATGCTTTAGCTAAAATGATATTGACTGAAAACGGCAAGTTATGTGATGAGCATTTTTTTCCCCCAAGATCATCAACTTTATTCTCTCTCTCCTTCCATATCTCGTACACCCTTAAGAAAATAATGTAGGTACTCATCAGACCTTCATCCATCTGTCAGGAAAGGGACAAAGGAAAATAAGAAGCCGCAGCAAGACTAGTGGGGTTACAAGGATAACTATGAATATTCCTTTGCCTGCTGAAGACAGATCACACAAACAGATGGGAAGATCAGGTTAACAGGAGCCCTGAAACCCCTTACATAGCTGTGCTTCATTCAGCCCACTGCAGATCCAGGCTATGTACACTCAAACAGACTAAGCTTAAACACAACAGCCAGTTGTTGAGAAGACACTTCTGTTGACATTACAAGGATCTGAAGATAAACAGTTTAGTGCCCTCAGTGGATTGGAAGGGTCATAAACACAAACAATGAAGCCTGAAGATTTGAATGGCTCTTGCTGTAGCCGAGAGGAAGTTGTATATTCCATGAGGAATGCTAAACCAAGGATAAGATGGCGACTGTATATAAATGTACACACATCAGTGTTTATTTTCATGTTAACAGCCAGAGTCATTTCAGGAGGGGAAACAATCCTTTTTCTCTAAGAAAAGGTCATAGGTATTTACAATAGAATGCTGTAACCAGAATGTTTCAAACACCATTGTTATTGTATCACATTTTGCTTTACTGCTTTTTATTTCTAAGCAGCAGATTAAATGAGACTTCACCAAATGCCAAGTTTTACATTCCTGTCCCTCTGAGGATTTTAGCTAGAAAAGGCATGAACTTAAAATTCTACTCCTGCAAGACACAAATAAACGAAGCCAGCAGCAATCACAACCTGCACCATTACTGATTAAAGAGAACAATCTACTGTAACTGCAAAATTCTATAGGGAACCTCCCTTAAGGAAAGAATCTGCTGCTCACATCTGATCATAGCTACTTCCAACTAATGGCTTTAACCTGCCGGAGGGGAGATTGAGATGAGCTCTGAGGCAGAAGCTCTTCCCTGTGAGGGTGCTGAGGCGCTGGCACAGGGTGCCCAGAGAAGCTGTGGCTGCCCCATCCCTGGCAGTGTTCAAGGCCAGGTTGGACACAGGGGCTTGGAGCAACCTGCTCTAGTGGAAGGTGTCCCTGCCCGTGGCAGGGGCTTGGAACTGGATGAGCTTTAAGGTCCCTTCCAACACAAACCACTCTATGATTCTATGCAAGAGCACCATGTGCACGCTGCTCTGCTTGATGCTGCCCTGAGCAGCCTAGCGCATGTGAGATGTTTGGTGACGACATGTGTGACCCTCTGTGCTTGATGGGGACCAGGGACAATGTGTCTGTCCTCCCTGTGCTCCTGTCCCTGTGCAGGAGGTGGTGGCTGGGAGCAAACAACCAGCACTTGTAGCAGGCTGACTTTAATGAAAGCTATTGAAAACCCCACCTTGTAATGGAAGACATGGAGAAAAATACAAGGTAAGTTGTGGTTTATTGATTGGGACTTGTAAAGGCTCATTCCAGCTTCCCCCTCAATAACCAGAGGGAGTTAGTGGGAATGGAAACTTCATGTAACTCTTCAAAGATTACTTTCAGCTAGTCAGAGCTATGGCATGTTCCAGCAACTGCTATAAAAGGATGTGTGTTAAATGGAGGAATGTCGCAGAAGGAAGATGGAAAAGGAAGCAGCTTTTATTGAGAGAAAGGAGAAAGGGCAATCAAACCCAGTTTACTTATGTGGAGGGCGTTGAGTGTGAATGCTGGTTTTAAAACCAGACCTGGGTTGTGCTGTGAGATCAGGAGCCTGATGGCTTATTGAGGAACACAAGGCTCCTGAAGCAGTTGTGGGATGAGGCCGTGGCAGTGCCTAATGCTGCTGCTATGGCTTTAAACCAGGCAGGGAGTGTCAGTGTTTTGGGAGCTGAGCTGAGAACAGGCTCCCATGTAGCAATAAAGGAATTTCTCTCTGGTATGGTAACTCCAGCCAGAGTACAGCAGCACACATAATCCTTTGGCTGCAGAGTTAATAGAGCCCTTTTGCTTTTTATTATTTAACTTCTAAGCTCCTGTTCAAAGTCATCAAGACAATAAAACGATCCTGCAGATTTACTTTGTGTTCTTGCAGACTGCAAAGCTTGTGGAAAGGTTTAATGCAAATAACATTGCATGTTGCAGGAGAATCAGTTTTATTCATTTAAATAGTATGCTGGCTTCTGTACTCTCTGTGTCAGACTTGGGGTTTTTATGTTGTTGGGTATTTTTAATTATCCTGGACTTAAAATTGCTGAGAACTACTGTATTCTGATTTTTAATATCATTATTTCTTTCAGTCTTTCAATTAAGGAACTTTCATAATCTCATATCCTTTCAAAAAGAAGTATGCTACATTTGAAATGAATATGGAGCAAACTTAGCTGCAAGCTTCTGCAGTAAATCACTTCATGTATGCGTTGAAAGCTCAAAAGTAATTTATTTAACAGCTTTACGATGATACTTATGAACAAAACAGAGTCTTTAATTGTTTCCACAGATGTTAATTAAAAATAAAACCATGCTCTGCAGAGCTGGCTCAGCACCTGATTTGTAAAACCAGCTCAAATTGAAAAGCTTGATAGAAAAATGAATGCTGTTTTTCTGCTGGCTGGCATTGAGTCACAGAACATCACAAAGTATGTTCTTTTGTGGTGATTGAATGAACACATTGAATGCAGAAGACCAATACATAAAGCTTTCCTATATCGTGCAATATTAGTAGCTCCTTTTACATTTAAAACCTGGGATCTATGAGTATATGTTAAATCTGGTCATGTTCAGAAATGGAAGAAGACTCACATTCTTCTGTGGACAATGACAATTGCTTAGGGATAGCTGGGAGATGAACTATAACTTCTTAAATGTTAGATCCCTGAAAGCACAAAACTATTTAAAACCAAAAAAGCCAAAACCAACTATCCAACCAAAAAAACCCACCACCACAAGCCCCAACCAGCCTACGGAAAATGTTAAAAGCAGTCTTCAAAACAGTTCATACAACAATCCTGTTTGGTTGTGATCATTCTATGATACCTTGTCAATCTGCCTCTCCCAGTGTGTTTTTGTTTGGACATGAAGACTGGGTGTAACAGCTGATAAAATCACTGGGACATGGGCCCTTCACTGTGTCTAATATGGAAACATCCTAGTTTTGCTGAGATGTGATGTTCAGGTACAGCAGGCACATGAATGTCTGTATCATGTAGTTGTGAGTTATGGATGTGAACAGTAAAAGTAACATCCAGCAGCTGCAACCCCTGACTTAGGTTTCCTTGTCTTTGTTGGTGCTATTTGAGCATTGGTAGCAACGGGCAATTGGATTTATGATATGACAGGCTGATGAGTAGTGTTTCTTTCTAATGCCATGACCTAGCCCATGTTGCTGTTGGTTATCATATGGCTCGTGGGATTTGTGGCTCTGGATGCAATCCGAAGGATACTGGTTCTCTGCACAGAAAGGAGTCTCACTTTAGAGATTCATGTGCAGGAGGCATCCCTATTATGCTGTGGCTTCAAAAGTGGGATGACTGTAGGTCAGTAGAACAGAGGATTGTAGCCTAAAGGAGCCCTTTGAGTTAAGTGGCTGATGCTGTGAATAAAAGATTAATTAGAAGCAATGTGTGGGTACTAAGAGTGCAGTATGTAAGTGCAGTAAATTAATGACTTAATTCCTTGCTGTGCTCCTTTCTGCCAGGGAAGATGGCAGAGGCTTTAGAAGAAGGAGACAAAATATGCAGCTCTTCATCTTCTGAAGAGACCTCTGAGGTGTTCCTCCTGCCTATCACCCAAATCAGCTGATGAAAATCTGAGATGGTAACAGTAGAGAGGAGTAGTAATAAAGAATTAGTTCTCACTTAGTTCTTGCCAACTGCTGGAGGCATCTGGACAAATTGGCCTAATTTCTTCAGTTCTTCGTGTGGTTCTCCCTCTCCTCCCTGCCCTGAATGGGAAAGTAAAGGAGGTCATTTTTGTCTGCAATTGGCTTGAAAACTACTCTTCATTTGGCTGGTTCTACAAGGCACTCATTTGTGGCCCACCTCCCAAAGTGACCCAACCATAGCTCTCACAATAAGACATGATGCATTGGCTCAGTAAGATTGTAAGTACCGCGGCTGCCTGGAGTGGCTTGTTGTGAGTTTACCAACTCGTTGCGATGCTCTTGTCCTCCTTCCGTGGTGGGTCGAGGCCACTGCATGCTGCAAAGACTGACTTGGCATGGGTTGAGTCAAGCTAGTTGAAGGAGTTCCTCTTCTGCCAAGATACAAATATGACCATCTTCAGACGATCCCAGACTGGTTTGTGTTGGAAGGGACCTTAAAGCTCATCCAGTTCCAACCCCCTGCCATGGGCAGGGACACCTTCCACTAGAGCAGGTTGCTCCAAGCCCCTGTGTCCAACCTGGCCTTGAACACTGCCAGGGATGGGGCAGCCACAGCTTCTCTGGGCACCCTGTGCCAGCGCCTCAGCACCCTCACAGGGAAGAACTTCTGCCTCAGAGCTCATCTCAATCTCCCCTCTGGCAGGTTAAAGCCATTCCCCTTGGCCTGTCCCTACAGGCCCTTGTCCAAAGCCCCTCTCCAGCTTTCTTGGAGCCCCTTTAGGCACTGGAGCTGCTCTAAGGTGTCCCCTTCAGGAGCCTTCTCTTCTCCAGGCTGAACAAGCCCAACTTTGGCCTTCTGTTTTCTACATCTAACTGGCAAGCAGGGTAGGCTCTGGGGTGTATTGGTGGTCTGTAAGTGGTGACTGGCCATGGACATGCTCCAGCATCGTCACACATGGCCCCAGAATTCACTGTTTTGGTTGGTTGGGTTTTTTCCCCTTATAATTAAATTAATAATGCATTTTATTCATAGTTCTGTCTCTCTGCACACATGTATACATGCTGAAATCAACTCTATGCAAACTTTCTCATGCAAACAAAACCAAGGCTGCCCAAATCATAGCACCAAAAGCAGAACAGAGCCCTGCAAGCTAAGCTCTATTTTTATATTTCTTTTTCTGACTGGA
This sequence comes from Strigops habroptila, assembly GCF_004027225.2. Taxonomy (NCBI): domain Eukaryota; kingdom Metazoa; phylum Chordata; class Aves; order Psittaciformes; family Psittacidae; genus Strigops; species Strigops habroptila. The sequence continues at coordinate 77,920,958 of NC_044281.2, forward strand.
AGAAACAAATTTCCTTGTATAAATCTGGATGTTCTAGGGTTTTTTTGCCATATATCATGGATTTGGGGCCAACATATATACTTAGATAAATATTCCAAATGCCAGATGTCAGCACATGTTGGGTAAGTGCTAAACAATCATTTAACCAAGAGCCCTTGGTCTATCCCAGAGGAAAGCAATGTGATAAAGGAGACTTCTGCAAACAAAGCTGTAGTGAGGGGGTTCCTCCAGGAAAAGGCAGAGGATATGAGAGTTAATCAAATTTGCCCTAAGTCTAAAGGAAGTCTTTTTGTACTTTCAGTGTGCCCTGACCTTTTCAGTTGCTCATTACACGGGCTTTCCTTGTCCACTGGGTGTCTCTCACTCCTGGCTCTGATCACAAAAAGCCTTTGGTTGTGTGAGTACACACTGTGTTCGCACAAAGGAGTGTGAATCATCGCTATTTATTGGCTACTTCTGGAACAAAGTAAACCTAAAACTGAGAGTAAAAACACCGCAAGAGGTTAGTTGGAATTGTGTGCTCTGCTTTCCATCTATAACATTATTCTGAGAGGTTCTGTCGTCAGTCCATACACTTGTGTGTCTTTACATTGAGCGTGCTTTAGGCTTCTCACAGTTCCAGCTATGAATTAAAACAACAGTGACTGTATGTTGAAGGTGACCTGATGAAGCAGTTTTCCTTCTATTTCGCTATTGCTTGAGGTTTTGAAATGGAGCTTCTTCATTCAAACATCACTTTTGCTCCACACTTGCTTGTTTCTCTCCAGTTCTTTTGTTGTACTAGAACATCCTCAGCTACTATTCCAAGTAGCTCTTACCAGACCTTCTTTGGTTTCTGAAGATACTTCTGCCAAAAAAGAAATTGTGAGGAAGGTGTCACATCAGTGTAATAGCATTTTTGTAACTTTTACTGCAGAAACTGCAGCATTTCCTGTAGCTATTATTTTCAAAAAGCAGCATGGTGAAGAATCAGGCCCTTCATTTCAGTTCAGAGGCATTCTGAGCTTTGTTGAAGTGAGAGGGAAAGAAACTGGACTTGGATTCAAGTGCTGGGTCTTGACTGAGGTTGACTTTATCTCTAATTTGACTCCAAAGATCCTGCTGATATTACAAGTGATGAAGTTCATAGCCTGTTTCCATCCTTTCTCATTTTAAACTTGCTTAGCAAGGAAGCATTTGCCAGGCTTGGAAAAAGAGAAGATGATACCCTCCTTGGGTCAGTAAAGGCCCTGGCTGCTACAGAACAATTATTGCATTCTTCTCTCCTTCTTCTTTTCCTAGTGTTTATTTTTGGCTCAACCACTTCCTTCTGTTTTTCTGTCATTCAGTAAAAATTGGCTTGGCTTTGGAACCTGCAAGTTCCATCAAAGTAGTGAAATCTACCCCAGAAGTTGTCCTTCAGTGAGCAGAACAAACACTTACGTACTCTCCAAAACAGCAGTAGCTATTTAAATTGTTCTTTTTTTCACCCTAGAGTGCTCCACAAGACTCAGAATTAGGCCAACCTCCTGGGAATGGGCATGGTTTAAAAAGAAGCCCTCAGGAAAGCAGCCTAGAAAGACCTGGAGGTCAAGACACCTCAGATCTTCCTGCTGCTGTGCAACTGGCTGAGAGCGCATCTCCATCAATCCCAAAGCCTACAAGGTAAGACATGAAGTTTCACCCTGTGAATAGAATTGAAGCACTGCTGCTGTTGATGGTTGGGGACTGTTTGTTAAGTTTCTGTTCTTGTGTAGCTGATTTTCAAGCTCTATCATCCTGATGGATGATGGCGATGCAGCCTTCAAAATAACCTGACGAAACAAGACTGCTTACTGTTTACTAAACTGACTTTCTTGCCTTTCTGCGTAACTATAAACAAGACTCCAGCTGTTGTAGTAACCCTTGACCTAAACTTTCTATGCTTTTGCTCATACTAATAAATTCTCCTCTGAGACAGAGAAACATTGAAGAGTCTTATGTAGTCGTATATAATTGTGAGGTAAGGTGTAATTGTAACCATTGCGAAATGCCGTGCTCAGCTCTGTATAACAATCCTACAAAAAAGTACCAACCCAGCTAATATTTATTAGCATTGCACTTCTTAAAATGCCTTAAAATTCACCTGATTAAATACATAGGGCTGCTTTCAGAGTTAAGTTATTCTTCAGTGCTATTAAGGATTACAGGAGGTAACATGATCCGGATTGTGTTAAATATCCCAAAGGGAGTATTTTCTCTGAAGCATTACTACTTGAATGCTTGAATTTTTCCATGCTGCCTGGGTTTTCATCTGCTTCAGTGAAGGCATCGTCTAATACCAGCATGATTTTAACATAGGGCTGAATACTTTCCAGATCAAGAGTATTACCTGGGATAGAACAATAAATGCAACTTAGAAGGAGTAGCAGTGACTTGTTGATAAATGTGTAGGATCTTTAGGCTGTAGACACCTTTTCAAGTGTTTTCACAAATTTCTGTAAGATTGGAGAATTCACTGCAGAAGGATTTGCTGAATCCTTTTCAAATGGAGCATGTGTGATTTTGGTCTTTTCATGTTTCCACCATCCCTGGGTACCATTTCTGATTGCCACTGTCCTGGAAAGATACAAATTTAAGAAATGAACAACAAGAAAAAATGTTAGTCAAAAAAAATACTTCAAATGATCTTAAGTTAATGATATCCCAGACAATAAACTCTTCTTCCACCTTTTTTTATAAGAAATTATGAAGATTAAGCATTTCTTTACCAAGAAGGTGGTTGAACACTAGAAAGGTGGTCCACGCTCCAGGCCTGTCAGTATTTAAAGAGGCATTTGGACAATTCCCTTAAAAGCATGCTTTGACTTTTGGTAGCCCTGTTATGGTCAGGGAGTTATCATGGTAGGTCCCTTTCAATATTCCCTTCCCTTCCATATTTCAGTTAACAACTACGACATGCATCCTCCAGCTTCTAGTTTCTCTTGACAGCATTGTGTGTAATCACTCTGTTGTATGGGTGTGTATTGGTGAGTAACCACGCTGTCCTAGCTGAAAAAAAATACACATTTCTTGTAAGCTACTTAAAATGTGATGCGTTCTGATTTGTGACACTAAAATAGTCATTTTCTGCTATTCTTCTCCATATGCAGGTTATGTTATGGGAAGGGGGGAAATGATGAGTATTACCAACTGCTGAATTGTATAGTAGGCCTATCATGACTAACATTCCTGTAAATTAGAGGTGTTTGCGAAGCTACAAAATGACACATATTAGACTGTGTTCTTAGAACTGCAATACCCATATACCCTCTGACTGACAGCATTAGCACCAGTATCTACCTAGTACAGTGTTTGTGCATCTGCTGGGACCGGCCTCATGTCCTGCCTCTATCTTGCGAATGAAGCAGCAGCAGAACTCACCTCTGAGGGTTGAAACTCTGCGTTTTCTTCCTGTTTCTCAGGAAGCATCTCTGTACAATCACTTGCTTGTCCACATCTCAAGGAAGATGCACTGTGTAATATGTTTAAGAGGTTCTTAGGCATTGCCAGAAAGCAGCAAGAAAAATGCAGAGACTTAAACCTTCTGACATGCTTGCTCCACTCATATGTGGAAATGTAAGGAGCACAGATACACTACAGAGGAAATAACTCTGCATCACTTCTGTGGTATTCGGTTCATTTCTAAAGTTCAAAATGTATAAAATCAAGGAGAGAACTTTGGGAGAGGGCAGTTTGTTTTACCCTGGTCAGTAGCTGGTCACCCTTCCTCTACTTCTGTCTCCAAGAAAGAAATAGTAGGTGGCAAAACGATATCAAGCAGCCAGGAATAAAGCTGTGTTCATCCAAACAGCAGGATTCTGTTGCTCTCACCCAGTCATCTGGTGGAAACAGTTCTTGATGAAACGTGTGTGCAGGCACAGCTAGAAAAGAAGGGAGATGAAAACTAGGGGTTTTCTGGTGGTGTGAAGAAGAAAGTTCCAGCTTCAAGTTTCTCTAGTTGCTTAAATATGGGAAACCATTTAATACAGCCCACAGACAGATCTGTGTCACTGTCGTTACTAGAAGGAGACGGTAAACTTCTCAGAGCCTCATCACCTGATTATTTGACTTGAGACTTGTAGAATTTCTCATCTGTCTTGTGTCTTCATTTGGGTGGACCTTTGTATCTTCATCCTGTGGACCACTGAAAATGGCCTCTGTGGGAAACAGAGCTACAAGGTCTTGGCTGAAGACCTCACCATGGCTTTTAACATAACAAGGAATAGCCTGTCCTACTGGTGGAGCCTCCTTTGAGAACACAGAAATCTACTAAATGTGTTACAAAACTTATAAGCAAGTTCTTTTGTTTGTTTGGTGACTTTGGTGCAGCAAAATTTAACCCTCAAATTATTGATTCCATGCTATTCTTTTCCAAAACCAGCTATTTCTCATAAAGGATGGTGTGGAATTTACCATAAGGTAGGACTCAGAACAGCAGCTTTCCAAAATAGTTATTTCTAATCTCCAAGTAGCAAGTATCTCTCATCTTCCTACTGTAGTGATGGTAGAGATAACTGGTTAATAGAGTCTGATCTGAAGCCAGAAGCTGTCTGACAAGGAAGTGGGCCAGATAACTTTCTCTCTGTGGGTCTGGATTTTAGTAGAGGCACGATTCCAGGCTCCAGCTATAAGCAGGTGTAGGAGCAGTAAGCACGAACAGAAAAATAAGAGACACTGGAGCTGAAGTGTGGGGTGTGATGGTTTACATCAGCATCAGCAATACTTGCTTGGGGCCTTTTGGAAGACTGTGTTGACTGAAGAAGCAAGTAGTTACACACCGATGTGGTTTGAAACAATGGACTGAGTGCATGTGTCACCCACCCAGCACATTACGTTGTCCAGAACGATGTTAGAATGGGCCAGACAGAGTAACAGAGACTGCAGGGTGGGGTCTCTTATCTTGCGTTTTGAGTATCTGTGGTTTGGCTGCAGCAAGTGCAGTCTTGCTTTAATATTTATTCATTTTTTTATATTAGCATAGTCATTTTTAGATGTGGAGCTGTTGGAGCGAGGCCAGAGGAGGCCACGGAGATGCTGTGAGGGCTGGAGCAGCTCTGCTCTGGAGCCAGGCTGAGAGAGCTGGGCTGGGGCAGCCTGGAGAAGAGAAGGCTCCTGAAGGGGAGACCTTAGAGCAGCTCCAGTGCCTAAAGGGGCTCCAGGAAACCTGGAGAGGGGCTTTGGACAAGGGCCTGTAGGGACGGGACAAGGGGAATGGCTTTAACCTGCCAGAGGGAAGGCTGAGATGAGCTCTGAGGCAGAAGCTCTTCCCTGTGAGGGTGCTGAGGCGCTGGCACAGGGTGCCCAGAGAAGCTGTGGCTGCCCCATCCCTGGCAGTGTTCAAGGCCAGGTTGGACACAGGGGCTTGGAGCAACCTGCTCTAGTGGAAGGTGTCCCTGCCCGTGGCAGGGGTTTGGAGCTGGCTGAGCTTTAAGGTTCCTTCCAACCCAAACCAGTCTGGGATTCTATGGTTCTATACTGTTCTATGACTAATTTGCCTTTTGTTTTTTCAAGGCGTTGCTCAAAAATGGCATTTTTTAGTTCCTTTTCAAAATGTGAGTACTGAGAACACTTAGACTTCTACCCTAGCTGGCTACAACAGCTTTACACTTCACCATACAAAATCATGACTTGCGTGAGAGGAATGTTACATGGGTGAGTCAGCTTGAAGGGATTCATCAGATTCCTGTTCCAGGAAACACATTAGATGGACAGGAGCTCAGGCAATTACTCTTTATTTAGCCTTACTCCTGAAACTGCTGGCACTTGTCTGCTTTGGGTGGCTTCTATCTTATACCCTGCCAAAATAGAAACAAAGACAATAAACGGAAAATCTTTGAAGTTTCCCATTCCAGGCTGTTTATTTTTAACTCACTCCCTTATGCTGCTTTGAACGTGTCTTTTCCACCCTGAAGTGAACTTGTATAGTCTTAAGAGCATATGACCCGTCATTATGATGGAGTATCTCCGTGTGGAAAACTACCACGATTGCTTTTTTCCGGTGTTCTGGGTGGCTTTTTTCCACCCTCCACAGATTCCCAGCAATTGTTTTAGTCAGTTTTAAGTTCTTATGTTTTAGAACTTAAAATATCTGTGATTCTTATTTTAAAATACTCTGTTTCAGCCCAGTTTTTCACTTGTTTAGGTACCTGTACCTGTTCTTACCTCACTAGGCCTGTAGGCTGAAAAGTAACACCATCAACAGTTAATCTGTCAGCTTTCCATGTGAAATAGAAGTGCTGAAGAAGTAGAATAGTTAGCAAGCTTCAGGCTTTGCATTGGTGTCTGAATGAGATGTAACCATGCCTTATCCTGTGGCACACACAGAGGAAAATTGGGGAATCCGTAGCTTGATAACTGTACCCCAGAGAGGCATTTCTTCCAGCAGGTTTAGGAGGAAGCAGTGTAAAAGTAGTCCAGGGAATAAGAACTGTTTGTGGATGGATTTGGCCGCTCTCCCACCCACAGTGTTGCGCCCAGATCCTGTGGGACCCACAGAGCCACTGCAGAATGACCAGCACAAGCTGCCCCACATCCTGTGGGACCATCCATTCAGCGCCGTGCTTCCTGCTGACTGTCCGGATATCTTAGATGGAGCCCAGGAGCCGGCTGTGGAACTGGAACTGAAGATCTAGTGGCAGGGGGTTGGAACTAGATGATCTTAAGGTCCTTTCCAACCCAAACCATTCTGTGATTCTATGACCTGGCCATGTCTGCTCACTGCAGCAGTAGTAGAGCTTTGCTTTTTTAGTAGAGCTTTGCTTTTTTAGTGCTAGAATAATTAGTTGGGTCATACTTAAAATACTGCAGGCCCTGCATTTTATACCGTGTATGGAACAAGGAGGTGAAAAGTGGCTGGGGGTGGAGGGAGAAGGGAAGGGCAGTTCCCAGGAGGATCATATGGATCATTATTCCTGCTTCACTTTTTCCTGAAAGCTTAGATGTACTGGGAGGGTGGGGGAAGCTGGCTGCTGTTAGCAGCCCTTTTAGCCATGATGGATTTCTCATGTGGTTGTTTACACTGAAGAGTTCAAATAGCGACTTGCTCTGCTTCTGAAACTCTGACTTCTCTATTATTATTGAAGGGAATGTGGAAGTGATTTCCATGCTCCTCATTAACTTGCAATACCTCTTATGACACTTCTTTAATTCAAGTCGTCTAGTACAGTGTGTCCAAATGTGTAAACTCAAAATGTAGGCGCTCATGTCTCATGTGTCAGGGGAAATAGAACAGGAACATCTGAGAAGCAGCTATATATGTTCTGTGGCCGCAGAGCTGGCTGTGCATTGGTGCCCTTTGGTGCTTTCTAAATTCATCCTCGGATTTCAGGCTCTTACACTCCTGGGAATATAATCACTCAGGCTCTGACTTACATCAGTGTGGATGGCAACCGTATGTGACCTCTGGGTTTCACAGGCTTCAGCACTTGGTGTTTTTTCCTAGCAAGTGTGACTGGGTTGAAAGGCTGCCTGTCCTTTCAACAACTACTGCGTGTTTTAGAAGGAACAAAGGCGTAAGAAAGGGGAAATTTAAATTATCTATGATTTTCTGTTGTTGGATCATCATTTCTTGCTGTTTATCAAGTAGATGTAACATATTTGGGCATCCCTACCCCTCCACAGCCCCCTCAGATAGTAAATGACAGAGAGCTTTGCGAGCTGCTGCCGGTTTTGTCTTCTGTCCCCTTGTTTTTGCTGTGGATTGCAAAACAGAGCAATGTGATTTCAAGTGTTAATGGCTGGTGGATTGGGTATTGCTCTTAATCTACGAAGATTTATTTATGGGAGATGCACCATAAGCCATCGATTTCTCAACATCCTTTACAGCTTCACACCCTAAACACAAATCAGGCAGCACTGTCCTAATAAACACCTTTGTAACTGGGCAGTACTCTGAAATTGTTCAGGATAATTCAAACTTGCCACAGTATATTGTGAAGGTGGAAGAGGTTAACTACAGGTATTAAAAATTAATTATAACATTTGCAATGTGCTTCTAAAGAAGCAATTTCTCAGTAATTATTTATTCAAAACAAATGTTTTAGGCATATAGAGCTGTAACTCGTTATTTGATGTAACTGGAAGGCTAGCATTCATATGGTTAGGGCCTTGAACTTGCAAATGCTTAATTGTGTGCTTAAGCTCTAAGACAAGGGAAAAGTTCCCTTTGATAACACTTGAGAGCAGTGGGACACCTGCATATTTCAGTTCGCATGCACCTAGGTCTTTGTGTGACTGCTTTTTCTTTTGGTTTAAACATATCATCACTTATGTGCAGTAATTATTCCTGGCAAAATGACTCTTTCTGCCCCAAGCTCCACACGAGCTATGAGGAACTCTGATGTTCTTTCATGCTTTGTCATTTGCATGGTTTGTTTTAAATATGAATGAATTTTCCCCTTAATAAGCTCAAACTAGTTCAGATTACGAACAAAAGAGATCGAGTAACCACAAAAGAGAATATGTTTTATTTTCTTGTGCTTAGAAAAAACAACTTTTAGGGTCATGGCTTTATGTTGCTCGTATTGAATGGGTTGTCTGAAAATACATGCTCCCTGCAGGTAACTATTCATTGCTGATATACATTCAAGTAGATTGGGTTTTACTCAGGGGAATTATCTCCAGCATGTGGTGTCATTTCCCTCTAGTGTTATTCCCTTTAAAAAGAGTGGAGGATAATGGGACCCGGTATGACCTTGGGAGGTCATCTACTCAGTCCTTCTGCCCTAAAACAGGATCAATGTTCTTAAGCTATTCCCAACAGATGTTGGTCTAACCCCAGCAGTGTCTTGCAGACAGAAAAGATTACAAAAAATGAAAACGAAAATGTAGGATATGTCTCCTGTATGGTTTTCCTTGTTACTTACATCAGAAGGAGAAACACAAATGGAGATATCCAAACAGGTCAGTCTGGACATATCTTATTATGAATGAAAACTCAAACCTTTCAATTCTATATTATGTCCTGAATAAAACATTGAAGCAAGCTGCAGTAGCATGGATGATGAATACGTACTACTTCATTCTGAAAGTGATACTTTAAGCTGCTGTCACAGCACTGACGCTTTATTTCCATTCAACATACATTCATTACAAAGTTGTCCCAATTCCCTCATCTACTCCTGAGTAAAATGAGTAAGTTTTCAGCATTATCAACCCCCAGGAAAAATTATTCAGTTGATTCATAGTGCTGAATAGTTCCTGGGATTGTCATCAGCCCTTGCACCTGCTAAGTCACAGGTTTACTACTATGACTTTCCAAAGTTGCTACCAGAATGGAAGTAGATAGGGAACCTTAAAGCTCATCGAGTTCCAACCCCCTGCCATGGGCAGGGACACCTTCCACTAGAGCAGGTTGCTCCAAGCCCCTGTGTCCAACCTGGCCTTGAACACTGCCAGGGATGGGGCAGCCACAGCTTCTCTGGGAAAAGTCTGTGCCAGCGCCTCAGCACCCTCACAGGGAAGAGCTTCTGCCTCAGAGCTCATCTCAATCTCCCCTCTGGCAGGTTAAAGCCATTCCCCTTGGCCTGTCCCTCCAGGCCCTTGTCCAAAGCCCCTCACCAGGTTTCTTGTAGCCCCTTTAGGCACTGCTCTAAGGTCTCCCCTGAGATATGAATACATACAATATAAATACATACAATATGAAAACTTACAATATGCATTGTATGTTACAGATATTTTACCTTAGATTTAAGGCTTACCCTTAATATAGGCAAATTTCAATAACTCTTTAAAGATGAGTTTATATTCTACTGCAGTGACTCTGAAGAAGTGTTTTAGGATCTAGTATAGATTCAAGGTCCATTTTACATCCATAAAGAAATTGTTGGTTGCGTTGGGCAGTCATCAGTATAAGGAGGGGTTTTGACCCCAACTAGAAGTGCATTTTGTGTGCTGTAGCACAGCGCCAGAGCTTGGGGCTCTGGTGCTGCCTCAAAAGTCACCAAAGGGTTAAACACTGAACTGCAGGGGCATGAGAGCTGGTCACTAATTCACTTCTCCCCCAGCAAATATTTTGTGTGTAAAACTTGGACAGAGAAAGGGAGAGAAGCTTCTCAGATTTCTGGAGATTACTTAAAACCCAATCTATGCTTCCAGAAGGTGTTTTAATCATCTTTTATAGCTCCAGTCTGTAGGGCACTTTCAACTTATGAAACACAGGCTGTTACTGCTAAGCTGTGGCAAAGCTCTGGTATTTATGATGATGAACCATCTCTCCCTGTGCAGCTATCGAACTAGAATGTGCTGCCATCACACTGATTTCCAGGCATTGGGCAACGTCTTGTCTGTCTTTGGTAGTTGGGGTGTGTGTGTGTGTGAGATTTATTACCTCAAGTAAATGATGCTTCATGCTCCTAGGTGCAATTCTACATCAGTTTTGAGTTGATATTTCACTCCGTGTTCACTAAGGCGGTGAAACATGCCCAGGCTTCCCAGGGGAGGTGAGGGAGAGAACAAGGTTAACCTATTTCATCACCTCCAGACCTTGGTGTCCATACAGTGCACGTGAAAAACATTAAAATAACTTCTCCTTCCTGCAGTTAGTGCACCCACGTCATCTCTGCTGCCATTTTTTCCCTCTTATCTTTAATGGGGTAGGGAGGGAGATCACACAAACGGCTATAGCTTATATGCACTGCAATCAAACCCTGCAATAAAATGACCTCATAGGGTGTGTATTGTTTTATGGCAATGTCTTCAGCTGGCAGCGTGAGAACTTTGACCTCTCAGTGAGAATCAACTGTGCTCATCAGTTGGAGAAAACATTCAACAGATGGGCCCTTCTTAATCTGCTGCACAATAAAAGTACAGCCCGATAGCAGCAGTTACTGTGGGTTGCCTTCAGCTTTGCACAAAGTAGTCTCATAGAGGCAGAAAGTAAAAACCTTTCTTTAAGCTACTGGTGTTTTTTCCAGTATTTTTCCCTGTTTTCCATGTTGCTCCCTTACTCTGTCACGTGTATGTCCCCTCTCCCTGCACTTAACTAAGATTTTGGGACGGTTAAAACGCATGCCATGAGCATCGTGGATTTGGGACATATTTTCCAGAGTGTGAGCATTTAAATCACTGTAATGTGTGTCCGATGGTTTAGCTCCTGCAAGCAGATTATCAGCTTCTCAGTGCATGTACTGCATGGCTTTGAAACATCCATGGCACAGATTGTTCTTATTCTTTGCTTCATAGTCTTTGCTTCTTTACTGACATGAAACAAATAAACGTTTCCATTGTTGGCAGCATCGGTAATGAAGGCATCAGTAGCTACAGTGCTGAAGATCTATCCAAGCCAAATTCAAGCATGGTGTCTTCAGAGGTGACAGGACAGAACACTATCTTGCAAGATCAAGGAGGACAAACAGAGTCTCATTTCTTAAAGCAGACTGCAGGAGCAAGGGAGAGAAGTCTGCCTGTCTCAGTGCCTTTTGCAGACTGTGCCAAAGAACGTGCCACAGCACATCTTACAAGCAGCAATGATAAATTACCAACCTCAACCCGCAATGAAGCAGTGCCATCACCAGGTCCAGTTAATGACAAAGAAGAGGGGATAGCACAGGCCAAATCTGTGGACAGAGGCCCGAAATGTGACAATATTGCTGCCACTTGTATGGAACACAATGAGAATGATCCCAGCAAGCCAAGCCTGGAGTCCAGCCCTCCTGCAGCAATTACAGCAATGCAAGGAGTCTCACAAATGAGTGTGAGCGAATTAGGAGGGCTCTGGCAGAGCGAGCAGCTGGGTGGCAGGAGGGACCCGCATGTCAGCACGTGTCCCCAGGGTGCAGAAGCAGGGGATTATATCCCTGCTCAGGAGGCCAAGCAGGAGCGAGGAGATTTGGAAGCAGGTCAACCGCAGGCTGTAAGGCAGCAAGGTAGAGAGAACCCAGATGGTGGGGAGGGTCTGCTAATGAAAGAAGAAACCTTAATCCTAAATTATCCAGCAACAGGAGGCTCAGACAGTGAAAAATGTGGATCAATTGTGAATTCTCAGGGCTTCACTGGGGTCAGTGAAGTCTGCAATCTACAGATAGGGGATGTAACAACAGCTAAAGGGAACGAGGCAAATCCAGCTCTATCTGCAAGCAAAGGGGAGCAATCAGAAGCCTGTACTTTAATGTCAGAGTTGCCTTCTAACCCTCTCCTCCTGATACCAAAGCCTGAAGAGCCTTCGAGGGAATATGTGCCTGGAAATGACTCTCAAGATGCAGTGAGGAGTGAAGTGGTGAAAACAGCCTCTGACAAAAACAAACCCACTTTTCAAAGAGAGCTTCAAAAGGAGGACGAGCTTGTTAGTGCTGAGCATTCCTGTGTGCCTTTATCATTTCAGCGAGAGGGAGAACAAAACTCAGCCGTCACAACTGAAAGCCCAAAAGATGAAGCCAGTAGCAATGAAATTATAAAAGCTGAGGCTGTGTCTAGAGAAAGCACTACACTTTCTGAGACAGAATGTGTTATCAATCCCACCACAGAAGATTCCCTAGTAGATGAAAGATTATTGCTGGAAGAATATGCATTAAGCACTTCTTTGAGCAGGTCCACAGAGCTGAATCAAAAAGAAACCAAGGCGAGTGTAACAGGAGATAAAAATGAAATCAGAACAGAAGTGACAGAGAGCAGTGAATTACCTGAGGGGTTGAGTGGGGCACAAAGACAACTGTTGAACCCTGTTAGTAGCCGCCGCCAGGACGTGGAAAATACCCTTTTGCAACACAATCCTGAAGTATTGGGTCTTTGTGAAAAGGCTTCAACAGGTGACCCAGGGGAGGAAGCTGGGGCAAAGCCTCTGAATTTAGACTTTAAATCACCCAAAGACAACTCACAGTCTCTTGGTTGTAAACCTGAACAACAAATGAGTAAAGAGAAAACAGATGCCACAGACAACCTGGAGAATAAGCCTGTGGCTTCCCCACAGTTTCCAAGGCAGGAATGCCCATTGGGGTTTGATTGCTTTAACACCGAGGCAGAAGACAAAACATTGGGCCAGCCAGGCTGTAACGTGACTGACGAAGTTTGTTTAGCCAGTGCACACAGTTCACTGCCCCTCCACGCTGAGAACAATCATGTTAAGCAGAGTAAGCAGGATGAGCCCTGGGAACAGGCTCTTGCTAGAGAAACTGTGTTGGAATCTGACTCCAAATCAAACCCCGAGCTCCAGGGCTTAAGTGAGTTAGCAGGGCCTGTGGATTGCATGGATCTACAAGCTCAGAAGGGCTTATGGGTTTCAGACACCAAAGAACACAACAGTCACATCACAGCAGTGCCTTGCAGTGATTCAGAGCAGGGACCTGCAGCTGCACAGCACAGAGCTGTGGGTGGTAAAGAAAATGAGGGTATTCAAGAAGAGAAGCACCAAGCTGTGATGGAAAGCTTTGTGGAGGACATAGATTTGGCACTGGAAGGAGAATGCAAATCGGATGTGCTGATGCCAGCTCAGCTGGAGCAAGTGGCTCATTCAGAAACCACCCAAGGTGATGTTGGCACTTCAGGACTAACTCCTCACGTGGAGGAAGGGGGTGACAGCCATGTCAATGATAACTACTGTCCCTCTGAGCATAGCACATGCGGCTCTTTGGAGACTTTGGATTGCAGTGTTGGAGAATTGCAGGAAAATGCAGATGTTCCAAGTGCTCTTCCCCAAGCGGAGCAAATGGAGAGGTCAGTGCCTGTTGCTGGTGACAGTGGCTGGATTTCAAATACAGAACTCGAACAACAGCAGCACCAAAGCAGTCTGACAACTGTCACAAGAGCAGATGATCAGGAACACAAAGAAAGGGCAGTAAAACCTGAACGCCCATTAGACCTAAATAATCACAGCAGCATACCAGAAATACCTCTAGACATTTCAAACGACCTTAATAAAGAATCTTCTGTGCTAGATCCAGCTACTTTGGGCACAGCAACAGAAAAGGACAAGGATAAAAGCAGTGCTGTGGTGTCAGAGATGTGTGAACACGGGCAAAATACTTCTGGTGTGACCACATTTAATTTGCAAGATTGCAATGAGCAAAACAAAACTGATCTCAAGGCAGAAGAAAACTGCTGCAATAAGCACAACTCAAACGAGCCCGAGCAGGGTAATAATTCTTTGATCTCAGCTAGTCAGCATGAAGCAGCATGTCAGAGCAATACATTTGCTAAAGGATCTGACAAGAGTGAACAGCCAGGCAGGATAGACGATAATAGTGGTGAAAGCCATGCTGCTGCTGCTATAAAGGCTCTTCCAGGGACACAGAATTCAGCATGTGCCACTAACACATCACAGGCTTTGCCAAGCAATATGGAACTAGCACATATTTCTGATAATCCCAGGAAAAATGATCCTCAAATATCTCAACCAGAAATGCAAGGCAAAAGGCCATTAATGGCAAAGAACTCCGAAAAGACTCTGACTGCTGATGGGGGAGTGATCCGGAGCAATGGAAACATGGAGGAAAGTGCTGCTGTCACAGAAACAAGCAATGTGAAAAGTGCTAAAAGTCCAGGGGCACAGGGATGTCCTTCAGCATTACAGGCACACGGGGAAGTAACTCCCACTGATAAGCTGTATAAACCCAGCTGCCTCCAAAAGACAGCAGAGGAGCCTGGTTCTTGTCAAGCAAATTTTACAGCCCTCTCCACACAGACCTCTGCACTCGGCCATCCTGGCCAGCAACCTGGAAACCATACAGCCAGTGGTACTGGGGGGGAAACACTAAATAATGAGCTGGAAGTTGTAGCGTGCCAAAATGCCTTAGAAGGTAACTCTGATTTGGAGATTGATTCAGGTTCTCAAGTACACGTATGTCCCCTACCTAGCGTAAGCACAGGTAAACCAGCAAATTCAGACAATAGCTCTGGAGGGGAGGTGTGTGTGAATGAAATAGATGTTCCAGACCGAAGTTTTCAGGGTGATGGAGACAGGAGTTCAGCCCTGCCAGAGGCTGTAAATGTGGGGCAGAGTACTGCAAACTTATCGCAGTTCAATTCTGAGAAGCTGAAGAAAGAGATCTCTGCAATTAAATCCCCCAAAACAAAAAGTGAGGTAAACTTCAAAGCACAGCAAAGTGACAGTTCAGCAGAGTCTCTGCTCGCTCTCCCTGCTCTAGAAGGGAAGCTGCTGAGCCTTTCATCATCACAAGAAAGCCGTAATGAGGAAATTGCATCCAGTACGTGCGTAGATGACAAGCACGGTAAGATCTTAGAGAAACCTGGGAATTCAGAAGAAATGGAAGTGCTTTCAAAAGAGAATAATAACATAACTGGGGCAGAGCTCAGCACTTCCGAGCAGACTGCAAGGAGCTCTGGAAGGGAGCATGAGGCTCTGACTTGCAGCTCTCTGGACATTGGCTCCAGCTTCCCAGACTTTAGGGAGCACATCAGCCAGATATTTAAAAGCACTGTGCAGAGCACGCTGAGTGCTGAGTTACCCCAACGTCTGCCTGAAAACCATGCAGGCTTCAAGCAGAGGCCGGTGGCCACGGATACAGCAGGAGTGTGCGGTGCTGAGAACTCTTCGGGATCAAACAAGGTGGGCAAAGGAGCTCCCGAGGGCACCTCAGAAGCAGAGGGGCAAGAGCTGCCCTTAGCTCCTGAGGCTTCCTGCAGAGCTGCCAAAGGGAAGTCTCTGCAACAAGGAAACACAGCAGCAGAGCTGCCACCGGCAAGTGTTCAGGATGCTGAGGAAAACAAGCAGCCCCATAGGTGTTTAGAAGTGGTCCCTATATTGGATGGCACTACACCTGCTGAATGCCCTCTGGAACATCTGCGAAAGCCAGAGCAAACCACTGAGCATCCAGGGAGTGGCGAGATGGAAGGAGAGGAAGGAGTGTGTGTGAGTGGTGTTGATCCCGAATCGCTAATAAGCTTAGGGATAAAGAAGCAAGGACCAGCTTCATTTGGTGGGGCAGCAGCTGAGAACTTCCCTGCGTGTTCTGACAGTAAGCAGCAACCTGCTGGAGCTGTTACCTCGACAGGCGATGCACAGAAGAGGGACTTAGAAGACGCTGCTACCGCAGACGGAAATAACTTAATTACAGAGTGTAACACAGAACCAGTTTCATCTGAAGAGGATGTAAACCTT
Source organism: Strigops habroptila (assembly GCF_004027225.2). Classification (NCBI taxonomy): domain Eukaryota; kingdom Metazoa; phylum Chordata; class Aves; order Psittaciformes; family Psittacidae; genus Strigops; species Strigops habroptila. The sequence continues at coordinate 77,937,009 of NC_044281.2, forward strand.
CCTACTGAACAGTGCCAGGATCCTAAGGCAAATGAGCAGGAGAAAAGTGAGTACAGTGATGCAGACGTTGCCAAGAGCATCTCTGACATGGCAGCATCAACACTTGTCCCGGGAGGATCTGACAATCATGAAAAATTGCCAGGCAATTTTAATGCATCACCTGGGGGAAATCAGGAGACACACGTTCACAGCAGTTTCATGCATGACAGTAAGTCTCAGAATGATGTGCAGGTGATACAGGATGATCCGGTGAATAGGAAATGCTTGGAAACGTTGGAAAATCAGCAAGATGCACAGCAAGAAGAGAAAGGGACCGTACGTGGGTTAATAGATTACTTAAAAACTGAAGTAAGCCGGGATGATTGCTTGCAAACTGACTCTACAGTAGAATCTAGTAATATGACTGAGGGAGATGTAAAAGAGAACAGTGACATGGTGTTAAGCACAACAAAGTCAGGTAACATAAAAACTGAAGACATCCCCGAAACAGGTACTGCAAGGATGTTAGTCACTGGTGAAGGTGACTTGGCTATAAACACGAGCATTGAAGAGCAGGACACAGACCTGTACAAAAATCATTCACCAACCACTCCTGTGATGGAGCATTCTGCACATACAGATCTCACTGATGCTGAAAATCAGCCCAGCAGGATGAATCCAGAAGATGAAAGCTCACTTCAGGAAAGAAAGCCATCCCCGCTTGCCTTAACTGAGCCTAAGAACCTTGACCTCACTGAACTGCAAGACATGGCTGTGGCAGGATTACCTACTGAAAGGTATTTACTTTAAATTACTGTGTGGAATGGTTGTCAGGACCCTGGGGCTTGAGAGGAATGCAACTTTCACGGCAGATACCCATCGTCTGGGCGGTTTGGGCGCACATGGTGCTTACTCTGTTCTGAAATTTCTATTCAATTTCTGTTTTGGACCATGTGAAAGGAATCTGAAACAATTTCTAGGGGCAGAGGGGTCCTAAAAGCCGAGGGGCACAATCCTTACCTGTTCCATCTGCTGGTCCAGATTCCTGCCCTTACCTGTGTGGCTTTGCTTACGCTTCCCAGTGTTCACCTCTTGTAGCCTAAAGTTAGGCAAACAAATAGCACTTCCTAGCCTTAAGTTAGCAGGCTTTTGCCTAAGTTTTTGGTGACCCAGTTAAATGAGACCTGCAGCATTCACATGGTGGATGGCAGTATTTAAACACAAGCCTCAGTACAACCCAATTACTCACACTGTTAGTTGTCTGGGCCTTCCTCTTATCCTCCCGTATAATATAATTGTATTGGCAGTGCCTTTGATCCCTGTGTTATTCAGTGTTTCTAATGACATGGAGTTGTTTCAGATGTGGATTCTTCTTAGCAGGGATTTGTGGAGCCTATGAGTAGTTGGGTGTTCATCTTCCAAACCTAGCAGTAACTGCTTTAGTAAAATTAAGGCACTCTTTGGGTGAGTTTTCACTTGGCTGTCTGCATTCTGTTTGATACAGAGTTAATTCAAAGCATTCTGATCCCAGAGCAGGTGTTTTCCCTTTACCTAATCACAGCACTGCTTCCTCTGTAACCTCAGCAGCTTTCTTGCAGGCTGCCCCTCTCCTCCTTTTAGGAGGAGGCAGCTACAGCCATAGCTACTAAGAGACAAGAGCAGAGCAGAAAGGTACAGTGAAAACCTTAACTGTTCCAGACAGCCTCAATGAATGGTTTGTATAGATGGAATCTTTCTAAGTGCTACCAAAAAAGTTGGATGATGCTAGCTGAATAAGGAGGGAAAATATGTCAGTGCCACATTCTTTCAAGGTTAAAATGATAAAATTGTGTTGTAAGTGAAAATACCTGAAGTGTTTCTGTTGTGAAAAGGGGGGGGGAGGAATTCTTCCTGTTCTAAGTTTGTCTGGGATGGAGACTGAATATGATCTAAATGTGTGAGCAAACTGTGTAGTAGAGGAATATTAGAAGTGTTGGGAGTCTGAACAGCTATCTGATTTTCTTTTTAAGGATCTGTCTATGAAACAACAAGGACATTAGGCCCTGTTATTTCTCTTTAGCTCCTTTCTTTTTGTTTCCCTTTCTACGATGGGAAGCTTCACAGTGGGTAGATTTGAAATTACCAAACAAATTGCTGGCCTGGTTCAGAAGCCTTTCAGGACTACAGGGCAGTACGTGCATGTGTCTACACATGTGTTTTCTATCAGGGTGGGTATCATCCTTTAAATAAATACCTGTGGCAAGCAGGGCAGGGCTCTAGAAACAGCTGCTGGCAATCCATGGAGTGGTTGCTTAATGCTTGCGTATGCGTTAGGAATTCATTATCACCTGTTTTTGCAGCGTGAGGGTTTGTATTAACAGGCAGCTGCTCCTCTTGGTGTCACATACATACCCAGTGTGTATACGCATGCAGGAGGTGCTACAGGCAGAGCCAAACGTGGTTGCAGCGCTAAAGACTTACACAATGGGGACTCTCTGAGGCGAGGGGAGTCTCTGCTTTTGATGAGCCTCATTTCTTAAAGCAATAGGTATTTATAATACAAAAGAGCATTATACATATATTATATACAGGTAAAATATAAAAGCATTAGTTGAGCTGGCTGCTCTGTCTTCTTCAGCGGGTCCAACACACTGACCGGTCTGAGCTTAAAGCTGGTTTTGTATAGTTGAATTTCAAGCTCTATTCCATAACCTGTGTGCTTCAGTCACACACTTGTTGCTGCAGAGTGGTTTCCATTTGTTTATTGCTCTGTAATCCTTACAGATGATTAACTCCTATAGCCATGCAAAAAAAGGTGCATGTTTCTAAGAGGCTGTGAAGATTTGGGCCTGATGGAAAGAATTCCAGAGAGAATGAATCTGCCCCAGCTCGAGAATAAATAGCAGTAAGAAGTACATTCTACTTAGGAGAAGGAAATTGCATGTTCTGCATTATTTCAGCATTGTTTTCTACCTCCTCCACTGCTTCTGTATAGCTTCATCTCTTAGAGATCTCTCCCATTGGAACCCCACCGAGCTGTGGGTGAGGGAGCAAAGTTGTGTGATCTGACTCTAAATCCTTGTTAGGATTTCTTCCCATAGAGGAAATGGGGGGATTTCTTTCCTTTGTGGCTATGGCACACTGGGAGGAGGTGGTCTTGTGGTGAAGAGTAGATCCAAGAACTGTCTGCAGTGACTCCTGCCCTCTCCTCCTTGAGGAGAGGGACAGTGGTCACTAATAAGAGCCTTTGTGTCTGCAAGCAATACAACAGCACCAATAACTTCCCTTCAACCTTCAGTACAAACGACAATTACTTTTGGAAAGGAGGTTGTACACTGAAAAGGAGTAAAAAATAACCCTTTCTTTGATGGTCTGGACATTTCTCTTTACCAAATCTGTGACTGAAAACCTGTGTTTGTGGTGGCCACATCTGGGCAGCAAAATGTCATCCTTCCCACTTGCTATTGTGCATCCAGCTCTTCCATTTTGCTTAGAAAGGAAGATAAGGACTTGATTTCGTTTCTTCTTTTGTAATGTCTACACCCATACATCTTCATTCTCTTATGGAGTGAGAAAGGAGGTTCATGTATGTACAGGGGAGTCCTTACACCTCATGGTACTGAAATGCCCCTGTTTGCATCACAGGCCATGGCAGGTATTGAACAGATCACAGAGCACAATTGGAAGCGATGGCAAATTTTCAGGGATGTTTAGAGGTGGCGTGGAGTTTCCTGATAACTTCCTGCAATTCATCCACCTGGTACATGTGGAATGCCATTGTCTCTCGGGAAAAGTGCCGAGAGAGCTTTTTGAAGTGGAGACTGTGAAGTCATTCCCAGATGTGTATCTGTGAGGTTCATAGAGCAGATTGCATCATGCGCTGATTTGTTGGCTTGGCAAAAGGCTCGTGTTGTCAACAGGCCTTTGGGTGTTGTAGGGCTGCAGAGATGCTCACAGAGCTGGCTTGGGCTGGGTGTGCTAGCAAGGGAAGAGCAGAAGGAGCCGTATACACGCTGCAACAGTGACATTCACTCTGCAGTAAGGCGAGGTGCACTGCAACCCTCAGCAGAAGGGGCTGTTCTCACTGCAGTGCTAAGCAATATGCCCTTCACCTGCCTCAAATGCAGGAGGGCACTGCACAGATTTGGCATTAGCAGAGCCTCTGGTGCTCCTGCAGAGTGAGCTGACTTCTGCTGGAGCTTATGCTGGAGAAACAATCCTTATTCCAGCCTGTGTATCAAATGAACAGACAAGATGCAGTGCTTTCATAGCTGTACTAATGCAGGTGCTCATTCTTGCTCTGTGGTGCCTGAACCTTACTTGCTGGCTGTACTTCGACCTTCTCCTCACTATTTGAGTGGCACATAAAGCTAGCTGTATGGGGAGACGAGGATGCGGCACTGCGCTGCTTGGGGCACAAAAGTTTCCTAACAGTTTTGGCACCACAAGAAACAATACTAGGAGGGTCCATTCCCAGCTATAGCATTGGATTGTAGGTGCTCTTACTGAATCACAGAGTCCTAGAATGGTTTTGGTTGGAAGCTCATCCAATTCCAACCCCCTGCCAAGGGCAGGGACACCTTCCACTAGAGCAGGTTGCTCCAAGCCCCTGTGTCCAACCTGGCCTTGATCTCTAAAGTGGGTCCAGACATACTTTTGGATTTGCTTCATGCTTTGTTCTTGCCATCAAAAATTGGCAAGTTGAATAAGTCAGAAAAGAATGTTCACTCCTTAGTAAATACTGACTCGGTCTTTTTTGTCTGCATAACAAACACAATATTAAATATTTTAACAGTCTTGCTGGATCAGGTATGGAATGTAGAACTGCTTTTCAGATCAATCAAGTGGGTTTTGAGCACTAAGGCTTTGTGTTGTTAACGTCTGAAAACAAGAGTTTGGAGTTAAAAGGAAACTTATCTAAACAGTGATTATGCAGCTTTATTTCCCTTTTTTTTTAACTTCAGAATTAACTCAGGTATGCAGCATCTTGGGATCACAAAGCAAAGGGAAAAATGAAGGTGATTTACACATTAATGAAATACATTAAATTCATCAGGTTATTTGTCTCTCCTGCACTTCTCCCCTTGCATCTGAATTCTTTCCTCTTTATTTCCCTCCCATCTTACTTGCCATTGCTCTTCTCAGTAGGTGCAGCTGTTAGTACAGTTGTGCTTTTGGAGACGCAAGCAGCTCAGCCTGCAGCTCCCAACTACATTAACAGGACGGGGAGTTCTGTGGGAATTTTGTCTGGGTGAAGTCTGTGATATTTTGTGACTTTTCTGCTCATGGAAGAGTAAATTGAAGATAATTTCACTCTTACCTAACAGACATCTCGCATTGCTTTATAAGAAGTTAAAGGGAGTTTTACCATTTACTCTAAGGGGGGCTGCCATTGACCAAACTGATGCTGGTGTAGGCAGCATCTAAGTGTAAAGATTGGTCAGTGTAAACAAGCTGTGGCTGCCCCATCCCTGGCAGTGTTCAAGGCCAGGTTGGACACAGGGGCTTGGAGCAACCTGCTCTAGTGGAAGGTGTCCCTGCCCGTGGCAGGGGGTTGGAACTGGATGAGCTTTAAGGTCTCTTCCGACACAAACCAGTCTGGGATTATGTGATTCCATGATTTATAAAATGCTGTTTTGATAGTACACCCTGTTGTACTCAAAGCGCATGCCAGTGGAAAACTAGGTATGTGATACTATGCTAGTTATTTTTTAGTTCTATTTACATACGCCTCTGCTACACAAAAGTATATAAGTAAATCATTTCTGGGCCTGCCAAATTGCTGTACTGAAAACATTCTGTAACACTTATGAGAACCATAGCCACTTATTTATGAGGGGGGTATTGACCTGGGTGGATGATACACGAGCTGCTGTTTCAATGCATCCTTCTGTGTTTCTCAAGAAATCAAATTTGTTCAATCAAATACAGGCATTTGCTAAAGAAATCCAGCATGGAGACTTTAACACTTTGTCCAATATCTGGACAGGGAGTTTAGCGTCAATTTTTGTCTTCTTTTCTCACCAAGTTAAAAATTACTTTCAGATTACTTCTTTTTCTCTGCTCAGCTTTCCCCAGATGTATTTTTCAACCTGGCTTCTTCCAAGGAAGCTGCCTATTTTCTCAGAATGGTTTCTGCATACCCTACAGATCCCTGTATTTTCTCCATTCCTACGGATCCCTGTATTTTCTCTATTCCAACTCTATCTTCTGACTTCTTGCAAACTTGGATATCACGAACCTAGTTCCACTGTCCCTGTTTCTAATAGAATATGCAAAGTAGGATCAGCCCCACCTTTGAACCCAATGAGGGCAGCTCTGAGGATAGCAATTACAAATGCAGGCATATTCTCCATGATTTGGATGTGGCTTCCTTCCAGTTCTTCTGTGTCCTGGTATGCTTGCAGCACACCAGTGCTGCTCCACAACAGACTCCTCTGGAAACACGTCTCAAGAGCCAGAACTCTGTAGTATTTGTCCTTTGCGTTCTGTTTTCCTTCCTGCTGTCTTTTATGTTGGTGTCCTTAGAGCCTGACTTATCAGTATTGGTCCAGATCCATGGAAGCTCACATGTGCATTGCTAATAGCAAGTGAGGCTTATTTAGATATCCCCCTTCCAATTGTTTTATGGATCTGTTCAGGCCTGTTCATCTACACTCACCTTGACAGTTTAATTCTTATAGTAGATTCCCTTTGGCCTATAAGAAACTTTGCCTCTCAGTTTGCAGTAAGTGTAGAAATGTTAATTGCTCCAGTGAAAGGCTCAAATGTTCTGAATTCCAAGGTCCCTGTGAAATGCTGAGTGTCACCATTCTGTTGTCAAGAACCAGCCCTAGTATGTTATGTTAATCTTGTTTTCCTTGCTGAAATGTCCTTAGGATCTCCTCCCAGACTAAGCATTTCCTGACCAACTCTTTTTTGTTCACGTCTTCCTCTCCCCTATTCCCCTTGGTCGGTACCTGCCGCATTTATCCATGGTCCTCAGTAAAATAACCAGCTGTCCCAAAAGTGCCCTAAGACAAAGTTGTTTGCCATTTAATTTCACTAATTTACTTTCTTCACCTCTTGGTACATTACTTTCTAAGAGCTGTGTGAGAGGAAGCTACAGCCACAGCCTGCCCTTAAAAGTCAGTAAGTGTTGGGCTAAAATCTGTGCTCCAGTGGAGTGATATCAGCAAAGAATTTGGACCTGAGCCTCTAACACATCAGCCAGGGAGAATGCTGTGATCTTATTGCACCCAGACCATCCTACAAGCACTGTTCTCCCAGTTATCCTGTTTTGCTTAAACAAGGGGGGTGTCTTATCGTTCCGCCTGATAAAAAATCCAATTAGGAAGGTAGGCTGTACGTAGATAAGAAGGACTTAAATGGTTCATTGACCTGAACTACCTGGTGTTGTCCAAACCTGTGCAGCTTGGCTCCTCTTTGTACAGGATGCTCTGCAAACACGGAGCACTTGCTTCATGAAACTGAACCTCATCAAGCTGCTTTTTATTCTTTTTCCAGCCTGTTTTTCCTAGCTCCTTTGGCTAACGAAACACAAACAGTGTAATCAATAAAGCCTTTTTTTTCTTATTTAAGGCACTTGAGAGCTTATGTAAAATCTTTGGAATTTGTTAGCATGATAACATTGTTATGTTCTCCTAGCTGATAGAAATATCAAAGCCAGCTAAGAATAACTCTGCAGCAGACAGAGAGACTTGTTTCCTGGAATGAATGCAAAAAGCATGTATGCATTGCACAGGTTCTGACAACTAAGGGAAAAACTTTAGCTGTAATGGAAGTAAGTGGACACTTCAAACTCCAATCTCCCCTTCTCGACAATGGCATTAAATGAGTCAAAACACAGTTTTGCTGAATATTTAAATGGCTCCAAGATTTTTAACATCTCCTCTTTTTTCTTATTCTGAATGCTGTGATGGTGCATGAAACTTCTGGTGCATGCAGCATTTTCCAAGTGCTATTCTTCTGCTAGGAACTCCAAATCAACTTGGTTTGCTTGAGAAGTTACCACTGGAATTTGTGAGGCTTTAAGTCTAGCCTGGGGTTTCCTAAAAATTGATCCTACTCATTTGGAGATGTGCAAAATTGCACTTTCCCATCACTTTGATCCTCCAAAATGTAATGGGTTAACATTAAACCTTCCTGTTTTCCAAAGCAGAAGGTAAAGTTCTTCTTTGGAAGTTACAGAGACAGCCATCCCAAAACTTAGTAAGCCATCCCTTGCCAACAAAAATCACTGGGAAGCACACAACCTAATATTCAACCACCACAAATGATGGCTGTGGGCAATTTGTATGTGGAAAGCAGTGGAAATCTGAAGTTCAGGTGTTTGTTACAGCAGCAGCTTGGATGTTCCAGCCAGGCTGCTCTGCAGCTAACCGGGTCTGTGGTTTTGCAGTGCCCGACTGGGAACCTCTGATTAGGAAATGCAAAAGAGAAACTCCTCTTTAATTGTAACCAAACTGAACTCTATGTATATGGTTCTCTTCATTGTAAATGGCCTGAAAAATGGGCACTAAGTTTTCACAAGGAACAATTCGAAACACACACACACATCTTCTTAAAGATTAGGCACATGATGCAACTTTAGTGCTCAGAACAAGTGTAGGCATTGCTGGTTTGCCTCCTTTTTCACAAGTGTATCACAAATACTGTAGCATTTGTATTTGTTTATAGACTAGTCATAACCTCAGTTTAAGAGTTGGAGAAGAGTTTAAGAGTATCTGTTTATAGACTAGTCATAACCTCAGTTTAAGAGTTCGAGAAGAGTGAGCCTTGTTTTCATGCTTACAAGGAAAAACTTGGCAATCTGAGTTCATCCTGTGTTCTCAAAAACAATGGGAATTTGAAAGAAAAGCTGTGTGGGTTTTTGTTTTTCACATTTATTTAATGTAACATTCTTTCCAAGCCAATTTCATGGGGTTTTCGTAGGTTTGTTTGAGGGCAGATTCATTTCCTCCCCCACTTGGCAAAAGTGACGTGGTTTATGGGGAAAACCCTCAGATTGAATTCCCAGGCACTGGGCAGAGTGGGTCATCTTTGGCACTACAGTGTCCATCTCAAGCTTTCACCCACAGTCTTAAAGCACCCTGACCATGGAGCACAGCCTGAATGATGGTGTCTCTGGTGGTGTCTGATGACTGTGAGGGTGCTGAGGCGCTGGCACAGGGTGCCCAGAGAAGCTGTGGCTGCCCCATCCCTGGCAGTGTTCAAGGCCAGGTTGGACACAGGGGCTTGGAGCAACCTGCTCTAGTGGAAGGTGTCCCTGCCCATGGCAGGGGGCTGGAACTGGATGAGTTTTAAGGTCCCTTCTAACAGAAACCATTATAGAATTCTGTGAACAACATCTCTCAAGTTATTGTCCAGACTTCTGAAAACACAATCTCAAAGGATGTTCTTGAATCCAGCACTTCTGGAGGTACTCTACCTAAGTACCTTTTATCTTTCTGCAATTCAAATTCTCGTTTTCTTGAGTGTAGGGTAGAAGTATTGCATGCCCGAGGAGAATATCCATGTGTTGGTCTGCAGTTAGGAGCTGCCTCCCAGCAGCATGTGCCTATGTAATATTAGGCAACCGTAGTGTCACTACAGGAGCTTTTTTGTACCTGTGTCATGAACTACTTGTCACTGCCAAAGTAAATGGATGATTATTTCTTGTAGAGTTTCCTCCACTTCTAAGATGGCAACCTAATTTCTCACATGCAGCTTGGTGAATGGACACATGCATATGTAGACAAGGAAAAAGTGGGGATGTAGCAAAGAGAAAATCCTTCACTTGAATGCAAAATACTGGTGTTCTTGAAAAACATTTGAGATCTACATTGAAATAATGCAATAGACTCCCAGTATAAGCCATCCTGGTGCCTTCTGGCCTTTCCTTGAGGCTAACTGTTCCCTGGGAGCTAGGGAAGGGTTTCCACTCCAGCAGAGCCATCATCCAGGATGTCTCCTGCCTCCGAGTCCCTCTCATCATCGTGCTCACCACTTGGATCCACTCTGGAGAGCTCTTTTGCAATGCTTTCCTTTGGAGCTCTTTGATCTGCAGCTCCCAGACCCAGCACTGCAGGCTGCAGCCTCAGCGTCAGCCCCTGCCTTGTAATTGTCTCCCCAGCCTTGCTGGGAGGCTGCTTATCTCTGCTTTTCCTGTTGCTTTTCAGCTTGTTTCCCCTCGCCACCCCCAAGCCTTCTCCTAATGTGCACCAAGCACACCTCAGCACCGTGTTTTGCTGCCTATCAGTTTCCCTGTGTTTAAGTAGTAGAGGACATTGGGAGGGAAGTGGAAATGTTTTTGTGGCAAAGGTGGGTTGAGATTGCTTAGCAGTAGGTGAAAGGGGTTTGAAACAGCAAGAGGTGAATGGATAAACAGGGAGAGGCATGTTATTTGAGCAAAATGACCATTTTATTCCAAAACTGCTCTATTTGCTGCTGTTAGTCGGAACGTAGCTCATCTGCATCGGCAGCCTTTCCCCAGACTCAAGTGCTGCTTGCAAAGAAAGTCAACACGTATTTTAATGAACCTTATTCTCTCTGGGTCTGCCTCCCCCTCAGGGCTGTCGTACCTGCAGAAGCGATTTGTGAAATGGTTTCCAGATGACAAAAGTGTTTTGAGTTCCCCCCAAAATGAGAGGGGGGCTGAATGCTTGTACCTGCATCAGAAATCACAGTCATTTTTTCCATTCCTGGTTTCCTGCTGCTTGGGAGGCAGGATGTGAGAGGGCTGCTCTCCCCAGAAGCTTTAAATCTCAGCTTGATCTTAATTCTTGATGTCAGTGTGGATGCTACCGGTTCCTGGTGCTGTGATAAGGTGAGCTCCCCCTGTACCATGCATGGTGTGCCCCTCAATAAGCTGTACTTCACAGCCCAGGTGATGCTGGTACTCTACATGTTTTTCAGCATTTTCACCCATTACAGTATGTGATTTGGTCTCCAGGGGTCATTTGGTATATTCTTTTATTTCCTGCACAGGTATCTGAAATGTTGAAAGCAGCAATGAGCACATCTAAGGGAAACCCCTGTCCTTGGCTTTCAGACCAGGTTGCTCCAAGCCCCTGTGTCCAACCTGGCCTTGAACACTGCCAGGGATGGGGCAGCCACAGCTTCTCTGGGCACCCTGTGCCAGCGCCTCAGCACCCTCACAGGGAAGAACTTTTTCCTTATATCCATCCTAAATCTCCTTTCTTTTAGTTCTATCACCCAAGCAGGCACAGCTGCCACCACAGTTGTGTGTCCAGAGCTTGGGTAGAGTCCACATGGAGTCAGCTGGGAGATCAACTTGGCTAAATTCAGTCTCTGTAGCCCCAGAATTTTATCTGAAATGTCTCATGTGTGTATTCGGTAAGCAACGAATCTACCAAGTGTCTTGCTGTGGGATAGATAGCATAGCCAGTTATTGTATGACGTGTTATAAACATGATAGTGATCTCCCTGCCTAGACACTCAGTTAATTCCTTGGGTGCTGGCAGCTTGTACATGCAATTCGGTGTACATTTCAATGCAAAGACTTAATTACCTGTGAAGCCACTCTTTTGTGTTGTGATAAACCCATAGGAAACCAAAGAGATTAATAAGGGCAGGCAGCTAATTAAAACCACTCCATTTTCTTATAGGTAAGGAAAACCTGTGTGACTTTAGGAGCTGGAATTTAACAGAAGAATTAGAATCCTAGAATGGTTTGAGTTGGAAGGGACCTTAAAGCTCATCTAGTTTCAGTCCCCTGCCACAGGCAGGGACACCTACCACTAGAGCAGGTTTCTCCAAGCCCTTAAAAATTAGGCTTAGAATTAGACTAGAAAGGAAAAGGTTTGGGGTAGATTTATAGCTGGAAAGAAAAAAAGTTTAGGAGGAAGTTGTTACGAAGTTTTAAAAGTTTCCTTTTAAGAAGTTATCTTTAAAATTGGATGGCCAAACACCATCCTGAAACTTCACAAAGTAGCCAAACACCCCGAATTAAGCTGTGATTTCTAAAACCTGAGGAGCTATTTGTGTACGCCCTCAAGCATTTACTACTTAATCCGGCCGCATCCCCCCCCCCCCTCCCCACCCGCACCCGACGAGAGCGCTGCAGTGATTGAAAAACTCCGGCCAGAAATTCCAGTAGGAAAAAAAAAAAACAGGGGAAAAAAAGGACAAAACCCACGTGGGAGCCGCAGATTCAGCTCCTTGTGGATGGGGGTTGTGTTTCCCTTCAGTCCTTCGCTGCATGGCCAAGTTTCGGAGGCGCCCCGACGCTTCCCACGATGGGGTCGGATGCCTCCGGGGCGGCGGAATCGCCGCCCCGGAGGCATCCGACCCCATCGTGGGAAGCGTCGGGGCGCGGCAGAGCTCGGTGGTGGCTACGGCCTTTCCTCGGGGAGCCTCATGGGGAGGAGCCTCCTCTGAGCAGCTCCAGTTCTTTTCACTCCTCGGCCTTTCTGTAAGCTCCACTTCTCGTCCTAAAGCAGCCGGGCTCGGCGCTTCCTTATCCCCCTTTACACACACCCGCACCCAGGGATGGTGGAAGTGGAGGGAATGGGTGTTGCGTTGCAAGCCTGTTGCTGGTGGTTGTGTTGGAACCGAGGATGACCGAGAAGAGGGAAGGTGGTGGTTGTTTCCTGGCTTTGGTAAGTAAGACACTTGGTGAAGGGGAAGGAGGGAGGGATAAAGTTAGGCAAGGAAACAACAAAAGCAACGTGCTGTTAGAGCCTGTATCGCAAATTAAAAGTCAGCTGTTGTTTAGCACCGCTTTTCTCCCTCTCAAAACTTTATGGCACTTCTTCCCCCTTCCTCTTTTATTTTCCCGTTGGAACAACTTCGGAACACTAACACAAAACGCTCACATATCGCTCTGCGAGAGGATTAACCCTCCTGACCTCCCCCAAATTGCTTGGGTGATGGGTTTGTGGCTCCTGCCATGGCTTGTGGTTGAGTTTGTGCCAGAGTGTCCGAGAGTGAGGAGACGTTTTTTAGGGGGGGAGTTTGATCGCACTGAGAAACTTCTGGTTCAGGTTTCCTGAGCTGCGATTTGGAAACTTTAAATGCTGCAGCAATGACATCAGGACGTGACTGAGAACCCTTCAGAGGCTCTAAAAGTGGTGATGGGATGGGCTTTTTATAATGGTTGACAGTTATTATAGCAAATATGCTTATTCATCCCGTGCAGGCGTGATTTATACTCCTCACACTTTCATGTGGCTTTCTGTTGTCCCTCTTTCAGCTTGTGAAGGAAGTAATGCTGGAACGGGTGTTCCAGTCCCCTGAAGTCTTTTAATCTGTAATAATTGTATTTGTTTAATGTAATAACTCACCATAAGGTTTAGGTTTTAACGTGACCACAGTAATGTGGAATACTCAGAAAAAAACCCTATTTTTTGTTCTATTTTATGGTTATGACTGATCACATTGCTTATCAATCTGAATACACGTGTTCTAAGAATTAAGGGACTTCTAAGCAAGGAGGGTTGGGTGAGAGAGGAAGTGCAGGCCCTCAGGTAATGAGTGACTAAACCCCATCCCCTGCCAAGATAACTCCTCTATCTTGTCAGGGTTTCCACAAGCACTGCCAGAAAACTATTGCTTCTCAGAATTCCTCGCTGCCATCACGTGCATGGATTGCCTGACAGCATCCATGCTCTTAATCCCGTTTGGCCAGGTAGTTTGGAGTTACCTGCAGGGATTGCCTGCTCTGTGCAGCTGGGTTGCTCTTAGGTGGGGTGTTGCCTTCAGGAAGTCTTTTAAAAAGGTGTTTTCATTTCTCCAGAATGCGCTTTATGTGTTTGCTTTCTGTCTTTGCTTTATTACTATGGAAGTTTGCAGTCAGAGAAAGGACTATCTTGCTTGCTGGAAGCACAGGCTTGTGTCCGGTTCCTGTTGCTCAGCCAGGGTGGTGGCATTCCCTCCCTTGGGATACATAGGTGTGACTCAGGGGCTGCCTGAGCCACGATGTGCTGGGCTGGCTCTCCCTGGGTGCTCTGAGCACCATCAGGCAGCATCCAGACCTGTTCTGCTCATCGCTCAGAGGAAGAGCATGCAAACCCCAGGCACTGGAATACATCTCCCAGGAGCCAGTTCTGGTATCTTGGCGGCAATAAGTGTTCAAGGCCAGGTTGGACACAGGGGCTTGGAGCAACCTGCTCTAGTGGAAGGTGTCCCTGCCCATGGCAGGGGGTTGGGACTGGATGAGCTTTAAGGTCCCTTCCAACACAAACCAGTCTGGGATTCTATGTCTTTTTTCCCCTAAGTGTAGAAATGCTGCCATGTGCAGTGCTGTACATCAAACTCGTGTGTTGCCTGTACAAGGGTGCTTTTATTTGTTTGATTAACACATGCCAGTTCATCTCTTGGATACCTTCATTGCTGTGTTTGCACAGCACCCAGCTCCCACCTTGTAAATACGAAGTGCTGATGTGAGGCACTTAAGGCATAGTTACTCCTTCAAAGTCCAGAAGGAATTTGAGAGATTTTTCCCAAATCACCTATTTAAATGCATAAGTAAGTCTTTGTTGCGTTTACAAAAGGCCAGACTTGGAGCTTTTGACTCTGTGTGTGTGTTTAGCTGAGAAAAGTAAAGCTTTGGTTATATTTATGCATTGTGACCAGCAAGAGTAACCAGTGACCTCCAGTCATCTCTGTGTCTGAGTTTGTAAATCTCTTGCTGGTGTATGGACTTCCCTGGTGGGGACATCATTTGGTTGTATGGGTGTTCCTCTTGTTCACGGGGAAACAAAGCCAGACTTCCCATTTCAATCTTGGCATCCCATATTTTCCCTAAATTTCAATTATAATTTAGATGGATTTTAAATTACCTCACAAGAAATAGCACTGGGGTTAGGGTTTTTTCTGTTTTCAATCCCGTGCTTGTACCTTATGGAGCACTTCTGAGTTGTTTTCTGAACAAGATTGATTTTAGTTTACCAGTAATGTTGATGTCTAATCTGAGTAATAGTTTCTTACCCCCTACTCCTGCTAAATCATATTGATGGGAGCTCAGATAATCATGAAAATACTTTCAAAGGATAGAAATATCAAAGGTGTGTAGCGTTACCACAGCAGGTTATTGCTGGATTTTGAAGTTTATTTCAATGAATGTGGCTACTGTGTGAGAGAATTTGCAAAGTAAAGGATGAGAAGGTAAAAATGAATATTACGAAGGAGTTACTTCATCAAATGGATGAATGTGTTTGAATGAATAAATTTGAACTGATGTAGATGCTGCTCGATCTCTTACAAAGAGTTGCAGCGTAAGAACATACCAGAAGTAGCAAATCCTCTTAATATTTTTCTGTGATTAATTCATATTTTTTCTTATGTGTGTGTAAACTGAGGCTCCAAAAATTGACTCTTTGGTCCAAGTTATTACAAAGCCACATCTGAAATCTAAAGGGTTTTGTCTTCATAGAGTCATAGAATCCCAGACTGGTTTGGGCTGGGAGGGACCTTAAAGCTCATCCAGTTCCAACCCCCTGCCATGGGCAGGGACATCCTCCACTAGACCAGGTTGCTCCAAGCCCCTGTGTCCAACCTGGTCTTGCTGTACCCAGTGAGCAACATCTTGTTTCTTGAAGAAGACGAAACATCAGGTGATGAGAGTTCTGAGAGTTCTCGTTCTTGCCTTGGCGTTGTCGGTGCCAGAGATTTCTGGAGTAAGAGCAGGATCTATAAATCTTACTGTTATCTCATTATAAACAACCACATGTTTGGGACTGGGAGGTAGCAGGGCTTGAAATGCTTATTGGTTCCCCTTGGAGTAAACTTGGAGCTGTTGTTGACTGTTCAAAGGGAGCCACATCCAGCTCTCCTGATTGGAAAAACATGGAGAGGGAGAAAATGCCAATCCCATAGCTGCCTTCTGTCTCTAGCACCAGTGTCAAAGTGTTACGAAACCTCAGTATGAAATCGGGGGGTTAAGGTTTGCATCTCACTGATGTAATGGAGAACAACGGTGCCAGAGCACCTAGCCCTCACAGGACTGGTGCTGAGGAGCAGGACTCTACTTAGTGCTGTGTCCACATGCGTAAACTGTGCTTTTAAACATATTTTACACATACAATCATAGAATAGTTTGGGTTGGAAGGGTCCTACAAAGCTCATCTAGTCCAATCCCCCTGCAAAGAGCAGGGACATCCTCATCTAGGTCAGGTTGTCCAGACCCACATCCAGCCTGGCCTTGAATGTCTCCAGGGATGGGGCATCCACCACCGCTCTGGGAAACCTGTGCCAGTGTTTTACCACCCTCATTGTAAAGCATTTTTTCCTCATGTCCGGACTGAATCTCCCTTCTTTTCGTTTTAAACCATCACCCCTCATCCGATCGTAACAGGCCATGCTAAAATGTCTCTCCCTATCTTTCTTATAGGTCCCTTTTAAGTACTGAAAGGCTGCAATAAGGTCTCCTAACTTGGTTTGAAAGCTTCTTGCATAGAGGCCAGACCTCCTGTGTTTAAACTGAAGAAATAACATGGGTTTACACAGTTATTTCTCATTCATTCATGGATATTTAATGACTACTGTGGGTCAAGCTTTGTCTGAAACTTGCTGTTTGTGTACCTGTCTAACAGTGACTTGGAAACCCTCTTTTCAAGGATAAGTAGAGGCCTCGAAAGTGAAATTATGGCACTTGAGAGCATAAGGACACTTGATGGGCAGCCTCTTTCACATGCGACACACTAATAACAGACTGAAGCCCTTGGTCTTTGGGCTGGATTTAGTGCTGCTTGCTGCAGCTGCTAGTAAGCAACTGCGTGTTAAACTGTGAGGTATTTTCCTTTGAGAAGAATTTCAGTCATGCCTGTCATAAGCAGAATTTGGAAGTCATTTTAAGTAGATCCACCTCCACACTTGACCCAGGCAATGGAATGGAAAAAGCTCGTGGCTTTCTTACAGAGCTTGATTCTTGAAACAAATTGGTCTAAGACGCCCAGTTGCTGCAGATGACTTACAGCAAGGACCTGGTGGCTGGTGCCTGCAAGGCGAAGGTAGTTGTGATGCCCAGGAATGTCAGTTGTGGAACTAGTTTGAGCAGCTTTCGGATGGCTTCATTGTTTGTGCTGCACAGAGCAGGGTGGCTTGGCAATGAGCAGCTTCCATCACCTCCCCAAGCCAGCGGTTCAAGTTACCTGGTCTACAGACTGTATGAAAATAGGTGTCTGGGAGTTCATAATGCAGCAGACATTGAGTGGTGGTGGGCAAGTGCTTCCTTCCTCACCAGGTTGGGGTACACCACTGCAGCAGCTTCAGTCGCAGGTTTGGCTTGTGCTGTGCTTTGTATATGTTCACAGGAAAGACGCTTCGTGCTCTGTCAGTAGCCAGAATGAGACCAGCCCATATAGAGTCATAGAATAGTTGGGGTTGGAAAGGACCTTAAGATCATACATCCTCCTTATGTAGAGAAGAAAGAAGCTTCAATGTCCTGTTGTCAAGATCTACTTTCTAAACACTCATTTTAAGGCACAGCAGAGGGGGTACCCCCGTTTGTGCTGTAAGTGTATACAACTCTTAGCGATGAGTCCTTTTATGCCAATAGGCTAGAGGACTTAAGAACTTGTAAACATCTTAGCTCAAAGCTTCCCACAACAGACTGAGCCCTCAGGTGTGGTTAAACCAGAGAACATGTGGACAGTTAATTGTGTAGTACTGTAATTAGATAAAATATTGCAAGTTTAAAAAGTAGTTGAACATTCTAGGCTGTCATCTGAGGGCTCCACTCAGTTGTAATGGCTTAGCCCTGCTCTCCTTAGTGTTGGGGTAGTGAGGGGGAGAATGGTTCTTGGCCTGTCAGGGACACTGCAGACAAACAGACTGCACTGAGTGCAGAGTGATGCTGTGATAGCTCTGGAAATGAAGAGCAGAAACACTGGCTTGCAGAGGGTCACAATGTGTAATTAATTAAAAGTAAAATTAAAAAGTCAGAAAAACTTGACAGATCATTTCCCCATATGAACATGTTACAGAATGCTTTGGCTAAATAGGTGATGTGTGAGTATATTCAGATGGTGGCCATTAGTCCATACCAGAATAACATCAACATTATCTGGGCAGACTTTAGGTTAGCTCCCAGTGCCTAAAGGGACTACAGGAAACCTGGAAAGGGGCTTTGGACAAGGGCCTGTAGGGACAGGCCAAGGGGAATGGCTTTAACCTGCCAGAGGGGAGATTGAGATGAGCTCCGAGGCAGAAGCTCTTCCCTGTGAGGGTGCTGAGGCGCTGGCACAGGGTGCCCAGAGAAGCTGTGGCTGCCCCATCCCTGGCAGTGTTCAAGGCCAGGTTGGACACAGGGGCTTGGAGCAACCTGCTCTAGTGGAAGGTGTCCCTGCCCGTGGCAGGGGGTTGGAACTGGATGAGCTTTGAGGTCTCTTCTAACACAAACCAGCCTCGGATTCTATGAGTCAGGTTGAAGTAGGCAACAAAAGCATTGTTTTCAGGGGGTTCCTGTGGTTTGATGTCTGTTAAAAACAAAACCTGCTTCTTCAGCCAGGCTCCTTTCCTAATTGATTCAAGGGTGTGTTTCCAAGTTGTTTTCCTTTAGCCATGTAGTGCTTGCACTGGCTGCATCCTGCTTTCCCCAGGGATGGGACAAGTCTGGGTGCCTCCCTGGATCACCTGGGACACCTTTGACTCTGTTCTCCCACTACCGGGCCTCACACAGCCCCGTGGCAGGGGAAAGCCAGACACTGCTCCCTGTGCATTACGTGGTTCTGAGGAACAAGTGTTGCCATTTCTCTTGTTCAGGCAGTAGCTCATTTTCTCATTTGCTTTTTAAAATCAGAATCAAAATGGGGTTAATCTGCTGTTGGTTCGTATTATCTTGTTGCGCCTGCAGCTGTAATGCAGTGACTTTGGTCCAGTGGGAACAGTAGAGCTGTGCACAAAAGCAACCTAGATTAAGAACCCCAACTTTCGCTGCATTTCCTAATACAGAAGTAATCATATGTGTGCTAAAGGGCTTCAGACAGGCAAGTGAGAGTAGTTCTGCAATAACTCCCAGCTCTAAGGCTGTTTTTCCATGTCTTTTCTCTCCGCAGCCCTCCTGGGCCAGGTGATGCTATACAGTTGGCCTCTCCCCTTGATCCTTCTGAGCAACCCTTACCTGTTACTACAGCATGTGGAAATGTTGAGCCCCTGGATGCTGCTGAGCTGACTGCAGCAAGGTACGGTACAGAGCCATGGGGAGCAGCTGCACACTGCTTGCTGGTGTGGGTGGGTTGAGGAACAAGGAGGTCAACATTGCTATTCCTCTTCTTGGGTGGATGTATGTCTGGTATGGCCAGTTGCTGATGGGTTGGCTGAGTCTCTCTGTAGGCAGTGGAGCATCTGTCAGTGGAAATCTTGACTAGGATTTAAATATATCAAACCCTTCAAAGGAAAATGCTGTTTGCCTTCCCCTGAGATTGAATCACTGCCATGTAATCATGCCATGAGAAGGTGCAATATATACCTTATGTTTTTTTAGGTGCTTATACTTTGTTTTTTGAATTATTATTTCAAGGTAGCTTGAAATACTAATTCAATTTCTTTAATTTTGAGAAGTTCCTCTGATTACGAAGCATTCGGGTATCTTGCTGTTGGACATTGGGTTTATTGCCTGCTTTTACTTGCGCTGAGAAGGTAAACTTGCTTTATTTGTGCTGGTGGCAGTTGGGTCGTCAGGTTCTTTGAGCACATGAGTTTGTCTTAACTGCCAACAGCAGAGGAAGCCTTGTAGGGTGTGTTTACCCTTCAATCACTGGGAATTCAGTGGAGTGTAAACATGCACAATATATTTAAGCTAGCATTAAATCGGTTAGCTAAACTAGCAGTAGTAGGCTATCAAAGGCGGAAAAGAGCTGGTGTCGTTTGCTCAATCCACCTTAAAATCTTGGGTGACTTTGCTGTTTGGCCAGTACTGCTCTTCCACCAGTCGCCAAGCTGGTTATTCTCTAATGTTAGCAGAGTGAATGTGTGAGAAACACACTTTTTCCTCCAGTCAGAGTAAGACGATCTAGAGACACTTCCAGTGGGAAGTCAATGATGTGGATTTCTTCCAGTTCTTGTAAGTTTTTACTCAGAGTTGTGTTTGATTGTTTTTAACAAATGTAATTGGGTTGCTGATGGGGGGTTTGTGGATTCTGTGTTTTCTTGCTAATGGATTGTTGGCCACAGTAGTGGAGCTGATAGAAAAGAGTGAGCAGTAGTTGAGGTGGAGCTCTGAGCTACTTTCTGAGTGCAGGGGAATGAAAAAAGGCCAACACCACAAGTGCCATGGAGATTTATATACGGTCTCTGGACTACAGTCTGAAATAGAAGATTCTGTTGTCCTTAGGGTGAGAGTTTGCTGTTTGCAGGGAAAAAGGCACTCAAGCTGTCTATGATTAAATGTCACCTTAGGAAACACTTAGGAAGAGCAGTCTTAGTGTGTTCTAATTTACTGCTTCTTGTAAACCTCATGAATTCACATTCTGGGTCTGGAATTTCAAGTTAATTATATTATACCTTTTCTTTTGATCTACTTCATAACTTCTGTCTTTAAAATGCTTTTTTAGTGTCCAAAAGTTCATCTGGGGGTTCCTTGCTCCACCCTGGTTGCATAGGCTGGGAATGCTGGTGCTGAGCTGCAGCTGCCCACACAGGGTGGCTGAGCCCAGTAGGGATGAGGGCACACAGACCATGCTGCAACCACGGGATCTGGCTCTTGTTTCCATATCCTCATCTTGAGGAACGTGCAAGGATTTTCTCAAGGGTTCAGTGCTAAAAAGTTGCAAACTTAGGGATATTCAGCATAGAAATAGGTAGTTTTTCAACTCCTGAAAGAGAGGAAAATGAGAGAGAAATACACTGGAGTGAATCTGGCTGGAAGCAGTTCTGTGTTTGTTGGGTTTAGTTTTTGTGTTTATTGTACAAAGCTGCACAAGTTAACTCTAGTCAGGATTGTTTGTTTTTCTTCTTCCTTTGTTTTGCATCCTTGTTCAGCTTTAGACACAGAAGGTGACCTGTTCTCCTCGCACTTGTCTTTCCTGTCCAGTCTGGTGTTGCTTGCCAGCTTCTTCTCCTCTGTCCAGAGGTGTTCCCTAGTGTCCCAGCAGTAGAAATGCAGTAGCTCCCATGTGTGCCCACCTGCACATGCAGCTGGTTGGCAGAATTGGGGTTAATATTAATGCAGCTGGACACCGCTTTAGCTCCTGTCTGAAACAGGCATGGTGCAACTCTCCTCCAGCAGCAGCAAACACTGCTGACTGCCCTGTGGTTTGGATCATAGAATCACACAATCACAGGCTGGCTTGTGTTGCTTAAAGCTCATCCAGTCCCAACCCCCTGCCACGGGCAGGGACACCTTCCACTAGAGCAGGTTGCTCCAAGCCCCTGGGTCCAACCTGGCCTTGAACACTGCCAGGGATGGGGCAGCCACAGCTTCTCTGGGCACCCTGTGCCAGCGCCTCAGCACCCTCACAGGGAAGGGCTTCTGCCTAAGAGCTCATCTCAATCTCCCCTCTGGCAGGTTAAAGCCATTCCCCTTGGCCTGTCCCTACAGGCCCTTGTCCAAAGCCCCTCTCCAGGTTTCTTGTAACCCCTTTAGGCACTGGAGCTGCTCTAAGGTCTCCCCTTCAGGAGCCTTCTCTTCTCCAGGCTGCCCCAGCCCAGCTCTCTCAGCCTGGCTCCAGAGCAGAGCTGCTCCAGCCCTTGCAGCAGCTCCGTGGCCTCCTCTGGACTCGCTCCAACAGCTCCACGTCCCTCT
Source organism: Strigops habroptila (assembly GCF_004027225.2). Classification (NCBI taxonomy): domain Eukaryota; kingdom Metazoa; phylum Chordata; class Aves; order Psittaciformes; family Psittacidae; genus Strigops; species Strigops habroptila. Next base: position 77,958,652 of record NC_044281.2, read on the forward strand.
TGTGCTGTTGCTCCAGAGCAGGTTGGGTAGAGCCTCTGCTTTTTTGGCATTTTATGTGGAAATGCTGCACCACAACTTTTCAATATGACTTCAGAAAAATCTCTCATGCGGTGTCTCTGCATCAGTGCCTACTGGTTATACCTCTGCACTATACTCATATACCAGGGCTACTAGATGGCATGATGCTGTTCCAGTCTGTCTGCAGTAAGCTACAATTATTGTTTTCCCTCCAATATATTTAGTTATTTACAAATAAGTTCCTTTTGTTTCCATGTATTTCCCCATCAGGGGTGTCACATAGTGCAGATGGTGTGTGCTTTGACAGGGAAAAATAATGGTGCATATAAGGTAGGGGTCAGCTTGTGCTAAATGTCTTCCAGATGGCAGCGCATAATAAGAGATCAGGTTGCCCCTCCATCTGTCCAGTCAAGAAACTGTATCTTTGTTTTGCTTCTTGAGGATGACTGTCTGCCTTTCTCCTCCCCTTCTGATAACAGATTGATCAGGGACAACATGGTATCATCTGCTCAGTAAGGAGATTTTATTTAGTGTATGTATAGGGGAGTACCCTGAAAAGAATGAGGTAAGAAGTTCACTGGCTGTTCTGCCAAGCATTTTTGTTTAGCAGTGAAACTGAAAGGCCAAGTTCACTCTGCTTTGCCAGTACATGTTGCGCTAGCAGAGATTTTGGCTAGATGCATCTTTCTTTCCGTGCTGCAGGTGCAGCCCTGCAATAGGACTTCTGTATGAGAAATATTTGAATTGGAAAGGCAGAGGAGGCAGAGAAGTGGCTGTATGAGACCGCAGCTTAGCTGGGCTCCATGGGTAGACGTGTTAAACATTTCTGAGCAGTGTCTATCTGTTCCCTGCAACTTGTGGGCAGAAAAGCCCTGCAAGTGCGCAGGAAAAAGTGGCAGCTTGGGAAGCACTTGCTGCACAAGTTGTTTTGAGGGTCAGGGCACAGGTAACAGGTTGGGCAACGCAATCTGGTCCTTTCCACATGCTAAGGAAAGCTTCTGCTCTTGCATTTAACCTGCAGCTGAGGTTGTGGAGCTGCAGCACAGCGTTTAGTCCAGACCAGGCAGAGCTGTCCTAGTTCTGTTGTGAGTATTAGGGAGTAAAAGCTGTTCTAAAACTGCGCTGGCACTGAAAAACGTTGTGTTCCCCTGCAGCAGCCTCTCTCCCAGCTCCTGTTCCGCAGAGGTGACATTAAGCTATCCTAAGGGAATTTGTGATAGGTGATGTCAGATGCACTAAAAGCTGTGTTGCTTTTTCTGCAGATAGACCTTTCCCAGTCCCATAGTTGACAGCCTGGGGAGCTGTGATGCTCTCAATGCGCCCCCTCAGTGTCAGCAGCACAAGCAGGCAGGAATACCCAGGTTATCCATATAGGCAGATGGTCAGAAAGTGACTTTTGAGAATTACTTAGAGGTGGAGCTTGAAAAATGTTTGTTTTCTAATCAGCTCAGCTCTACAGGATAAAGTCCAATGTGTAGTTTATTGTGCACTGAGAAGACTTGGTTCTTTTGGTAGTATCCTTAAAGTGGACCTTGAAGCTCATCCAGTTCCACCCCCCTGCCACAGGCAGGGACACCTTTCTCTAGAGCAGGTTGCTCCAAACCCCATCTTTAGCAAAGTCTACTTGCACAAGCAAGGCAGCCAACACTTGGCAGGAGTGGTCTGTGTGGGGATCAACTATTCGACTGTTCTGATGAAGCTTGGAAAGATGAAGGGAAATAATTTGTGGATTTTAACACATACTTCATAAAAATAAGCCCTGTGCTTTGTGCAGGCCAGGGTGCAGAGCTCTTCCAAAAACGCCTGTATTTTGATAGCTAGTTTTGCTTTGCAGAATGTTAGGAATGACATTAGTGAAAGCATATCCCTGAAAATGTCTCATTTTAAGCGGAAAGACTTAAAGGGGGACACTGAAGGGCTGTAGATGGGCAGTGGGGCCTGTGTGAAGGCTGTGGGTGAGAGGGAAGCAAGTGCTACTGAAAGCAGTTAACAGGGAAGGGTTTATGTGTGCATAACATAAGGTCCATCATTCTATGTACCTTTGGTATCCTTGCTTGGCTGGGCCCTCTTGTGAAGCATTTGGGTTTTGCAGTTCTCCGTATACTCTCCAACCAGATGTTCAGCGGTTATTTTTAGCAGTTTACTTTTTGCTCTAAAATCTTACTTTCTCCAACCTCCCTGCACCCCTATATAGGCACATGGCCTTTGTGTATGTTTGATACCATTACTATATTAGGACAAAGACATTTCTAGCAAAGGGAAAAGTCCTCTGCATGAAAAAATAAACAGCTTTTCCTTTATTCACGTATTTATTTATCTAACTCCATGTGACTGAAAATTTAGGAAGTCTGTGTCACTGTCAGACCAGTTTGCACAAACTGGGAAAAGGGAGGGAAGTAAGGAAGGAAAGAAATAAGGAAGGAGTGCATAAAGGAGAATTTCTTAGGAGAAATAAGTGAGTAGTTATCCCATATGGCACAAAGCAACTTCATGGGTATGAGCTAATCAAGGTAAACCACTCTCAGAATGAGCTTTTGTGATCTTATTAAGTTAGTGGAGGCACACTTTGGGGAATAACTGTCCTTGTGCGCCTATGTATTGTACCTAAAGTTAGGGATGTGATTTATGTTTGTCCTCTGTTTGTATACATGTTTCTAAAGAAAAGAACAGTCTGTCCCTGAACCTTGCTAACTCTTAGTGCCACAATTTAATCTATCTTCTACAATTGCAGTATAATTACTGGGGGGAAGGGGAGAGGAAATTGTGAAAGGAATGACAATGATAACTGCTTATATTTAGTTCAGGAAACATAAAAGAAACTTCTCAGCCAAGGCCTGATTACATGAATGTTTCCTTAAACATTTGTGCCTGGATCTCTGGAAGCAGGAGCTGGCAGAAGGAGATGATGTTGTGGGTGCTACCCCAGGACATCTGTGTCCCTCTGCTATGCAAGAGGTGCCCTGAAAGGACAATGCAGTGTGACAAGATCTTACTCTGCTCCTGCATTTGAGACATGAAGCTATGGGTTATTTAGTTCCTTTTCTGTCATTAGTTTAATGAGTGTGGCCAAGGGCAGGGGGAGCAGTGTGGTTACCAGTGTGCTTAAAGGGATGGAGAATGCAAGAGAGCTTCTTATGGGGTGATGTTTGGTTACGCGGGTGATTTACACTCTTAAAGAGCACGAGTAGGCTCAGAAGTGTTTTATTTGTGCTGCTTTTTTTCTAACTTGGGTTTTGCTTAAGAAAAAAGAAAGTTAACGGAGCTGTAAGGGTGTGTTCTGCTCTGGTCTGCCTTGAGGAGAGAGAATGGCAAGACAACCCTCCACTGTGTGCCTGGGATTTGGGCTGGTAGCTGTTTCCTCTTGTATCCTGGTTGGTGTCTATGTGCCACAACACCTTTCCTGCAATTACCAGGAGTGGGCATGGCTCCTCATAGTGCCCCACAGGCCCCTGCTGTGAATAAACTTGGTCTTTCCAGTCCATATTTACATGGTCTGGAAATCATGACATGACTGTCCTGCTTCTGAGATTGGGGCTTGTGGGGCTGCGCTGAGCAGAGGGACTTGTAGGAATTAACAAACGCAGCAGTATTACAGTCCTGTAATGTTAACATTAATGCCATGAGTTCAGGGATTATTGTGCTTTTAGCACAGGGAGAGCTTTTAAAGTAAGAGATTTTTTTAGTCCTAGATTTTAGAGGCTTTTTTCCTAAAAGGCAAGTCACTTAGTCAAATGTTTGTATTGTACACCAAGTGAGAATGGCAGGGGTTGGAGCTAGATGATCTTAAGGTCCTTTCCAACCCAAACAATTCTATAACTGCAAAGTGGTCATTAGTGATTTTTTTATTTTACTAATTTAATCTACAGTTAAATTCCTCTGGCAGTTAATGTTCTGCTGTATAAGAGCTATCAGAACTTTGCAGTATAACTGGCTATGTGGTCATCTGAGCAATTAAGTGAAGTTGGGTTTGTAGGAAGAAGTAATTTATGGGAGGTGGGAGAGAGATGAATTGGGAGGGAATGAATCATAGAATCCGAGACTGGTTTGTTGGAAGGGACCTTAAAGCTCATCCAGTTCCAACTCCCTGCCACGGGCAGGGACACCTTCCACTAGAGCAGGTTGCTCCAAGCCCCTGTGTCCAACCTGGCCTTGAACACTGCCAGGGATGGGGCAGCCACAGCTTCTCTGGGCACCCTGGGATGCTGCGCTCCTTAGAGCTCAGTTTAGATCCAGGCAAAGTTCATCTTTTAAGGAGACTCCACTAAAGCTTCATGGGCACTTCTGATATTTGTCAGCTTATTTTTAACAATTGTTTTGCAGCACTTCCAAGCCTGATAGCTGCAGAGAAGTTGATAACCTTGTGTCTGAGGATGTACCTTTGCCTGCAGCCCCTGGTGATGGTGTAGAACTGCCTGCTGAAGAAACCAAAGGTTTCACAACGGAAAAAAAAAGGTATTGTGTAGTGTTATTTCACATGTTACAGTAAATTTTCATGTCTGTACATCCTTTACTAAAGAAAATATAACCAGTGTGAAAGAGGATGAATAATAGTTGTTTTGTCTAACTTACATGAACACTTTGTTGCTACATTTTGAAACCAAATGGTAGACTATCAGTACCTGCTTATTCCAGCATATTTACTTCAAAAGACCAGAAGAGGGAGCTTGGGCTACACTGGTTATTACTATGCTGATCTTTCCTATTTTTGAACTAATAATTCTTCAGGGTTTTTTTTCCCAAATATTTTCCTTTCTTAAAGTTCAAGGGGTTTTCGGGGATTTTTTTGTTGGTTGGTTTTGTTTGGGCTTTTTGTGTGTGTGTGTGTTGTGGGTTTTGGTTTTTTTGGTGAAATTTTGCTAGTTCAGGTCATATTTAAGAGGACTGTTCTACTCACTCCCCTTTGGATGCCACCAGCATCTTTCCCACCCCATGCTACCTATTTGCATTATAGTTGTCAGTACCGAAGGAAGACGTTCAGCTTGGCTTTGCTCTTGCTGAAGAAATGTTGAGTTATCTTGATTTCCAAGTTAAATGTTTCCTTCAGATGTGCATTGATTGATGCTATACTGTTTGATAGATGGCCTAGGGTGCTTTTGCTTGGAAACCCCCCAAACTGAGCCCTTCCATCTCAAATATAGTCAAGATGAGACATGTGCTTGAATATTCATGTCAGAGCTTCAGATGATGCCTGTCTAATGTGTGATTAACCAGTCTGCTGTTGTGGCTCGGCAATAAAGGCATGCCCTTACTGTGACATCTATTAATGGAAAAGGTCACAGCACAGATGAGAATATCAAATGGGCACTCCCTGGAGAACAGTGTTCTCCACCCCACAAATACAGAGTGGCAGCTGGTGACAAGTACATTCAAGGTAGGAGACACCACAGGAAATACAGTTACTGCACTGAAGCTCTGATCAGAAATGTCAGAAGATGCTACTGTCAGCAGAGGATGCTCTGAATGATAAATGAAAACATACACAATAGACATGTTCTGCTGCAGAACAGTGAATGAATGGTTGTGGCTGCCCCATCCCTGGCAGTGTTAAAGGCCAGGCTGGACACAGGGGCTTGGAGCAACTTGGTCTAGTGGAAGGTGTCCCTGCCTGTGGCAGGGGGTTGGAACTGGGTGAGCTTTAAGCTCCCTCCCAACACAAACCAGTCTGTGACTATATGAAAAATTCATCCACAGTATAATATCCAGGAAACACGTTGGTTCAGTATTTGTTCTGAAGTTTTGATCAGAAAATGGTGTCCTCCCTATTAGTAGTGTATATGCTTGTTGTAACACAGTTGGGCCAAGTCTTCTGTGTAATGTTCCTCCATGATACTCTACTGGACCCACACGTGTTAACCTGTGTGTAGCTGGTGGGTAGTAGAAGTGCTCAAAGGTCTGTTTTGCACCAATATGCAAGTTCTGTAATCTGTGGAGAATTATCTAAACGAAGGGTAGATACCATGGTCATTCTCTAAAAATGGAAAGAAATGGTCAGACATTAGAAAATACTCACCCCAAGATGTTGACTCATTCCAGAGAATCATCCAAAATTGTTTGAACTTTATGGATACCCTGGCCTGAATTTCACATTCTGTGAGTGCTTTAGTGTAGTCCCTGATGACTATCGTTTACAAATCCAAATTGAAACCACCAAAACACATGGTGATTTTTTTTACCCGCTTTCACTACAGTTCAGCATCAAAGAGAAGAGAGGTAGGTTTAGAACTGAGCTGCTGGGCTCAGGCATTTGGATTGTCTTGTGCCTTTGGTTTTGATAATGATGTAGTGTGTTTAATAACGTAAACGTCTGTGTGTGCATCAGAATCTCCTGGATGCGATAAACAGTGGTGTAATTGAGTGATGTTAGTAGAACTACTTCATGCAGAATCCAAATCCAGCCTCAGCAACCAAAATGTACACTGGCAAACAACCTTGTTGTGCCTTGAGACCAGCAGTCTTGTCACCCACAGCCTTCTTTCTCTGAAGCTGACTTGGGCGCTTGTTCTTTTTGTTACATGAACACAGACTTTGCCAGATCTTAATGGAAATTAAGATGCATCCAGAGGTGAGAATTGGAGATGTCTTTGGGCCGAAGCATAATTCTTGCATCCTCTTGAAAAGCAAATATATTACTGTCCAAACAGCTCTTTGCTGTTATAATCAGTCCCTTATGTAAATACTTCTTGGACTATCTCACGTTTTTATGGGATTCATGTGTATCAAGGCAAATCAGCCATGGGAAATAATAGCATGCAAATTGGGTAATGTTTCACTTTGTCACATTTATCGCAACTGCCTGGACGTCAGGGTGCAAAACTTCTGCAAATGCTGTGCCACTGCACAGCGTTCTGCTGAATGGACCCTTGAGGCGTTTCCTCAGTCTCCTCTGGTTACGATGGGCAGATTATGAACTGTGTCACAGACACTTCATAATTTGGGAGAAGTGCTGAAATATTGCGAGTGAGTGTAACTTATCCTTTATGGAAACCCTGCGGATAGAGCTGGAAAGCCTCTGATCCATCCTTTTAATTGTCCTGTGAGGAAGAGAGATGGGTGTAATCCGTTCTGTAGAGCAAAAAGCAAATGCTGTCTTTGTGCATGTCACAGAATCATAGAATAGTTTGTGTTGGAAGGGACCTTAAAGCTCCTCCAGTTCCAACCCCCTGCCACGGGCAGGGACACCTTCCACTAGAGCAGGTTGCTCCAAGCCCCTGTGTCCAACCTGGCCTTGAACACTGCCAGGGATGGGGCAGCCACAGCTTCTCTGGGCACCCTGTGCCAGCGCCTCACCAGTGCTCTCCCCTGTAGCCTCACTACCTGCCTTGCACGCTACATCTATGATGCTAAATGTGGCTGATGGGATCGGAGAGGTGGGTCCTCGTTATCAGGTATGTGGGCAGTTTTCATTCAAAAGCTAACCCAGACTGAGGTTGGGTCATTTTGAGGGAGTTCAGATGGATAGAGGACTTCTGCTGACCTCTGAAATTAAATCATAGAACCATAGAATAGTTTGGGTTGGAAGGGACCATCTCTGTCTTATTTAATTTTCCTGAAATGAGCCTGGAACCAATTGGTGCCCAGCAATGAATCTTTCCATCCAAAAGCAGAAAGTCACAACAGTCTTTAGAGAAAGCTCCACTTTCTGCACTGTTGGCTTCTAAAAGGTAGTTTCATAATACTTCCCAGGGAGGAAGCTGAATGTTTGGTGTTGCACAGAAAAACAGGATAAGCTTTATGACTTCTGGGTTTTATTTGTGTGATCATATATTGAAAACGAGTTTTCTCCTTTTACCTGCTTTTGGAGAAGCTTGGTGTGAAACAAAGTAAATAACAATCTATGGATTGCCTTCATTTGTGACCAATACTGACAATCCTGGACTGAGTTGCTTTTAGTGATGTGATCAAACCCAAGAAGGGATTAAATAGGATTCAAAACCAGGCTTTTTTCCTTGAGTGAATTTAACCCTTTTGAAAGGGAGGTGTCATTATGATGTTTACAACTGCATTGAGCAAGGGAGAGGTGAGAAATACAAGTGAGGGATACAGATACAGTCTCAAGGCCTCTTTGTTTCCAAAGTGTGGAGTTTTGAGGGTTTTATTATTTTTGGGGGGTGTCGGAATGAAGTATTGGGGTTTTTTTTACATGTATTATATGAAATGGATATTAGTACACCTCTAATGTGTGTCTGGACTCTGGTGCACAAGTGAAGCGATGCTTTTTTGTAGTAACAACAGAAGGAAGGCATTGAAATGAAGATACTTAGGTCTTGGAAACTAAAACCCAAAGGCTTCTCTTAAGGCTTTGTAGCTTATAGCCTGAAAGTCATTCACCATCTTATGAAACACAACACAAAAAGTAGTTACCTTCCATGTAATCAGCTCGTCTGTAACAAATGGACAGGAATGAGCCACAGTCCTGCTCTTCATTCATTCCCTCCATTCCAAGTTTTTAAGAGATTCCCCACTAGGAGGGTGCTGAGGCGCTGGCACGGGGTGCCCAGAGAAGCTGTGGCTGCCCCATCCCTGGCAGTGTTCAAGGCCAGGTTGGACACAGGGGCTTGGAGCAACCTGCTCTAGTGGAAGGTGTCCCTGCCCGTGGCAGGGGCTTGGGACTGGATGAACTTTAAGGTCCCTTCCAACACAAACCAGTCTGGGATTGTGTCTCCTGAGTGCTGTGTTCAGAACTGCTCAGCCCCAGGCAGGAGGATGCTTTGTGTTGCTCAGTGTAGATTTTTTCAGCCTATTACTGAGTAATAGCATCAAATCCTGGGATGTCTGCTGTGTTTCAAGCCAAAAATGTTGTAGACCAAGTGCATTTGCTTGTAGCTTATTGTGGGACTGGGTATGGTGAGGTTCCCAGATGAGAGACCAGATCCTGCAGGCTTCTCCGGGTGAACCCATGGCTGGGGAGGGAACAGTCCTGTGTATGGTAGGCAAGGTGCCTGGAGGCCCCCATGTTTTGTGCTGGCAGAGGACAAGTTCCATAAACCAGCAGCAATTCAACAAATTATAGCTTCCAGTAACTGCATTTTTAAAAGGCAAAGCATAAATGGATGCTTGACGGAAGAGGGAAATGTCTCTGGGTTTGTAACCATGTCTTTGTTCCAGATTGGGGCTCTCTGGGGTGCGTTCTGCCTGCATGTTTATGCTCAAAGAGAGCAATTATTTGTGTGTGTTGTAAAGCTTCTCTCTGTATGTGGCAATGGACAAAAGGGTGATGGTAGCCCTCTGTTTGCTTGTTATTACTGTGTATTTTACAGGTTCCCTCAGGCGATATATGGTAATTTCCTTGCTGCTAGAACAGGTTCAGCAGCATGAAAATGAATATGTCATTACACTAATTAATCCATCCACAAGGAATTTTAGAATGGCATTAATCATTTTGCATCAATCCTACAAAACTGTAGCAGTACAGATCCAGGATGGAGATTCAGGATGCAGTCTGGAGAAGAGAAGGCTCCAAGGAGACCTCATAGCAGCCTTCTAGTGCCTAAAGGGGCTGACAAGAAACCTGGAGAGGGGCTTTGGACAAGGGCCTGTAGGGACAGGCCAAGGGGAATGGCTTTAACCTGCCAGAGGGGGGATTGAGATGAGCTCTTGGGCAGAAGCTCTTCCCTGTGAGGGTGCTGAGGCGCTGGCACAGGGTGCCCAGAGAAGCTGTGGCTGCCCCATCCCTGGCAGTGTTCAAGGCCAGGTTGGACACAGGGGCTTGGAGCAACCTGCTCTAGTGGAAGGTGTCCCTGCCCGTGGCAGGGGGTTGGAACTGGATGAGCTTTAATGTCCCTTCCAACACAAACCAGTCTGGGGTTCTATGATTATACACCTGGCTTGGATTGCTGTTCCCTGGCACCATGGCATGTAGGGTGACAGCTCTGTGGGCACCAGAGGAGCCTGGTACTATCAGGAGGGTGGAAGACTTGCAGGGGACCACCCCATGTCCCACAGCAGGAAACACATGGGCTAAAACTGCTGAGTCAGGTGTATTTTGTATTTTTCAGCAATAGACATTATGCTTAAATTTGGCCTGTGCTTTTGGGGCACTCTACCCCTAATGCTAAATATTCTAAGAACAAAGCAGAAAGAACCACTGAAAAATAGCAAAAATACCTCAAACCAGTTTTCTGTTAACTCTTTTGAAATCACGTGGAATCTGCAAGCTGAATTCCTCCAGAAGTTACCCAGTCAGCATTTGACCACCCATCAGTTGCAGCTAAGACTCACACCAGGCAGGAATACTGGCCTTCCCTGATTTCTTCATCCTGCATTTTCAGAATCTCATTCTTCACTCAGTCCCTGAGGCCAAGAGACCTTCAGATTCTGCCTCCTGAGATCTCCTGCAACAAGGTGCCCCTGTAGAGCATTATTCACACTGGTCTTGTCAGATGAGGGCAGGTACCTGAAAGCCCTTGAAAATGTCAGTCCCCTCCTTGCATTAGGCACCTCCTTTCCTAAGAAGCCTGACTCCGCAGTCTTAGGGGTCTCAGGATGTTTAAAGGCTTAGGATGAAGCGCAGAAGGAAAGATCCCATTGTCTGTAGTGGTGGTTCTGCAACTCCATTGCATGGAAATGTCAGCAGAGCTTTGGGTGTTTGGTTTATGGTTGTGATCTGCAGAGGTATACTCAGCAGTAAAACAAACTCCCTCCTTTGGTGTGGTTATGCTTGTGGTCCCAGCCAAAGGCTCAGCCAGAAATTAGGGAAATGGGTTTAAAGTTTTGTTTGTGATCCAGTGAATTCAGGCCTGGTTCATACGGTAACATGGTCCAAATGAAAACCCAGATTGAAGTGTATGTGCCTTGGCAGGAAGGGAAAGCAAAGGAGCAAATGACAGGCTAGAGGCTGAATGAAATGATGTGGGATGAAGAGCTTTCCACAGGGGTTTGGCTGTCCTTGAGCCTTAACTTGTGTCTCCTCTGTAGATCTCTATGGAAGACAGACCCCTTTGTTCCTTTGGTGAAAAGCTGAGAGCTGGGCTGGTTCAGCCTGGAGAAGAGAAGGCTCCTGAAGGGGACACCTTAGAGCAGCTCCAGTGCCTAAAGTGGCTCCAGGAAACCTGGAGAGGGGCTTTGGACAAGGGTCTGTAGGGACAGGCCAAGGGGAATGGCTTTAACCTGCCAGAGGGGAGATTGAGATGAGCTCTGAGGCAGAAGCTCTTCCCTGTGAGGGTGCTGAGGCGCTGGCACAGGGTGCCCAGAGAAGCTGTGGCTGCCCCATCCCTGGCAGTGTTCAAGGCCAGGTTGGACACAGGGGCTTGGAGCAACCTGCTCTAGTGGAAGGTGTCCCTGCCCGTGGCAGGGGGTTGGAGCTGGATGAGCTTTAAGGTCCCTTCCAACCCAAACCAGGCTGGGATTCTATGAAATCTCAGCACAGCCACTGTGGATGCTTCCACACTTGAGGGTGTGCTCAGCTCTTGGAAACCTCATCTCCCTGTTTGTGTGGCTTCTTAATTTCATAGAACACTTTTGTATGTGGAATCTTCTGGTGTGTTTAGTTCTCACGTTACTAATCGTAATTCACTGCCGACCTCTGAAAGCCTGTAACCCCCCCGGCATCCTGAATAGCACCATGCAGGGGCCCCTTTTGTTATCTTTGCAGTGGGTTTCCCATGCAGGAAAGTTCAATAACTTAAGCATGCATTTTGGTTATTCATAACTCTTATTGCCATTAATCTCATTGCAATTTAGATTAAGCAGCGACTTTAGCAACCAACCAGTGATCAATGGGGCTGGAGGGCAATGTTATTTATTTTATTTAAATGTTTTATGTTATGATTTTTATTACCACTTTGTTTAGAAACCCGTTCTAGCATTTGTTTCCCGTGATCTCTAGTGTCTATCCTGGTTGTATCATCACTGGTCACTCCATTTTTCTTTGACTTGGCTGAAGGAAATATTCCGTCAGCGTGGTCAGGCTTAAAATTCAGAGACATTGTGTTTTCTCATGAACAGTATTTCAATGCAAATAACTCATACTGCATTAATCTAGATAAGTGGTTGAGCAGACTGTGTTATCAAAGTATTTGATCTATAAGAAGAAGTTAAATCTGTGAAGCTTTACTCCTAGTATCTCCTAGTGTTGTTTTGTGGTGTATTATGTTATATACGGACAGGGCTTGGAGCAACCTGGTCTAGTGGAAGGTGTCCCTGCCCATGGCAGGGGGTTGGAACTGGTGAGCTTTAAGATCCCTTCCAACCCAAACCATTCTGTGATTCTAAGAAAACGTCTTTCCAGGCTGCATTCAAGGCTTTGGGATCCAAAGGCAATATCATCTAAATATATATTGGGGGAAGATTATATTTAAGCAATAATTTTTTTTTTTTTCAACATTTTTCCATCTTTTTTTGTTTGTTGTAGTCAGTTCTGTTGCTCAGAGCTTTGGCAGCAGCCTTCAGGATACCAAAGAAACCACTTTCTGTTATCGGGATGTTTGGTTTTGCTCTGTCTATGCAGTTGGCTTTATATGGTGCTCATTTCTGCTCAGTGTGTCAATAATGCATTGTAGCTAGGAGGCACAGCTTAATATTCACCCTCTCCTTCCCAAGGGGGATGGATGTGTGAGGGAGGCTTTTCTTTCAGTAGGTTCTTTGATGTTTCTGTGTGTGTGTGTGTGTGTGTTTATAACTAGTGTAAATGCCTCACGCAATGGACAGTGAAGCCAAGAGCAAAAGAAGCAGAACATAAATCTCAGGATATCATAAACCTTATCCCAGTCACGTCCAGCTCTGTTTTCTGATGGAAGCCAAAAATTTCAAACTGGGTGCAAGTGACCCAAATCTGAATTTGCATATAAACATGAAATGTAGTAAGACCAAATATTTAGGAGCCTGTACAGCATTTTAAACAACTAACCAATAGACATCAGGTTTCAATATAACATTAATGTAGTATAGGCCAAAATATGGCTCTTGCTCAAATGGATTAAACAGACAGGAAGAGAAAATGATAAATTCTAAAGGATATTACTGAATACTTAAATAGCCTATTTCAGCTGTGGGATCACAGTAAGTTGTTATGTGACTGTTCATCCCTAGGCTGAAATGCCTGGGGCATCCTTAAGTCCTTTGAAGCCACAGTGGGATTTCTTTTTTAATGGTTCTTTTTCTTGCTGAGTTACATCTGTGTGTTTTTCAGGTTCCAGAGAAGTTCTTACAAAAAGTACTTATAGTGTCAACGCAGTTCTTATATTTTTAAAAGCGAGCACTAAATTTAGTATGAAACTGATGCTTCTTGGCAGTCCCAGAGGATGGACTGGGGCCAGGCAGGAGAGCGGGAGCTCCCTTCTCATCTGAGGTATTTTGTACTGATCAGGGCAGGCTGCAGGGAAAACCTTCCAGTCCTGCTGATCACACCACATTTGTGTTCAACTCGAGGTCTATCAGACTCTGTTTCTGCCCCATAAAGAAATCAAAGGCCAGAGTAGCTTTGCATGATGCTGTAGTTGAATGATGCTCCATTACATGTCCCCTCTCTGAAGTGCAAGGAGTGAAATCAGTGACATGATCCCCTGAGCATCTGGAGCAGTTTAAAGAGTAGATGGGTTTAGGTGGATGCAGCAACCAGCAAAATGACAGATCTTCTCCATATCCCAGCCTAGGGTTTGTTGGTCTGCAGACAGCTTTATGGACAACTCAGAATGGCTTCTTGTTGATTGTTGCCTAGAGACTGCAGCTTGATATTTGTGACACTTGCATCTCTTGGTCAACAAAAACTTTCAAGTCCCAGGCTCAGCTACAGCATATCTATTTTTGAAAGACCATCACAGTCTGGAGTTTTAAAACTATTAAATGTGTTCCATCGCCATGAGGTAACTGTACTCACGGTTAGGAATTTCCATGTTACGGTTGATTTTTGTATTCCTAATTTAATTTTCCTCATTGGATCCTGTTGATGTGGAGCTGTTAGAGTGAGACCAGAAGAAAGCCATAGAGATGCTGTGAGGGCTGGAGCAGCTCTGCTCTGGAGCCAGGCTGAGAGAGCTGGGCTGGGGCAGCCTGGAGAAGAGAAGGCTCGTGAAGGGGAGACCTTAGAGCAGCTCCAGTGCCTAAAGGGGCTCCAGGAAACCTGGAGAGGGGCTTTGGACAAGGGCCTGTGGGGACAGGCCAAGGGGAATGGCTTTAACCTGCCAGAGGGGAGATTGAGATGAGCTCTGAGGCAGAAGCTCTTCCCTGTGAGGGTGCTGAGGCGCTGGCACAGGGTGCCCAGAGAAGCTGTGGCTGCCCCATCCCTGGCAGTGTTCAAGGCCAGGTTGGACACAGGGGCTTGGAGCAACCTGCTCTAGTGGAAGGTGTCCCTGCCTGTGGCAGGGGGTTGGAACTGGATGAGCTTTGAGGTCCTTTCTAACACAAACCATTCTTTGATTCTTCTATGAAGTGACAGTGTCTGGTATTTTCAACTCTGACTGAGAGTTGTAGGGTTGTGCCAGTGCCTGGAGTGCATCTGGTTCCTCATCTCTTGCCCAGTGATGACTGGATATGGCTGTTTGGGCAGATCAGGCTGCCCAAGTACTGAAAGCCGCCTTCTGGGACTTGGAAATACAGAAGGTGTTGTGAGCTGCCACCACCTTGACAAGGCAGCATCTGAACTTGGGGGTGAGCTGTGGCTCACACACACCCAACAGGCACCAGAAATGCTGAAGCTCAGTCCCCGAGTGAGGCAGTACCACTGCTTCTCTGGGGGTCTTGAGATGAGTGTTGAGCACTGAGGCACTAGAAATGAGGATTTGGCTTTCACCAGAAATGAAACAATTGTAACTCGCTTGGAAGTTTGCAGCTACACAAAGTGATGGCTCACACTTCCTCTTAGTTTAAAAAAAATAGAGAAAAAAGGCACATGTATTTTGGTGCTGTTCATAAACCAGGTTTAATTTTAGGCAGTCTCTGTTTAGTGCTTCATGTTCGCTAAGCATCTTTGTTTCTTCTTACCCCAAGAACAATTTATTGTGGGTGCACCCAGAGAGACAGAACCTCGCACATGCACACAGCAGTCCTTGTTTCTGTAGGGTAAGCAAATCCTACTGGATTTCCCTTTTTGCAAACAGAGGAAAAAACCAGAAGCTGTTTAAGGTGTGAACCTAGTGAGGCCTCCACTAAAACATTAAAGCCATGCTGTGGTGGGTGCTTGGAAGTTAGTATGTTTTAATATTTCTGTTAGATTTCTCTGATCGTTTTGACTTCTCTGCCCTGTCACATATCCAGAATTGGTACATAGCTTCAGGCCATTTGTGTCCCTAGAGTTTAATTCGCAGTGTAGATGATAGTGCAACTGATGGGGTTTGGTTTTTTTTTGCTCCTTTAATGATGTGAATCATAACTTGGACGTGGAGCATCTGTTATTTCCTAAAGGCAGTGATGTGGAGAGGGATGGTGCCCAGCCCTTTCAGCTTATTATGCATGTGAATTCCCAGTCCCCTGATACCTCCGCAGTGGCAGAAGGATAAGTTTAATTTATAGGCTTTGGAATGCTGTTTGCTTGACTTTGTGGGCTTACAGACTTGTATTAGATGATGTACCTTCCCTAGTTCTCCACCTCATCGTCCAGTGAGGGAGTCCATGGAGGCAGCAGCAAAGCAGTTAAGTGCAGGGATCTGTGTGGTGGAGCAGCGCCGGGCAGGGTCCGCTCCCACATTGCCTTGTTTACCTTGGCTGCTCATGAGATTCTCCCTACGTTCCTCATGGAAGATTCCATTTTTTGCAGAGGGATGAGCTCATTTGTTTTAAGGATCAAAATAAAAGCAGCCGTTCTGCTTGTTAACGCTTTCTGCAGTCACCCCCATGTGCACAACGTGCCTGTTATTAGAGGGAAATATATGCGTGGCATCCAGTGCACACGTGCATTTGCATTTCAAATCAGCTGAGTCAACACAATATAATGGTCCTGCCTGTAGGTCCTTGGAGAGCCACAGTAGCTGACAATGTGTGCTTAAAGGGAGGGTCTGCTTTTCTTCTTTATTTATTTATTTATTTTATGGTTTTGTTTTTGAAGCCAGCTTCAATAGCCGCTAGTCCCGTGTCAGAGGCACTTGCACGCCGTAGCGGCTTGGACCATTGATGTTTAGCAGATGATCAGCCTGTCACAGTGGCTGGGATTCTATTTTCTTTTATAAATAGTGTTCATCTGGACAGAAAGGAGCGGGGGGGGAAAAAGCAGCAAAAGGCAAAACTGGCAACAGTTCAGAGAAGAGAAGCTGCTGCTGAAGTGTTTCTGCTTATACTGCCACTGATGCAAGCAGCTGTTTCCATCTGCACTGCAGTATTGCAGCCTCTACACAGCCAGAGCTCCTGGGGCTCCTTGCTGGTGGAATTACGGAGGAAGCTGGCCTTGCTCGCCTCTAGCTCCAACCCAAGGGCACGCTGAGGATGGGAGGCTCGCAGTCTCTGCAGCAGGCACAGACAGGTAGCCTGCACCGGGAACCGTCAGAGGCCATGTAAGTGTGCGTTCCCTTTGCTCTGCTCTTTTCTTCCTCTATACTGCTGGGCCTGCAGCCCTGTCTGCACTTAACCTGTGTGTTAAGGAGCTGACTTTTGTGTCGGAGGCCTTTGTTTAATGCTGACTGCATTCAGCTGGAGACGTAGTTAAGGGTTTGCTGCATATTACAGGTTGTATTTAACGACGCTTTCCCAGTACGAAGGCACCTCGCTTGCGCTGACCGCCTCGGTTCATTGCTGTTGGACGATAGCTGTGTACCATATGTTTTGTCTTTTTATGTTTTGGGTGCATAATCAATCAAACACAATGACCATTTCCAGCAAACAAAAACCTAACCCCTTCCCCCCTCCCAAACCCACCACCTCAGTGTTTTCTATTCAAAATGCACAGCATGGAACTGCATTTCACTGGGGTTTTCAGAGCTTCTTTCTGCTTTTCTCTATACAGATACTGCTTTTTCAGGTCACATCACCCTTATCAGCATCCATCCCTGTCATGGTATTATATCCTCTGATGAATCATAAGCAAGGTGTCCTTAGATCTCTTCTCACTGAAGGCCAACTCTGAAAGATTCACTGGGGGGGAGGGAGGAAAAAGCAAACAATCAGTGCTTGTTCAGAACAAGTTATCACTTTTTCAGATGGCTGAATCGTATATGGAATGACACAAACATGTATGTGCATGCAGAAATAGCAGAGTCATTTCCCATTTGTAAATAGGACTTTGCCATTTATTGGTTGAGGATTGATCAGTTCACTTAGGCAACAGTCTTTTCTCCCTAACCCTCCACCCTAAACTCCTAAGCTGGCATGCTAGAGCATGGACCTTGCCTCTGAATGGATTTTAGAAGAATTGCCTTGTCTCCTATTGTTATTTCAGTTACATAAATCACATTTGTCTAACATGCCTGAACACTGAGTTCATTTCTGATCACGTATTTTGGTCAGTTTGAGGTATTTATCCACTAGGAATTGTCTACAAACCAGCCTCTTAAATATTTTTTTGATGGAATGTCTGCTTGTTAAGGTAGATCTGATTATAGTTGAGACATCATTTGTGTGTTTGAGATAAGTGCTTCAGGTTCCTTGGGGAATGATAGAGCAGTAACTGATAGTTTTGCCTCTCTAATAGGCCTTACAAGTAGGTATATACTCCCCTTTGTCATATTCCAGTATATCAGCAGATAGCTTTGCTTGAGCTAGTCTTCTTATATTTGTAAGAGACAGGCCTAACAGCATTTCTGCATCCTTTGTTCCTTTTGATGTATAGCTTCCCCAATTAAGATTTTTTTTTTCTATATAGTTCCATCTTACACAGTACTGACATCCCTCTATACTGATATACCTCTATTTTAAGGGTATGATGGAAGAAAATGATGCCTCATTATCTTTCAAGTACTGTAAATCACATTTTCATCTGCACAAATTGGTGTTGATTTTTAACAGTGATCCAAGGACTGGGTTAGAAGAGCTGTAGCTACAGCAAGGTTCAGTGGCTTTTATCCACAATTTTCACAGCCTTTTAAGAATGCATTCTGTTGAAAAACATATTGATTGAGTTTTTTATATATATATACATGTGTATATATTTGGGAGACACATGAGTAAATTACATTGTCAGCTCTTTCAATGATTCCTTTTATACATAAATATACTCATCTTTTGCAGTTAGTCATTCCTGTGGGGTTTCAATATCATCTTTTAAGGCCTGACATAATTGACAAATACACTTCTAGCACAAGCCTCATTCAGTAACTGTTGATGTCCTTGGGAAGAGTTTGTGAAAGATATTATTAATCTTCTATTAAATAAAACACCAAAGAGTGCCGCTTCCTTCACTCCAACTAAATACTCTGAAACGAGATAAGAATGGAGATTATCTTTACCCTTGGAGTTTCTTTATCCTTGAGAAAGTATGGGCCTGTTTTAAAAAATGAGAACATCCTTATGGATGTCATGGTAATCAGTTCTGGTCTGAGGTTCTGGCTTTATGCCCTCATCACTGTAACTTTTACCAACACTTTTTTAATGAGGCTACATTTAACTTACTTTGCACGGACAAGCAAATTCCTTAATGGCAGTTGAGAGGCAAAAACATCTGACTGTGTCCCAGGCAAGTCGGGTAACTGTCTGTGCAGTTACAGCATCCCTGAAGTCATCGTTTTGGTTGTCAGCAGACTGAATGCCCAATGTCCAGAGGAGTCCAGAAGAGGGCCATAGAGATGCTGTGAGGGCTGGAGCAGCTCTGCTCTGGAGCCAGGCTGAGAGAGCTGGGCTGGGGCAGCCTGGAGAAGAGAAGGCTCCTGAAGGGGAGACCTTAGAGCAGCTCCAGTGCCTAAAGGGGCTCCAGGAAACCTGGAGAGGGGCTTTGGACAAGGGCCTGTAGGGACAGGGCAAGGGGAATGGCTTTAACCTGCCAGAAGGGAGATTGAGATGAGCTCTTAGGCAGAAGCTCTTCCCTGTGAGGGTGCTGAGGCGCTGGCACAGACTTTTCCCAGAGAAGCTGTGGCTGCCCCATCCCTGGCAGTGTTCAAGGCCAGGTTGGACACAGGGGCTTGGAGCAACCTGCTCTAGTGGAAGGTGTCCCTGCCCATGGCAGGGGGTTGGAACTGGGTGAGATTTAAGGTCCTTTCTAACACAAACCGACCTGTGATTCTGTGATTCTATGATGATGGAGACAGCTTCTTAACAGAGGAAAAGTGTGCAGGATTTGGCTGCCCTGAGTTCATGAGGTTAGAGGGATGTAAATCAGAAATCATTACTGGGATGTTAACATCAAAAAAAGGTACGGAGACAAACAAATACCCTAAATAGCCACTCATTTAGGGGTTCCTCCAGAGTGTCCTATGACGGACTTCTTACCCAACACTAGTGAAGGATGTAGGAAGAAATTGATGGTAGAATCGATGCTGAAAAGGGGTGTAAGTTAAGATTTTGAAGTGTATTGATGATTAAATATGCTCTTTTTGCAAGTGTATGCCAAATTCCCAATTTTAATGTAAATTTGTTTCAGTCAGTGTAGAAGTATTTGTAATAAACCCAGTATTGATACTGACAGCCTGGGGTGTTCTCTTGTTCATTGTGGAATGTCAGTGACTCAGTCACTGGCAGTAGACAATTGTCCTTTTATCTAAAGGGTGAAAAAAAGAGTCAATTTTGAATGATGAAAAAAGGGAAAGCCCAAGGGAAGCCTGTGACAATAAAAGTTAACTGCAGATAAAAGTGGTGTGGGTTCAGACCTCACCATTGACATTCTGAGCACTGTCATGTGCTTTGCAAATTGCAGCGGGGCACCCTGTGGTCACAGATTGAGCTAAATCAAGGGCATGTTTCAGACAGATCATAGGAAGGGTTGAAATAAAAGCAGATGTCAGTGCGATGATGTTTAGCCTGTGTGAATTGGTTCTGTGAGTCCACACTTAGATCGAGTGCACTTGTGACCATACCCTCACGTGTGCTCTTTGTGTAATGCCAACATGCCAGTTTTGAGGATGTGAACAGAATTCAGCTTGACAAGTGCTATCACTTATACATCAGTGGTTTTCTTATTAATAATAATATATTTCTATCTCTTGATAATACTTTTAAAGTATTAGAAAGGAGGAAATGTTGCTAAGTTTGTAGCTCTTGCCCAGTTGTCATCTCCATATAATTTTCTTTCTCCAATGGAGAGAGTTCCTTTCCCTGAGCATGAACCACACCTTCCTTTTGGGGAACATTATGGTTTCTGTCCTTGAAGCAACTGGGCAGGGTTTACATTCAGTGCTCATTTCTTGATCAGCCAAAGGGCTGATGATGTGTCATTTCCTCCCATCAGGAGCTCTCCATGCTGCGTCTCTTAACATTTTCATCCCTTGCCAATCCAAGAGGAAAATGACTGAAGACTGAGCCAGCTCTCACTGAAGCTGATGGTGAAATGCCCGCTGACTTCAGCAGGGGCTGGATCAGGCTTCAAGAAAGAAATTGAATGTTACTGATCATTGGTAGCAGGCCAAGATGTTGGTGTCCTTCTGGGTTGTTTTTCAGTATTTCTTCTGCTCTGTGGCCTTTCCATTTGTTTGTTGATTGCTGGAAAGACTCAGGAAAATGTAAGCTGGATTGACTCAGCCTTGCGCATCAGAGATGTGAGCAGTGTGTACGTGTACATATATACATGTAAATATAAAGTTATATGTGCATACGTACAGAAATGCAGCCCTTGCTTGCTACCACAGTGTTCATTTTCCTAACTTCTAAACTGAAGAATCCACTCAATGGTCCTTAAAAATCTGAAAGAAATTAGTCTGGTAAAAATATTTGGACAGTTTTGAATGCTCATACCATAGAAAAATCAATCATAATGAATATCATAGAATCCCAGATTGGTTTGTGTTGGGAGGGACCTTAAAGCTCAGCCAGTTCCAACCCCCTGCCATGGGCAGGGACACCTTCCACTAGAGCAGGTTGCTCAAAAGCCCCATCCAGCGAGTGCATCCCCATCAATAAGTAGAGTATCCTCTATCTACTAGATATGCCCACTAAATTGGGTGAATTGCTGGAAGATGTGGGACCTCCCCTCTGGCAGGTTAAAGCCATTGCACCTTGTCCTGTCCCTACAGGCCCTTGTCCAAAGCCCCTCTCCAGGTTTCCTGTAGCCCCTTTAGGCACTGGAGCTGCTCTAAGGTCTCCCCTTCAGGAGCCTTCTCTTCTCCAGGCTGCCCCAGCCCAGCTCTCTCAGCCTGGCTCCAGAGCAGAGCTGCTCCAGCCCTCACAGCATCTCTGTGGCTCTTCTCTTTTACTTAAGAGAAAACGGACCAGAAGTAACAAGCAGATTCTTCTGTCAAGCTCTCCTGCCGTTTATTCCAGCCTCCCTTATTTGAGTCATCCCTTATTTGAGTCCAAAGGATCTCACCTCTGAAGTCAATGACAGTGCTTCCTTTAATATGAGAGGTTATTACATCAACTGCTTCATCTTCCACTGGAAGTAGGCAGGTCATGTTTAGACTTGAAAACAAAATAAGACCCCAGAATCACGTGCCCTTCTATCAGCAAGGCAAGCCACACATCTGGCAAATCCATGCATGCTATAATGCTCTCTCTACTCAATGGTGTGCCCTGCATAACAGAGCTGCTACCATCTATTACATGTTATGACACACGGGCAAATTGGAAAATACAAACTGATATGGGGTACTTAAAACCTGAATGAAAAGGCGTTCTTGCACATGCACTGTGGCTGTCACTTCCAGTCAGAACTGTTTCCCTGTCTGCCTTTGCTTTGGCATGCTTGACCCAGCAGTCCAAATAACCGCTTGTTAAATTGAAATCAAAGGTGCTCTTCACTCCTGTGTGTTCCAAGAGGTAATAGTCTGGGTGCTTTCAATGTTTCTCTAACATCATTATAGGACATAGAAAGTGTTTTTGTCTGTTATGAACTCATTTCCTTTGTGTTAAGACCTTACACCTGTAGAGTTTTTGTATTTGCTGGTTTCTTAGATACCATTTCCTTATCCATCTCTGCTGCTCTGTAAGGATTTAGTGATGTAACAAGCTTCGTATTTAGTCCAGGTAAGCAGGTTTTTCAGTGGCAAAAGGCAGAATTTTAATTATAGCTACAATTTCAATGCAGTTTGCATTTTCTTTGAGAAAGTGGGTGTGTTTGCCGTAAGAAACAAAGAAATGTATTTTTTAGTATGGAAAAACTAAGAAAAAAAGGCATAATTTCCCTTCAGATCCTTAATTGTACTGAAGTAACCACCTGGATTTAGTAGCAGACACTGAGTATCATGTTTTGTACTCCATCAGCACCAGAGAGCCAGCTTAATAGGGAAAAAATTGAATTAGTTTCCTTTTCGCAACAGAGTCTGAGTTTCTTTTAGGGCACATTTTGGCCTGAGAGACTTCATTGATGGTGATACCAGACAAGATAGTAAGATCCCTCCATAGCTGTAGAAACCAAAGTGGAGTTTGCAACATAGACTGTCTAAACACACAGCATGTGAACTGAATATTGGTTTAAACAACTATAGATACCTCTGGGACAGAGCTCAGGGTAATTGTAGAGCTCTTAGGTTTTATTTATGCTGCAGCTCCTCTCCCTCTGCTATGAGGATGGACCAAGGAGATGAACGGATGTTTGGGAAGCCTCTTGCTGAGGAAGGACTGGGACTGTTGGCTTTGTTGCGATGAAAAGTAAACTTTGTGAAAATCTGGGGCTTTCCATCTCAAGTTTGATTTTGATTAACCAGAATCCTTAGAATTATGTTCCAATTTACAAGATAGGGTGTTTCTAAACAAAAGAAGCTTGTTTCTAGGGCTAAATATAGACCAGATTGCACCTGAAACCTAGTAGTAGTTAGAATCACAGAAGGTCCTGCTTTTGATTTTTGATTTCCATCAGCAGAAACCTGCATTTATTGGTCTTGTTTATAACAGTTCATTGCTCTCATTAGAAATGAATCCAGTGTTGTGCTGGGAAAACGGTTTGGCTGCTAAAGGAGTGGGGAGGATGAATAAGGAATTTGAATTCCTTTGTTTAACTTCCCAAGTGCATGACTGTCCCCTTCCAAAGCAGGGAAGGAATGGTTTAGCTCATGGTTCCTCACCTAGCAGAACTGAGGGCAGTACAGCTGGGTGCCAGCTGGTGAGGTGCCACTGCACAGCAGGGATTGCTTTGTCCAACACGCTCTTGTGCTGAGTCGGCACTTCCCGGGGCTGGGTGTTCACACAGCACCTACCCAAGGGGTCGCTTTGGTTGTGCTGGGAGCTGAAGCAGCACCGAGTGTACCCATTGGAAAGGGGAAGCTGCAGCTCTGCTGAAGTCAAGGAGAAGCCTCCCAGAGCTACAGCAGAAGGATCATCCCCACCCCTCAGTCAGCAGATGATATTATCATAGCCCCATAGGAGGCATATGTTGTTGTTGTTGTTAAGAGGCTGAGATTTGTTTTGTCCTTTGCTCCTATTGCTTCCTGGCTGTGTTTCTATCCATGCAGCTGTTTCACGTGTTGAAGTAGAGGAATAAGGGTTAGTGAGGGTATGTGAGAAGCTCTGCACAGCTTCATAAGGCCGTGCAGGGTAAAATAGGCAGAATGTGGAGCTGGTTGGAAACAGAGGGACTCTTTTCTCCCCTCTTCCCCTTTTAGCAAAGGGACTCCCTGCCTCCCTTCTTCTCCACCCTCCATGTAGTCCTTATCTCTTTACTGAAAGGAAGGACCACAAGCATTACAAGAACACATTCTGATTGCCACATCTTACTATTTCACAAATCTCTGTGCCTCTCAAGATAAGCTGGTCCCTCAGGGATTACAGGTGCCATATATTCATCTTTGCACTTCACAGCTGCTGTTTTGTCCCCGCGTCCTGCTTTCGAGCAGTGCAGCAGGGCAGAGATGTGGCTCTGGAAAGCCTTGTTGCGTTTAAAAGGTAGGTCTAATAAACAAAGCAATTTCAAACCTATGGCTCTGGCTTCCAATGAATTATTGATCGCTTTCCCTTGAAGCCATTGCATGATGCTGTAGAGCAGTGAGCACAGGCCCCTAGATGCTTTCTGAGGAGACAGTTAACAGGATGTTTTTTCCTGGATTAAAACTTCAGAGCTTGGCACTAATGGCAGAGGAAAGATATTTGCCATGGGTATTAAATACTATACATCAACTATTGATTCAAATCCCAATCCCTAACCTGCAAAGATGAACAGAGTGTGGCACTGAGTGGGATTATTACATATTAACTGGTTATAACTGTATTTATCATAAAAACAAATCATGGAATGGTTTGTGTTGGAAGAGACCTTAAAGCTCATCCAGTTCCAACCCCCTGCCACAGGCAGGGACACCTTTCACCAGAGCAGGTTGCTCCAAGCCCCTGGGTCCAACCTGGCCTTGAACACTGTCAGGGATGGGGCAGCCACAGCTTCTCTGGGAAAAGTCTGTGCCAGTTTGTTGTATCTTCTACCTTAGATATTGGGGTATCCTTACTGTTTCTTCTTATCTCTTCAGAGATTTTATGTGTTCAAATATTCAGCAGCCTCTGGTGATTTAGGGACACGTTAATATATTTGCTATTGTGGTATCTGAAGATGAGTGCCTTTAATTAAGTGGTGTTTTCCTGTTGGTCCTCTGAGAACAAAGCATCTGCCTGAAAAGAGTATAAGGGATTAAAAAGGTCTTCAGTTCAGAGCGCTGTTTCTGTAACATAGATGTTGTCATTACAGAGGCTGAAACCAGTAAAAGGCAAGAGCAGGCAGGCCAGAAAGGATGGGAGTTTGCTTCATTATTCATTTATATCAGTAGTGTTGAAAAACATACCCAGGAAAAGCAATAGAGAAGAAAAATTGAACATGATTTAAAGCAATATGGGGAACTTCTTGCTAATCAGTTAAAAAAATGATTTAAGTAGTTTGAAGTGCTGCTGCAAGTATGGCATGTTGTATCCCGCAGTCTCTTTTCCCTTCAGATGTGGTTTCCCACAGCTCAAGACATTTCTTTCTGGTTGCTGTGCAAAAGCAGGAAATGGCTTTTGTTGGGGGAGTGTGAATTTGGCTTCTGCACAAAATGCTTTCAAAATCACTGAATAAACAAGCAGAAAAAGCAGGAAAAAATAATTCCTTCTTCACATATCGGTTATGGTAGGAAGATTACTTAGAATACAATAGGCTACAACCCAAAAATCAACGTTATTTTTAAGATGATCAGGCTGTTTTAAATTCTTCTCCACTAGCAGTTCTAATCCTGTTCTCTAAATATAACCATCCTGTGAGGAAAAATTGGCCTTTTTAGAGGAAGTGATTAATGTTTCAGGGATTCACAAGTTCCCTTTTGCAATCTATTCTGGAAGACACATTTCTAAACAGATCTGTGTGGTTTGGATAGCACGCGAGGTGGTATTTTCCATTGCTTAAGTCCCACATTATGATGTGGAAAGGGAAGCCAGTGTGTTTTATTTCTGTGATCTCACCTGTGTAAAGAAAGAAAATGCAGATTCTTGTACCTCAGCTCAGACACAAAGCTGTTCACAGGCTTGACATTGGAGGTTGAATGGTACTGAAGAGCAGTGAACATCAGCAGCGTTATTTGACTGAGCCATATTCACTCAGTCACACCAAATTTACACTGCTATAAATCATCCACCCTTCAGATGGACTGTCTGAGATGTGCTGGGGCAGCAGAGAATGTTGCACCCTTGGGCTCACAGCATGGAGGAGAGGCAGAAAGCTGCACAAAACAGGGAAACAGCTCTGGGTGCTTCTGAACGTGATGCAGAATGATCTTCCTCCCTTGTGTTCCTAAATTAAAGGTTGTGCCTGCCATGGCATATCGCTTGTGGACTGGGAAGTGTCACCTTCAATGTGGTAGTGATTATTTTCCTGGGGAACCATGTTTTCCATAGGTCTTGTAGGAATATTTATGCTGAAATAATACTAAAATCCTTCTTTGGAGAGGAGTGCCTGCCCTGTTTTCTGCACACATCAATGTCAATGTGAGTTCTTCTGTAATTGCATTGCACTAAAGCAGTTCTTTGTTGTTCCGGTGAAATGAGATTTATTTGATAAAAGCTTTATTCTTAAGTGAGAACTGAAAAGATGCTTCTGTGCTGTGTTGTAGCTCAGGCCATAAAATGAACATGTGACATTTATCCTGCTCTTATCTTCGGCAGAAATACCTCTGCTGAGGAACAAAGTGTGGGTGAATTTGTGGAATATTGCTTCTGCTGCAGAAACCCATTAATACAAAACACAATTCCTATTTAAACCTCCCAACTTTGATTGGATGTGTTCTTAAATCTGTTTTTCTGTCCTACAATATTGTATTTATTAGGGTTTTAACGCATCAGAAAGATAGCAGGGTAAAGAATGAAGGTGCCTAGGAAATTAACTTCATCCCAGTTCAGGGATTTAGTCTATAAAATGTTTTTAAATTGCTGTGATTAAAGAAGCTGGAGTTGTATCCATTTTTATCTTGAGTCATCTCCAGTTTTAAAGTAAAAATGGAGAGAGATCTATAGGCCAACAATGCTGAATGCTCTAAAGTAAGGCTAAAATTATTCTCCATCGTTTTTGTTCAAACTGAAACAATCCTGTGATGAAATTATGGCTTTGTTTTGATGATCAGACTTCGCAAGTCAGAAACCTGTAATATATGGCACCAGTGTTGCAATGCAGTTGAGTAGCACAAGGTGTAATTGCTTTTTCTGGTACACATAGGATACATATTCTGTACATATGCTGTACGTATCATATAGCAGGCAAAAGTATTCCCCTGTAAGTTGATGGACTTGCTTAGTACAGACTCAGTACTACAAATCTGTGAATTCCCACTGACTTCTTGTGTAGCGTGGGGCATTTTGCATTTCACTGGGGCAGACCTCAGAGACCAATACACTCTGGTTACACTCTGGTAGCCACTCTGTGGCTGTCTTGGGGCTACCAAACATGATTTTATTCTATTTGCAAGGCTTGATTCTCATCTTGCTCACACAAATCAGTAGTAATGTCCCAGTGGGACAATTGGATTAGGATGTGAGCTGAAGAGAGGGTAGGTGGTCTGTTTCCCTCTCAGCATCCTCTTCCTGTGACCTCTTCTGTGGTTTGTCTCCTCACAGTATAGGGTTTTTGTGAATTTATTTAATTACAGGATAGATGATCTTGTCACTGAACACCCATACAGCAGTGCGGGAGAAGTCCATTAATAGTTAATGGTCAGAAACATGTCCCTAAAGGAACTGGCTTATAAATGGAGTCTGGTGACATGTAAGTGGCATGTTTGTACCTCCCCTGGCTCCTGACACAATGTAAGCGTTAGATGCAGCACTGAGAACGCTCCTCATGGGAGGAAAGGCACAAGGCAGATGGCTTTCAGTGGTCCTTGAAAAGTCACCACCCTGGAGATCTGGTAGGCTGGGCTGAGGTTGCTGCTTTTGCTCTTCTCTCGGCAGAACGTTTTCAGAGCTATTCTGTACTGTTGAATTCTTTGGAGAAGGTCTATCATTTCATACATTGCATATATAAAATAGTGTATTTTATTAGAAAGGGGCAATACTGTTTGTGAGGTTTATGCCTATCACTGTATTTGTGTTGTTTTTTAATACCATACGTTTAGCAGATGCTTGGATGTTGTGTGTTATAGACTAATTCAGACACCAAATATTAATTATTAATACTAGAATAACCAAATGAATCTATCGTTGCACCTCTGTTTTCTGTATGTCACTGTACAATTTTAATATTAAGATTTTAAGTCTATAAAATTGAACATAAACCGTCTGTAGGGATATTTTATATTCAAACCATGTAGGTGAACAATGACATAAGTAACAATCGTGTTAAAAGAAGCTAATTACTGTGGGATGTCATGTTAGGTGGAAGTCACTGAGTAGGCAAATACTGTACAAAGACAATAGCATATAAAACAGACACGTCTTTGGAGTGATCCTAACCTAGTGCTGGGATGAAAATATGACCTTTTCTTGTAACTGTGGAATATTCCTGGTCTTTGTGAGTAGGCCCTTGGGTCAGCTAATGGCTGCTGGCCTGAACGGGTAACGTGATCTCCAGGAAAGGAATTACCATTCAGGCTCTCTTGGTGATTCCGAGTTATGATTCAGAGCTGTATTTGTAAGAGTCTGAAGAAAAAAGGGGAAAAAAAGAGGAAAGATTGTATGTATCTCTGAGAGTTGTGTAGCTGCAACGTTGAGTGATACCACAAGATGAATTATGAGGTTGTCAGTTATTAAATTTTATATAAACAGAAGGAGAAAACCCTCAAATGTAATGTGCACTGAGCATTATTTTTCCCCCTTTGGACTCTGCAGACATAAAATCATAGAATAGTTAGGGTTTGAAAGGACTTTAAGATCATCCACTGCAAGAAGCCATTCACGCCATTAAGAGATCCCTGTCTGGATAAGGCAGACTTGAGGTAGATGTAGACGTGAACAGACCAAGGCCATGTAGGTGCAGCAGTTCAGTGGCAGAGTTGAGAGTAGGATTGACCTGGCGAGATGTATTGCTGAAACATCCTGCTTAAGTGTTCTCTTTGGTGGTGGTGGCACTTGGTTTGGGGTTTTTTAAGAACTATATGGAAAAATCAGTTTAACCATTGAAAATGGCACTAGGACGTCTGAAAAAGTTATATCAGACTGTTTACAGTGAAAGAGTTTAGACTGAAATTAATGTGCATTTCTGAGTGCTTTGCCTCTCTTTAGAAACTCTAAAGTCACTGAGTGTCTATTCAAATCTGTCAGCCAGTGTGGCTCTTCTCAGGGCAGTTTATGTGCCTGCTTAAGTAACATGCAAACCAAATTGACCTCAGAAGTAGCAGAAGGATGTCCTGCATCCTTGGTTCTGATCTCATCAGTAAACCAGACCTGAATTATTCATGCAGTTTTTATGAGAATCGGCTCTGAAAATGATCGATGGAGGTGAGACTACAGAACTTATTCCTCCTTTTTATTTCCAGCACATCTCCCAATGGGATTTACAAGAATGAAAATCAAAATTCATCTTCAGTACCAAATTGAACATTGTAAGACGTTGGGGTTTTTTTCCCCCCTGATTTAGATTCATCTCCCAGTGTATAATAATTTGTTCAGTACGTACTCATATGAAATTTATACCTTACCTTTATGATACAACAGCTTCAGATGCTTCGGAGGGCCAGGTGTGATGGAATCTGTGTGTTACCTTTAGGTGTTGCCATAGGTAGTGCTTATGTACCAACACAGCAGTTTGCTCGTTTGGGTCGTTCCAAAGCATGGCTTTGAACTCCATATTTGCCTCAAACCCTTGCTTGTACCTCTGGTGCACTGAAATCTCACTATGGGAACTGAGCACTGTGTGTTGTCCTCCAGGTAGCAGGTGCCCCAAGTGCTCTTTTTCGTCATTTGATTCTTAAAGCCCAGGGAAACACATCTGCAGATAACTTGAGTATGGTTTTATGTGGCCATGATGATGGTGAGAGGTGATGGATGTGCTTGGGCAGCTGTTTGCCTCTGGAAATGAAGATAGGATGCAAAAAAAGACAGAACATCCATTTAGTGGATATTTTGTGGCCATAGGGCCATGAAGATGCTCCGAGAGCTGGAGCACTTCTGCAATAGAGCCAGGCTGAGAAAGCTGGGCTGGGTCAGCCTGGAGAAGAGAAGGCTCCTTAAGAGGACACCTTAGAGCAGCTCCAGTGCCTAAAGGGGCCACAAGAAACCTGGAGAGGGGCTTTGGACAAAGGCCTATAGGGACAGGCCAAGGGGAATGGCTTTAACCTGCCAGAGGGGAGATTGAGATGAGCTCTGAGGCAGAAGCTCTTCCCTGTGAGGGTGCTGAGGCGCTGGCACAGGGTGCCCAGAGAAGCTGCGGCTGCCCCATCCCTGGCAGTGTTCAAGGCCAGGTTGGACACAGGAGCTTGGAGCAAGCTGCTCTAGTGGAAGGTGTCCCTGCCCGTGGCAGGGGGTTGGAACTGGGTGAGCTTTAAGGTCCCTTCCAACCCAAACCGTTCTATGATTCTACAGTTCTATGAATCTAATTAGTGGATTGAGTTTTTTGAGTACCAGTGAGAAGCATGAGCTTCTGGAGTGCTAGCTGGGCATCAGTGACAGGTATGAGAGACCTCAATTAGTCTGGGGCTTGTTCCACTAATAAGGCAAAGGTAACATACTTTTTTCAAAGTGCAAAGTTTGGAAGAATATCTATAAATTTAAATACAGGTGGACAGAGGCTGTTCACCTCAGCTCTGATGGAGCAAATTCCCCTTAAGCTGGTCTTTATGTTGTTACTCATGATTCCACAACCCCGGCTGGTGGAGAGCCGCTCTCTTGATTCCATTGCCCATTCCCCACTCCCAACAGAGGCAGCTCTTTTCCATAATGCACCTCCTGGCTCTGATAATTCATAATATCACACACCCATTCCTCTCTAGACTATCCATATTGCACACCAATAGGTCAGTGCTCCATAAAGTAGCTATGCATGTTCTGGGCTTTTTTTCTGAAGATATATGCTAAGTTAAAACTATATAGATTTATCTCAAAGTGGAATAACTCCACAAAATCCTGTGGAGCTCCCTCGGCACATACCACTTCCAGATTTGTTCCCTGGTGCCTCTCCATAGGAAGTGATGCTGCTGACCTCAGCCCTTGTTTTCAAGCCCTGCTTTTACATTAATTTTATATCTCAGACCTCCCTTTCATTCCTGTGAAATAAAACCAGCGTGCACACGTTATACTGCTGTAGTGTGAATACCAGAAGAACCTGAGACAGATGGCAGGGTTCCTGATGCAGCTGAAGGCCACAACTCTGTTCCAAGCTACTTAATGAATCAGGTTTCCAAGTGACAACTGGGATGACCTCACTTCAGTGGCTGAAGAGGGCAAACAGAGAGGATGTGGAGCAAAGAAATCCCATTCTTGCTCACTGAGTGCTTTCCAGCTACAGCGACAAAAGGGCAATTTTTCACTCTGAAATCAGGGAGGACATAAAATTATAAACATCTGGGGCTTACAAAAAAGGGTAATGAAACTTATGAGGCTGTATTTCTGCAAGGCCAGAGGTGAAGAAGAGAAGTCAACCCTAGTGACTTCCTTCCGTATTTCCTATGGAGATTTATTGAACAGGCTGGGCAAGACCTCAAAGTTTCCAGCTGAGAGTGGGAGTGCTCCTGCTCCACAAGCTGATGCGGTGGTGCCAGATTTGTCTTGGTCTAGTATCAATCTTGCATTTCTCAGTTCTCCCCTGCTTCTCAACCTCATCTGTGTGTGTTACATTTACTGTTTACTGGCTCTCTTTCGAGAAAGGAGGTGAAAGAGATGGACTGAAAGAATATTTCTAGTCATTCTGTACTCTACTGCTACCAATTAATCATCTTGTAGTTTCTACAATTTCTACAAGCTTCTACAATCTATACCTTTTGTGCCAGTTTACAAAAGACAAAGGATACAGATCATAGAATCATAGAATCCCAGGTTGGAAGGGACCTCAGCAATGATCTGGTCCAACTTTTCTAGGCAAAGCATGACCTAGACTAAATGTCCCAGCATCCTGTCCATCCAATACTTCAAAGTATCCAACGATGGAGAATCCACCACTTCCCTGGGGAGATTATTCTCATTGTTTTCATTGTGAGAAATTTTCCTCTTGTGTCCAGTAGGAATCTCCCAGCAGTAACTTGTACCCATCACCCCTCATCTTTTCCATGTGACTCCTTGTAGAAAGGGAGTCTCCATCTTCTTTGGAGCTAGCCTTTACATACTGGAATGCGGTGATAAGGTCTCCTCTGAGCCACCTTTTCTCTAGGCTGGACAGTCCCAGCTCTTTCAGCCTTTCCACATATGGCTTCCCAGTCCTTTGATCCTCTTTGTAGCCCTTCTCTGGACTCTTTGAGCCTTTCCACATCTTTTTTGTACAGTGGGGACCAAACCTGAATACAGTCTTCCAGCTGTGGCCTGGCAAGTGCTGACTAGAGTGGGATAATGACATCTTTATCTCTGCTGGTGATGCCCTTGTTGATGTAACCCAGCATCCTGTTGGGTTTCTTTGCCGCAGGTGCACACTGTTCACTCATATTGATCTTGTGTCCTCCTGGACCCCCAGGTCCCTTTCCACAGATCTGCTCCCCACGCAGGCAGATCCCTGCCTGTGCTGCCTGCTGCTTTGTGTTTACCCAGGTGCAAGACCTTGCGCTTGTCCTTGTTGAACTTCATAAGGTTCTTGTTAGCCCACTCCTCCAGCCTTTCCAAGTCATCCTGCAGGGTGGCTCTCCCTCTCACAAGTAGTGGATACTACTTCTGAGTATCCACTTCCCCGCTCAGCTTGGTGTCATTGGCAAACTTCATCAGGATGCATTTGATCCCATCATCTAGATCTCTTATGAAGACATTGAACACCTTTGGGCCCTGGTGAGGGATGGAAAGCTATGCCATCTTAAGACAGCAAGCTCCTGCTAATTTCCCAAACTGGCTGAACAGATGCATGAACATATGTTCCTTCCTGTAGCTTTTACTCCATCACTGACCCACAAACTGGTCCTACAGACTGAGACTTTGCACTTGAATCCCCATCTCCACAATGTTATGAGCTGGGGCCATCAGATGAATTCTCTATCTCTAAAACCCATGTGTCCCATCTCATCCTGCTTCATCCTTGGCTGGAGCTTCAGAATAATATTCTAGATGATACAAGGGCTCTTACTTTTCTGAGAGCCCTTGTATCATCTGCCCACAGCTGGATCTGTATTGCCTGCCCACAGCTGGATCCATAGTGGTTGCTCCTTGTGCAGCTTTGAGTTGGAGCCAATTCTCATGGAATATCTCAAGTTGGCAATCTGGTTTACCCCACGAACTTTACAGCAGCATTATTTTTTGTTCTGTGTATTCCCTGTATTTCTCAGAGAAAAGACATTATGAATAGAACTGGCTCATATATGTAATTTCCTTTTCACAGGAAATCCTGTTGTTCTGGGAAAAACTTTTCTTGCAGTTGGAAAGTAATCTTAGAAGTAGTCTTTAAAAAATGTCCTACGCAAGAGAGAACATCAGTATTTTCACTAAGGAAACCTGAACACAGGATCTGATTTTTCCAGGATATATGTAATGTAGACCTTGGAGTGTAGTCCTGGTATGTGCTTCCAGGCTTTATACTCCCTCCCAGATCCCAGGCTATGATAGTGTTTGTCTGGTATTGAGCTTCCCTTTATATTTCTTTGTTAAATACCGTATTTTGCCAACACAATTGCTTCTCATTACAAACTCAGCAGCGTTTGGGTTATGGTTAAGACGGCCTTATTTGCTTATAGTGCTGCTGAAAATTAGGAGTATTTCATCGAATCTTTTGGGAATTACTAAATATTAGCAAAACGAAGCCTTGTGCTGGAGCTCAGGCACCACAACTCTCTGTGCATGGACTCAGGAGGTTCTCCAGAGGGGAAGGTCATACAGTGAACAAAAAAGAACAGACATTTCTCTTTACTTCATGTGCTTATGCCCACCTTAACCAAGAAGGAGACCAAGTAAAGGTAGATTGTTTAAAAGGGAGATAAACATGTGCAGAGTCTTTCCATCATTTGAATAAAGGAGAACTGCGTATGAAAAGAGTTTAACAAAGCAGGTACAAATAGGAATAGGACATGAAAATAGAGTTTTTTCCCCTTTCCGTTATATTTCATATATTTAGATATTTACTATGTTACCTGTGCTATACAGACAGGTTGGAACAAAGGAGTCTAAACATAATTGTTTCAGTATTACAGAGCAACACTTTGAGTTTGAAATGAAGAGAGTAAAACATTAACTAAGTGTAGCACACTGAAGCCATATGGAAGCCTGAGAGATATGAATTACCTTTTGTTTTGTTGGTTTAGATGATAACTTTCTAGATTTATTTTTATGACACAAGAAACACTTCTCTACTGGGAAAATATCACACGACCCTGTTTCTCTTTCATTCTCCAGCTTAAAGGTTTCCTGAACCAGCTTTGGAAGGAGGGGAAAGCATTATTTTGTTGAATACCTGCTGTGCAGCTTTATTTACAGAAGCTCTTTGTTTGCAGCTGTTCTTAACTTAAACTATATTGAGCTTCAAACAGGGTGCATCTTTGAAAGGATGTAATTTAAAATGCTGCAGGCTAACTCTTCCAATTTGACTGTTCTGTGGCCTGCTGAATGTTACGGTTGAAGCAATGACACAAAGAAGGTATTTTGAGGAGCAGCAGTGATAGATGTAATAGAAAGCCAGACATGCTATTTTTGAAAAGTTCCCCAGGCAGTGACATAGAATCATAGAATCCCAGATTGGTTTGGCTTGGAAAGGAGCTTAAAACTCATCCAGTTCCAACCCCCTGCCACGGGCAGGGACACCTTCCAGTAGAGCAGGTTGCTCCAAGCCCCTGTGTCCAACCTGGCCTTGAACACTGCCAGGGATGGGGCAGCCACAGCTTCTCTGGGCACCCTGTGCCAGCGCCTCACCACTCTCAGAGTGAAGAATTTCTTCCTTATATCCAACCTAAATTTCCCCTGTTTCAGTTTAAACCTGTCACCCCTTGTCCTATCACTACAGTCCCTGATGAAGAGTCCCTGTCCAGCATCTTTGTAGGCCCTTTCAGATACTGGAAGGCTGCTCTGAGGTCTCCACGCAGCCTTCTCTTCTCCAGGCTGAACAGCCCCAACTCTCTCAGCCTGTCTTCATAGGGGAGGTGCTTTGGCATAAGTTTGCTGACAGAAAAGAAAGCTCCAAAAATCCCCAAGTAAAGCAAACATCCAAAGCAATTAGCTGGTAGGAATCCTTTAGCTTTGCGCAGGAGTAGAGGTGATGAGTGCTGGGCCGTGGTGTGTGCCCTGATGGTGTGCGAGGAGGTGGGAGGTCTCATTGGGATTCTGCAGAGGCAGTGGGGAGAATGGGTTCACTGTGCTCCTCAAGCTGTAAGGGGTGACACCAGGGTCTTTTCTTCCCCAGCTCACCACAGGCTTCATGCTGAGGTAGATTTAGGCGAATGTAATCGAATGCAAATCCTGTACCTGTGCTTCTGCTGCTTAAAATAACCACGAGCTTCAGGAAACCAAACAGAATCTGTCAGCTCAGAGTTATCTTTTACCTTGAACAAAATGAGAGGAGTCCTTGATTCAGGATGGCTCATACACTGCTGCTGCGGGATGAAATGGCTTTTCATTTCATGGCAAATTTTGACCCCATTGTGCTGGGGGAGTGGAGACTTACAGCCGTGCACAGAATTGATGGAAATAGGCAAATCAGTCCTGTCCTTTGGGAAACTGTCATATTCAATTCAGTCTGTTACACACCCATAGTAAAAGCCTGCATCTAACCAATAGGCTGTTGGAATGTATAGTCAACGTGTGTTCAGTTCATATGAATATGACACCATTGTTACTGCATTCCTTGCTCCCAAAAATAGGCTTCAAGACAAAAGGTTTAAAAGCTAAAGTTTGGTCTCAGTTTTGTTTAAGAACAAATTAGATCAATAGTTTTCTGCCTAGTGAGGGTGCTGAGGTGCTGGCACAGGGTGCCCAGAGAAGCTGTGGCTGCCCCATCCCTGGCAGTGTTCAAGGCCAGGTTGGACACAGGGGCTTGGAGCAACCTGCTCTACTGGAAGGTGTCCCTGCCCGTGGCAGGGGGTTGGAACTGGCTGAGCTTTAAGCTCCCTTCCAGCCCAAACAAACCTGGGATTCTATGGTTTTCAGGTCTGGAAGAACATTTCCTAAGGCTGTATTCCTGTAAGAGCAAATGCTGTGTCCTTGTATGGTTTAGGTCTTCACTTAATGTTTAGATTACCCGTCATTTTGTACAGTTGCTGCCTCTCAACCTTGCATTTCATTTGAATGGTTCCATTTTGTGTGCTGCTGTTTCCTTGCTGGGTTGGCACCAACCCATCATAGTCCCTGTGGGGTTTGTGTCTCTGTGAGCACACAGCGCTACAAAAGGATTATTGATAATACCAGGACTTTACAGGTTGTCTCACCTTGTGTAACAAAGCCAGACACTTACTGTCTGAAAAGGGGTATGGTACAATTCTGCCAAAAATAGAATGCAGTATTTCCATGGGGAAGAATGCACAAGGATTTGCTGTACCTCAGGTATCTCTGTGTTTGCTTTCTCACCTGTAGGATCACACACAGAAATTTGATGCTATTTTGGATGGGGTTTTCGATGAAGCTGTGAAATTCTCTTGGAAAGATCGTTCTTTTCTTTTTGTGCCAAGGGAAGTTGTAGAGACTAACACAGGGCAGTCAGTGGTGTTGTCTGTGTGGTTAAGCCACCTTCACGCTGGAAATCAGGCTTTGCAGGACAGGTTTATTTCCAAGCGTGTGTTCCCTTTTGTAACACAAAGATGCCTTAAGTGACATAAATAGTGGTGTATGAGGAAGACTATGGCCATGATACTCTGCTCTGGGAGCCAAACTGCAATGTAAAATCTCCTTTGGGAAATGCAGAGCTAGCCTGATGGCCGAGGTCTATGCCACCAGCTCCGAAAGCCCTGCATTTCCAAGCGTGACCTGCAAACATTCATCTTCACCCTGCTCACGAATCTCTTATTGATTTTCCCCAGGAGCTCTGACTCCGAAGAAGCATTTGAGACCCCGGAGTCCACTACACCGGTAAAGGCACCACCGTCACCTCCACAGCCACCCCCTGAAGCAGCGGCGGCGGCGGCAGCAGTTGTAGCCGACATAGCAGAACAAGAGATCAAACCTCAGCTGCCCTTGGACGATACAGGTAAAGAGCATGTAGTATATGGGACAGGTTACTGAAGTGGGTGAAGCTGCAGGGAGGTGTTTGTTTAAGCACAGGAAAGGAATTGATGCTGATAAAATACCTTCTAGGAGATATTTTAGTGTATGCTGGGCATTATCCATGCTCGCAGGAACAGCCCTGTCACCTCCTGGAATAAAGAATCTCTTCATCTGACAAATATTAAAGAAG
This sequence comes from Strigops habroptila, assembly GCF_004027225.2. Lineage (NCBI taxonomy): Eukaryota > Metazoa > Chordata > Aves > Psittaciformes > Psittacidae > Strigops > Strigops habroptila. The sequence continues at coordinate 77,995,484 of NC_044281.2, forward strand.
AGAGGTGCTTTGTAAAAAAACATTTCTTCCTTTTCAATCAAACTTCAGTCCACAGGATCTTTACAGAGTCAGATGAGTAGGAAAAGGAGGTATGAGCTACAGATGGAGGTATCTGGGTGAGCGCTGTTAACTAGGACAGTTAACAATGTTGACTGTTAATGTATTGTCACCTGAAGCAGAAGGTGAACAAAAAGCCCATTAGAATAACAAAAATATTGATACTACCTTTATAGGAGGAACAGGGGAGTATGTGTGAATGTATGTATAATATACATACATAAATTGGTACACAGTGTGAAAATAACACTTTCAAAAGTGAATATCATGTTTAAAAAACCAAAGAAATTGGTTTCCCCCTTTCCCCCAAAAAGTGTTCTTTGTTCTCCAAATTGAGTAATGGAATGTGAGGGAGTAGAAAGCACTCCATTAGCCCAAAATAGCTTTGTTTGGGCTGTCAGGTGACAGCTCAGCAGTTTAACATTGAGTTCCTCATTATGCTGTCTTCTTTGCTATCCAAAAGTCAAGTCATCTTGATCACCTGGCTAAATCATACAAAGGTAATTTTCCTCCCAGCAGACAGAAGCTCACTCGTATTTCATTTGGGAAGATGTACATCACTGCCAGGTAGCATTTAAATGCTTCCATTTATACTCTCAAAGTGGTTTGTGCTTAGCAGAGGGCAAAGCAATGTCCAGGGCTGGTGTGTGTATCATAAAGGCTGTCCAGCTTTGATTGAAACCTTCAGGAAAAAGAAGTGTTGCAAGTGTCTCGAGCCACCTAAAGCATTTCTGGGATTTACACATTAAGGAATACTCTTTAAGAGCATGATTTATGAGACAAGTTTATAAGAAGCTGGAAAGATCTTCAGCAAGCTGACTCCACAAAATAGAAATTAAATACTGAGCCATCCTGACACTTCTTCCTTCCTGCTGCTACAGTTCCCTCATCATTATAGCAAACATTTCCCATTCTCCATCTTCTTTTTCTTTTTCCAATCTTTTGCAATCTAATGATTACAAAATAAGCACTGAGAGAACAAAAGAGCACATATGCTAAACGGGACTGGAGTGTGGTTTTAATTACTGCAATAGATTATCCTCAAACCCTTGATTACACATGTGCTTCCCTGGCACACGTGCTTCTTGTCTCCCTACCTCCCACATCTCCCCCTCCTTTCTTTCACATATTTCTGGACAAAGGTGGGGAACTGAATATATCTATCCTTAGCTGGTGTGAGCTATACTGAACGGTGGCAGAGATGAAAACATTCCACTTGCAAATAAGATTTGTCCATGGGAGGCCAGTTGCCACAAACCAACAGAGCTATATTCAGCATTGCAAAATGCAGTTGTACAACAGGGTGATTTGAAGGAAAGAAGGCAAGTAATACAGAAAAAAATCCTGTAGGAGGGCAACACAAAGCATTTGTTTTGGAAATCTTAAGAAATGAATAATACTAGGACTATTAGCTTAGGTGTTTGCATGCTGCTTCAGAAAAGAGTTAAACATTTTGTGCTTTATAAGCTGCTTGAGTGACAGTTATCTTGTAGTTTATTTACCTCATAGGTTATGCATGTGGCTGCACACAGAGAGAGTAAGTCCTTCCTCGGGGGTTTTGGGCTGTTGAAGCTGATTTCCTCAGTGGTACCATACAGCTAAATAAATAGGTTTCAATAAAAGAAGGTGTAAGGAATATGGGCAACCAGAGAGCCCGGCGAGCACAGGGAGAGGCAGGGATGTCCAGCTGGGTTGCTGGTTCACCAGCTACATGGCTTTGTCTTCTACGTGAGGCTGGTGACAGAGCGTGTGTTTGGGTGGAAGGAGGAACCATAGGAAGTGTTTAAAGGGTTGTTTCATCTATATCTGATAATAATTACTCGTGCAGACGGCTGCAGTTGTGCTGCTTGGTATCATTAACGCAGCAGCTGGACCCCACTGCTGGAAAGCCAAGAGGAGAGTTTTTAATTAGGTTGACTTCAACACTAGCTTAGTAAATATGATGAAAGGGAAATACAGCTAGACTCATGCTGGGGTTGTGCCAGCTCCTGGTGAGGTAAAACCTGCTGCATGGCTCCAGTCCAGCAGCAGCAGAGCAAGAGAGGGGTCTTGGTCTGCGGGTGAGTCTGGAGGGGAAGAGGAGTAACACAGAATGTATGGAAGCTGCCTCTGAACCCCAAAAAGTGTCACTAGTGCTTTCCATTCCTCCATAAATGGTTTGTTTGTTGTGGGGAATGTGGGCTGTATTCTTGAGACAAATGACTTTGAGGATGCTTTTATTTTTTTAATTATTATTAGTATTTTGGAGGTATTTTAAACTATCATTGCCTGTCTCATCAGTTTCTCATAGCAGTCTGCTTTGTCCCTCATTGCAGCCATCTGAGAACCAGAGAGTGCTCCAAATCTTTTCTCCCAAATATTCCCTGTTTCTGGCCAGGAATTCCTGCCTAGGCAGGGGCATTTCTTCTGCCTCTCTGCCCTCCCCCTCCTCCCCTTCTCCAATTGATTAATGAATTCAGATTGCATACACAGGGGAGATGTGAGAGCTGAAGTCCCCTCTATGCATTACTGCCTGCCAGTCAGGATGTGGAGGACTATATTAAAGTCCTTCTTGTGCCAGGGAAAATGAGGTCAGGCTTTCCAATAGAGAGAGATGATGATCCAGACACAAACAAACCAAATTTTTGGCATGGAAAACATTCTTCAGTGTTTATCCTCTTGAAGCCTGACAGAGAAGAATTGAAAAAAACCTTCATATAAAAGTTTTCTCTCAGAATAAATGACAAAAGTATTTTTAAAGAAGCTTTTTACAAAGCACTACTAAATGATTTCATAGATTAAGAGGCTTCTCTTGACAGGCTGAAATAGCTGGGCTGGTTCACCCTCGAGAAGAGAAGGCTTCTTAAGGGGAGACCTTAGAGCAGCTTCCATTTTCAGCCTCTTGGGTCTCCCCCTCTTGTAGAGATATTTCAGCAATATCTCAGCACTCCACCATTACAGCAATTTGTTATAATTTAAAGAGAAAAATATCTTTAAATAGCTAGAAATACTTCATGTGTTTTAACCCCTTAATTCTGTATTTCTTTCTTAAGGCTGTAAAAAGATCTAAATCCCAATACCCATCCTGATCTAAACCTACGAATGGCTCCCATCCTTTCATATTCCATATAAACAGCGGTAGCAAGGTAATTAACATGTTATATCCTTATCAGCAGACAGCTCTGACCACATGCATGGGGTTTGTTACTGTTCTGGTAATTTCATAGAATCATAGAATGGGTGGGTTGGAAAGGACCTTAAGATCATCTAGTTACAATACCCTGTCATGGGCAGGGATGCCTCACACTAGACCATGTCGTCCAAGGCTCTGTCCAGCCTGGCCTTGAACACTGCCAGGGATGGAGTATTTGCTTATGGATCTTTATTTAACAAAGGCTGAGTTAAATCAGGGATGTGTCTACCTCACTGTTCTTGTGGGACATTGAAGCTTTATTGGCGTCCAAGTGGCATCAAAATCTTGCAATGTACAACAAAAGATTCCTGTAGTTGACTAGAAATGGGTTTGGATTTTTTGTATTCCTTTTTATTGAGACTAACAACAGAAATTTGTTTTCTCTATTAACGCGAATGGTTTTATAACATCTTTCTAGCAACTTTTGCTTCTGCCATAACAGTACCAGGTGAAAACGCCAAGGGTTGTTTTGGGTTTGGTTTTGGAATTGGTTTTGGTTTTCATACGTGATCCAGGCAAAATTTCTCTGAAATTGGAGAAATTTCCTTATGGAAGGAGCAGAACTTGGACCTTCTTTTTTAATTAATAAAATGAGGTTTTGTTTTCTGGGATTCCTGGTTTCTTAAGGCAACATAAGTTCTTGCAATGCTTCATAAACCTTAATATCTACCTGTGGGCAGCTCTCACCAGTATAAATTGTGGGTGACTGTCAGCACCAATAAAAAGTATAAACCTCATTTAAGACCTTGTACTGTCCCCTCTATAGGGCAAAACCTGCCTTCATTTTCATAGCTTTTGTTGTAGCATGTTCCTTTGCGATCAGATAGCATTTTAGTAAAATATTGTAATTAGTAATGCTGATTTGCTTTATTCTGTGATGTAAAAGGACAAGTGGCAGTGCTGTTAATGTCAGGGAAGAGTGGTCTTCATACCTCTTCGTAGTAAAAAAGCCATGCTGTTTTGCGGTTGTGAGTACCATTCATATCTTCCTATCCAGCCTTTGCAGTTGTGCTAGTCCCAAGCCAGTTCTGCTGTAATGCCAGCAGAGTCTAACAGCAGCATTTCCCTCCTACCAAAAGCCATGTTTTCCGAGCCAGTTTCACATATTGTTTCATCGAGAAACAATAAAAGTATCACTGTGGTGAGTCGAGCAATGCTCTGCAGAAATGTATACGCTTAAGTAAAGGATTTGATTAGGAGGAAGATGTGAAATAAGCAATTAAAGAAGATTAAAGCTTTGCACTGTGCGGAGCACACCAAATTTGAATCCTACTTTGCCTTGAGTAGCTGGAAAGCCTTGTATGTTCTCGTTGCTGCTGTGATGCATTCCCAACCTCAGCTCTACTGCGCCTGTTATTTACAATCCAAGTCCTGCAGGGCATTGCTTTGGTTTATTTGATTTTATTTTGTTTAAATGTGTGTTTGTACTGACTTTGAACAAGGGGCCTCAATCCTGTTGGGGCCTTTGGTGCACACCAGAATGAAAACAATGAGTAATTGCAGACAACTTCTTGTTCAGATCCCCCTTTCATTTCATGCTGACCTACATTTGTACTTTACCAATGTATTAGAGCTACACCAGTGTTTTATTATCACGTACTCCCATAAAGCATCTTCCATTCTCATTTCAGTGTAAAACATACAGATTAGCCAAATGCTGGAGTTTTATGACACTCTTTGAGCAGTCCCCTTAGCAGAAGATCCATCAGTGTCAGAAAGTGATGTGTGTGTGAAGCAAGCACCAGCTCAGCTGGCAAATCAAGTCTAATTAATGGCTTCCCAGCCTGGCTAAAACCAAACCCAACCTAGTGGTAATTAAGGAGAAAAAGAAACTGTCCTGAAGTACTGCCACATTACTGGCATTCATTTAGCAGAAAACACATTAAAAGATCATTTTAATTGATGTGGCTTAGTAAACTTCCACGGTCTTAAAAGAAAAGCCGTGTAGCTGTCATTCGTTTGACAGCCTCTGGAAATACATTGGGCAGCACAAAGGTATTGCTTTGGGAAATTGCCTTAAATCTGTCCAATTTCCTTAAATCCGTTCTGTCCTCTATATCCATAAATAAAAATTCTTGCAATCCCTATGCAGACATAATTTCTTCTGAAACAAAGGAAAAATGTGGAGTTTTCTGTCCTTAATCCATTCATAGCTTCTGACTAAATCATTGATTGACTCTATCACTTTTATGAACAATGTTAATGAACGTAGCTGGGCAAAATGGGAATTATTTTGCAAAACATGTTGGGACTGGAAAGAAAAAGATGTGTAGAAATTTCCCTGAAATCATTTAAGGATGAGGAAAGCATTCATTTTTGTTTGACTTTTTCTTTATAATTGCATAGTTTATAAAAATGACAATATGAATAATGCTGCATTGCTTCAATAGGAAACATGGGGCATTTTGCTCCAGGGTGTATGAGTAAGAGCTCAGAGGAGCTGACTTGAACTTTCCAGCTTGAACTATGAGCTGGAGAGAGATTTCCCTGGTGTCTTATGCCCTGAGTGTGTCACACACACATAGGCAGAGGTGACTGTGTGACATTCAGGTAGTAGCAGTGACAGCAGGAGGAAACCCCACATTCAGGATTTATTAAACACTTGAGCAATCAACTTTAATGAGCTGTAAGGCAACAAGGACCATCATCTTAATAATTTCCTACTTGGATATTTTATGTTGGTTTTTTATATGCATTTCATCTTTTTCTACTTTTTCCAATATACTTGTTATATCCCAAGTCAAGAGTCTCCTATAAATCATTTTATGATTCCATTCAACAAGCAAACCTTTAATTACAATGAAAAGCTGTGTGGATTAAGAGTTTCAGCATATAATTCTCTCTATAAAATTTTCTTTCCATTGGTAAGTTAAAACTACTCTTGGAGAAATCTGTTGTAAATCATCTGTAGGGAGCTTCCTGTGGTCTTTTTAAAGGAAGATTTCAAATTGAGAATATTTCTACAGCTCTAGTTGACTAATTTTTTTACCTTTGCCATCATTTATTTCCTGCGAAATTCTTAATGATTCATGTCTCATTATGAGCTCGGAATGATGAGGTCAAAATGGAGTGTATTGACTGCTTTGGGCATATGGAGGAGCAGCATTGATGGGTTGTGGAGAGGAAACCATGTTCCTCTGGGAAAACTGGTAAAAATAGCACATGGGAAACAAACCTTAAGATCAACATGTAATTGCTGAAGCACCAGTCCATTTACAGGGAACATACTGCATTAGAGCTCTGACACAATTGTGAGAACTCTTTATAACAGCAGAAAATGCAAGTAATAAAGTGCTTGATATTAATTTTTTCTGGTATTTGGCTTATTCAGCTAAATGTTATGGTAATATCCATTTCTTTAACTAAGCGATAATTAGTTTAGCAGAGATGCTCTAGAGGCTGTTGCAAATGCATATTTTGTGTTTTCATGCAACTTGCCTTGAATCCTTTTTTTGGGGAGAACAGAACTATTTTTTCCCTTCGTCTAGGTCATATATTGTAAACGCCACTTTGGTGTGTGTGTCCTTTCATTATTGCTTAGTCCATTTGTCTGATTTTAACCCTTTTTTCCCCTTTTACTTGTAGTAATATTAGATTTTAGTAAAACTTACTAAGTTCCAGCTTTTAAAATGTGCTTATAATTCACTGAGCTTCCTGTTTGTTCCCACAGGATCATGTTCAGAAGCTGTACCTGTAACTGATGTGTCACACAGCGAATCAGTTGAAGAAAGCCCTTTCCGTCCCCCTTCCCACTCTTTTTCCACCGTCTTCGATGAGGACAAGCCAATAGCCAGCAGTGGAACTTACAACTTGGACTTCGATAACATTGAGTTGGTTGATTCTCTACATGCCTTAGGACCAAGCTCTCCAGAATCAAAGAATCGTGACCCCAAAGCAAATGTGCGAAGAAAATCTACTGATTCACTCCCAGTTTCCAAATCTACGTTGTCTCGATCTCTTAGCTTACAAGCTAGTGATTTTGATGGAGCATCTTATCTTGGCAACAGTGAGACATTAGCGCCGGCAGCAGATGTTTACGGTACTGGTTCAAGCAGTGCTTCTAGTACCCTTAAGAGAACAAAGAAATCCAGACCAGCTTCCTTAAAAAAGAAGCAGCCAGCCAAAAAACCTCTGGATGCTCCACTGGTGAAGGAAACACCACAAGAACCGCCTGACCTTGGCCAAGCTGACTGCGACCCAGGTGAGGATAAAGCAGCATCTGAAGCTAAGGCTGAGTCGGTAAGGCCTGAATGTACTGAACCTTCTAAAATCTCTGCTGAGAAACAGGAGGCCCCGCCTGTGCCTGAAGGATCCCATCCATTGGATCCAGACAGTTTGGAAGGGATTAGTGCATTTAGCACTGGAGGCAGCAAGGTACAAAACTCTCCTCCTGCCAATAAGAAAACACTACCTCTTACGACGGCACCGGAGGCTGGGGAGGTGACTCCACCTGATACTGGAGGACAAGAAGACCCTCCGGTCAAAGGTGTTGCCGTGAGGCTGGAGTTTGATTACTCTGAAGAGAAAGGGGTGAGTGAAGACCAGCAGGAGAGTACTCCTCCTCCCAAAAAAGCAGGTAAAAAGCCTGGTGCTAAAATGCCGCTAAGGAGGCCAAAGACTAAAAAGTCAGTGGAAAAGCTTGACAATGCTCCTACGACACCGACCAAGTCACCCACTGATCCAAATGAAATCCCTATCACAAAAGGCTCTTACACTTTTGATATTGACAAGTGGGATGATCCCAATTTTAACCCATTCTCATCTAGTACAAAAATGCAAGAATCACCCAAACTGCCTCAACAAACGTACAGTTTTGAGCCAGACATGTGTGAGGACTCTGTTGACCCTTTCAAGTCGTCTTCTAAGATAGCCAGCTCGCCCTCTAAATCTCCAGCTTCCTTTGAGATACCAGCCAGTGCCAATGAAACAAATGGAACCGAAGGAGACAACTTGAATAAACCTGCAAAAAAGAAGAAGACACCATTAAAAACGTAAGTTAAAGGGCGCTCTTATTTCTAGATTAGAAGCAGCACATTCCTGCTCCTTAGCACAAGCACACCCGGGTTACATTTGTATAGAGAAAGGAAGATGATGTTGAGTGTTGGTGGCCACACAAGCGGACTCATGCTGGGGATCTGTATGTTCTCTTCCTCAATAGCTTGATGTTTCCAGGCCAAAGGAGAGAACCAGGGCTACATCAGGCCAGATTAGGCCACTGGTCTGGAGACTGGATTTTAGAAGTCTTGGGGCTCAGTGTAGCTTTCATATAATCATAGAATGGTTTGGATGGGAAGGGACCTTAAGCTTTGAATCTGATTAAGTCCTAATATTATCAATTTTGTGCCAAATTTTCTGTGACCTTACCCCGGGGATTTGATACTATTTAAGATGATCAAGAGTCTTCACACCAGTAAAGACTATTTTATGAATCATAGTTTCTGAGAGTGGGATGTGAAGTAGTAAGGCAATGACAAATCTATTGCACAAAGCAGGAAGGTGGTTTTATGTGGTGACTTATGGTATTTAAAAGAAAACAACCTGAAACTGAAAAATGCAGTATGGAGTTCTATTTTTTTTACGTACAAGGCTAAACACGTGAAAATTTCCTTTCTGTGAAGGAGTTTACAGTTCTGCAGAAGGGTTTAAATCTTGAGTGCTACACATTAGGGAAACATCCAGCTTTTAGACACAAACATAAATCTTCTAGCTTGTTGTATTTAGGTATTTAGTTAAAAACCTCGGTGGCTAATGTATACCTCATGCATCAATTCCGTGATTAACTTGTTGCTGTGCCTGCTACCTTCTCTGTTCAGACATGGTTATTTCTAGTTGGTAGTCAATAAGTTTATATCCCATTTATCTGAAATAGATATCCTATGTGTATCTATAAGAAAGTATCTTAGTGCATATTCCTTTATAGTATAAATGTTTCAGCTAGCTAACAAAAATGTGAATAAAAAATGTAAAAAGCCTGGCAATTTGAAGATAACATGGTTGATGTAAGACATGACATCCCTTACAGAGGGAGATGAAGATTATTCAGTTGTTTCTGAGCAGCTTGCTGCCCTCTGGGCTTCTAATTCACGTCTCTTGCCAGACTTGAGGAAGCTTGTGCCATTTTTTTCTTTTTAGGAGCATTTCTGACTTCTGGGAAGTATAGTTGAGTTGGTTTTTTGTGGGAGGAGCCTGGGTTTTGTGATTTTTGCTTCTTTTTGAGGTATGCCTGAAGTTTAGAAGAAATTAAGGTGAGAATTAAGATGCATGCTAGGCTGACATGTTTTCAAAACCTCCACTCCAAGATAGCTTGATCCAAACCAAGACTTCTGACTGCAAGAGAGGAACAATTTGAATCTTACTGGGGAAGTGCAGAGGGAGAAAGGGGAATTTTAATATCACCAAGTCTGATGCTTGCAGCCAGCCAGAGTCTCCTTGTGCCTTCCAGTAGCTGCAGTGGAGTTGACAGACCCCCAGTGTAAACCTCTTGGGTCCCCCCATCATCTGTGAACATTAGAATGAATTTCAAAGTTGTTAACTTAGGGGCAGCATGAGTTTTTACCAAGAGCTTACTAAACCACATTTGTCCTTGGGAAAACCCATTGCAGGAAGGGAAGGCCCTGCCTGCAATTACAGAGTTCACTGCTGGGCTTTATCATTGTGGAAGAAGTGAAACTACCCTAGAGCAGGGCTCGCAGGTTCTTAAGTCAGGGGGCTTGCAGGGATTCCCAGCCCTTGCTTGGGACTGCTTTCACTTCATCATGTAATGTGTCTGCTTGCTGCAGCCCTGTAACCTACTTCTGCAAGTGGTTTCTCAGGAGAAGAGAATCTGCACATTAATACACAGTGCAGCCTGCAGCCAGAATACGTTCTAGAAGAAAATTAGCCTAAGGCTTGTTGGGGGATGCCGGAGGAAGCAGTGGCTTTATTTATCTTTGCCTCACTCTGGTGTCTCTTCTCCTTCAGAAGAGGCCTCAGCATTTCTTCTCTATGGGGTCCAGCGCAGAACCCCATCCCAGGCAAGGAGATGAGGTGTAAGATCCTTCTCGGCAATGCTCCTATGGTGAGACAGGAGAGAGAAGCCGCTGCAAAACAGTTCCAGGGGAAAGGTGTTTGAATTAGGAAATGGTACTGTAATATACCAGGACTTCTAAAACTTTATTAAGGGAATTTGGAACCTAATTTTGCAAAGCCAGGAGTTTTTATTAGCACTGTTGAGAGGTGCATAAATAAAACTCTGGACCAGTTTGAAAATCTGTTCCTCATATGGCAAGATAGCAATTTCTACATTAGAGCTATAGGAGGCAGAGAAGCTAGGCATTAGTAATCAGAACAGCAATGCTAAGTTTGTACTATTTGGAATCTATGTCATATGCTAGGTCTTACCTGTGTTAAATCAAGAAAAATAATCAGGTTTTATTCTTGAATGCAACCTGCAGCAGTCTGAGCATTCACCTCCATGTGAAAAGATGAGATTTTTAGAGAGAACAGACACATATTACTCTCTAGTTGTATACCTAAGTGGTGAGCTCTTCTGAGATAGATCATGTTGATCAGATGATTCTGAGCAAAGAGCAGCTGATTCCTCCTGAGTGCCTGTTTATAGTGAAGGGTAAAAATAGTGACTTGTATAGACATTGCTCTCGAAGCTGCTGTATGACTGGAGGCTGTGTTTAGAAGCACACGGTGCCAGCTTTCAAGACCATTGCATGTGAGAAGAGCAGAGCAGAAGCTGCCAAGCTTATAAGTAGACGGAAACTTTTCTTAGCCTTAATCGTTTGACAAGGTTTGCTTCTGGTTTTGAGGCAATCCATTTGTTCTGTCACAACACAAGTTAGGTTTCAGTGAGAGCTAAAATAGATGAGATTTAAAGAAAATTATGTTTTTATAAAAGCAAGTAGGGACAGGCCAAGGGGAATGGCTTTAACCTGCCAGAGGGGAGATTGAGATGAGCTCTTAGGCAGAAGCTCTTCCCTGTGAGGGTGCTGAGGCGCTGGCACAGGGTGCCCAGAGAAGCTGTGGCTGCCCCATCCCTGGCAGTGTTCAAGGCCAGGTTGGACACAGGGGCTTGGAGCAACTTGCTCTAGTGGAAGGAGTCTCTGCCCGTGGCAGGGGGTTGAAGTTGGATGAGCTTTAAGGTCCCTTCCAACACAAACCAGTCTGGGATTCTGTGATTCTGCAAAACGTCATTTTCTTTCTTGAGTCAGGTACATGATTTGAAATGGTCAAGTAGCTTTCTCTGTACTGTCATAACAAATCAGCAAACATGAAGAAACCCTTGCCTAACTGTGCTCTTCCCTTAAGCTTAGCTGCCATTGAAGAACAGTTCTACGTCCCATACGATAACTAATACTGTGTTTTGAAAAGAAAGCAGGTGGCTTCCATCAGGGAAGGCAGGGATGGTTAGTATGTTGAAAGGAACTTGGAGGCGACAGCTTTGAATAATGTGTTTTGTAAGATGAAAGCGGGTCAAAAGTATAACATTGAATTTGGAAACAATGAAGGACTTGAATGGTTTTTGTTTTTCCTCCTCATGTATTTCACAATAAAAGTAGAGGTTAAGATTATACAGGTAGAAAATATGCATGATCAGACTGCCTTAACACATTAACATTAATAGAGTATTTGTAGGTTTATCTTTTTTGTCAGTTCCTTCTGTCTGTCTCTCTTTTCTTTATCTTATTTGTCTTAGGATGGTAGAAGATGTGATGTCTGTATGTTCTCTGTTGTAAGTAATTCTAAGCTAACAATTCAAGTTTCCTCTTTGATTTATGGGCTTTTTAATTTTACTTATTTAATTTGCAGCATGATCAGTTGCTATTCAGCATGAAGCTTTTATGTTAACTATTTCTTTTCACTGGCCCATGTGAAAGCTGTTTTCAGTAAGATGCCTGGCTGTGAATGATTTTGAGGAAACTATTGCCTCTTTATCTGTTTGCCTATCAAAGAAGATCCTCTTTTAAAAACTATATAGATTTTGTATCCTTGAGCTAAAATATGATAGTTGTATTTCTACCATTGTACAACAACATTGTACAATTAGTCTTTTGTAAATACTCTGTAAAGTGTTTCTCCTGCTTAAAGGAATAATAAGGAATAATTCTAGCATCAAAACTGGATAATGAGTAGCATCGAACACACCAATATTCAGCTGTTCAATTTATTTTCCCCTTTAGATGTGGTATTGATTTACTCTCTACTGATTGAAACCCACCATTATGATTTCCAGTGTTGATCTTGCTGTCATTGATCAGGGATGAGCTGGTGGGCAGCAATTTTTGCCACTGCATCTCAGTTCAAACATAGTCTTTATCAGTGAGTTTGCTGTGATCTTTTTCTCCCTCTTCCTAGTTAGTAACATAAATGTGTTTAAATAACTGGAAAAATGCATCAAGAGAAAGGGTAAATAATTGGCTTATTTCCTGGTTAGAAAATATTTTTAACCAATTTTGAATAAACATAAAGGCAACATTCCTAATTGTATACCAGGACATAATGTATGTTCTTCATTCCTTTTGCCTATGGGATTTTGAAGGGCTCCAGTGTCCCTGCTCCCAGTCTGCACTTTGAGCTGTCAAGGGAACTGAAAGCAGAATTGCCATATTTGTTGTTGTATTTGTTTCAGAAAAGGTCTGTTATACACGTTTATAGAGCTTTGTTCTGGTCAGAACAGCATGTCCCTCAGCTGGTTACATGTAGTTCATCCAAAACATCCCAATTTTTTTCTCAATGGTTTATAGAGTCATTGGTGCTTACTGCTCAAGTTTATCACAATTGTATTTCTCAGGTTAAGATGTGTTTTAGACCTAATTTTCAGACGGGAAACTGAAGCAGACATAAGCTAAGTAATTTTCTTAATGGTGCTGAGGAAGTCTGTGCTGGAGCAGGGATTTGAATTGCAATTGAGCAGCAACTCTGTTCTGTAAATGTGTCGGTGTTTAGCATGAAAAATATGGCAATCCTGCTTTACTCAGCTTTTGGGGAATGGAGGCCTGTTCTAAATGCATGACAAGAATACGTTCCTATGGCATGTTTCTCTGTGGTGCTGCTGCCTAATGGATGGGATTTTAAAGCAGATGGGCTTACAGAGGTTGCATTGTCTGTGGCTGTCATGCTGAGTGTGAAATGACCCGATTCTTGGTGGTGTTACCATATTAATGGTTTTAACTTTATTTTCAGTGATACATTTAGGGTGAAAAAATCACCAAAAAGATCCCCACTATCTGATCCTCCTTCTCAGGTAAAGCACTGCCTTATTCTGATGCATGTAATGTGTGTTCTTGTAGAGGCAAATATGGAAAACTTGGTTTATTTAATTGTAGAATTTTACATTTGATAATAGAAGAAGCTTTTGTAAAGAATATAAGCATACTGCTGTCCAAGTATAGCACATTGGGTTATAATCATAAGGTATTAACCTTTTAGTTTCTAGAAGCGTGTATACAATGTATGTTAGATCTAGTATTTGCTCTGGGTATTCCAGTTAGATTATCAGTAAATGCACTTCAAAAGGCCCTATGTTACAAGAGAGTGATGATATGAATAAATATCTTCAGTTTCTGAAAAACAGACATAGCTACCTACCCTGGAATTTTTAGATTAGAAAGTAAGAAACTAAATGCATCAAATTGGTGGGCTGGACGGGAAATAGAAATAAACCAAGTGGGCTGATCTAGCAGGAACATGTGCTTGGATGATTTTATTCCTTGTTGTAAACTGCTCGCAGGTGGTTTTCTTGGAAGAGAAGTTAACAAAAGCTGTTCTGCCTTACAAAGGCCTCACTGCTTTGATGTGCCACAGCTCCTTCCACGCTACCCTTTTCTTTGTGCTGCTTGACAGCACAGAAGTGAAGAAAGGGTTTGTGACCTCGCAGACCCACGAAGGTTTGCCCCTGTGAGGGAAGCCTAAAAAGTCAGTTTTGGTAGTCAAAGACTTCAGTCATGGGTGATGTTTGCCACTTATGTCAAGTGCCTAACAGCTTTAAACAGCTCTGGTTTCTCTTTCTTCTCTGTTCTCAAGGAACCTTTGCAATGCAGGTGTTTATCATCAAAGAGTTTAGTTATGCTGGAAAACTTGCTGCCAGTAGAGTTCCAAATGACGTACTTGAAGTATTTTATACAGAGCTGCAGCAAAGAGTGTGGATTAAATTAAATTAAAATGAAAAAGATTACTCTGGTCAGGCAAAGGAATTCAGAGAGTTCAACATGTTAATAAAAGAGAATAGATATAATTGGCACTTGTTTTCTGCAGGATCCCACTCCACTGCCAACCCCAGAAACACCTCCCGTCATATCCACGGTGGTTCATGCGACAGATGAGGAGAAACTGGCGTCTTCAGTGACCAGTCAGAAGTGGACCTGCATGACTGTGGACCTGAACACGGATAAGCAGGATTACCCACAACCCTCTGATCTGTCTACATTTGTGAATGAGACCAAGTTCAGCTCTCCTACAGAGGGTATGCTTTATAAAGGGCTGTCTGCATCCAGCTCATGCTGTATTTATTGAGAAGAGGGTTTGGTTTATTTGAAGATGTTGGCATGTGCTTTGCTGAATAGAAACTGTACTATTTGGGAACCCTGAAAATTATACTCTTTGGACCAATCCAAGGAACTTGTCAGTTATGCGAAGCTGAGTGTAAGATCCCAATAGTCCGATCTTGAGTTTTCAAGGAAGAGCAGCGAGGAAGCTCAAAGGAAAATGTAAGGAGCCTCCAGAGAAAGGCTCTCACTTCCTTTGTATGGTTAATTGTAGACATGCTCTGTTCTTCTGTGCATGCTACTTGTTCTCTCTGTGCCTTCACAGAAGACTGTGGTCTGATACTGCTCTCCATTAGTGCTCTTAGATCCAGAGTCACTGAACTACTGATTTTGCCTGAGCCTGTTCCACTAACCTGAACAGGAGACGATCCCAGCTTAAAACTCTGCTCAAAGTTTGTCTATTGCTTAAAGGCCCTTCACATGTCATCTGTCTTCCAGGTTCCTAGGATCCAGGTATCTTTATGCATAAAAATAGCCAGGATATCCCCTGCATACAATAGTTATCATTCATGTGCCAGATAAGATTTCCTTCTAGATCAGCTTATTAAGACTTTATCCTGTCATACCTTCCTATGAGCAGTAGTGAGCTAAAGAACTGTCATTGCAGGTCTCTGAAATGTGGAAGAGAGAATTTAGGAAATGTGTGTGGCCTTCCTTAGGGTTCCTGGAGGGAATACAGCTTTGCAACATCTGCTCTGCTCCAAGGGCAGCTTTTCAGCTTTGTGGGTGGGAAGAATGTATGACTTTAACTTGGCTGAAACTTTCTTTGTGATCAGAATTTATTCCCCCCTCAACCTTTCAACCCATGTCCCAGTCTACTACCATTGAAGTTACTTGATGCCATTTTAGACCGGGTCTGAGGAGTTTTTGCCTGATGAAGAACTGCTAAGCTCTTAGGTCAAATGTGTTTAACATTAAAAGGCAGGAATAATCACAGTGTTTTTAATGGGACTGCACATGTTCACATGCACATGCTTATGTGTTTGCGTGGCCTGGCCTTTTGGAAATGTGTTACTTATCTGCGTACAGAGAAGTATTTCAGTCTGGATAAATCCATTTAGCTTTATTGTCAAATCATAAATATTAGACAACAGATTCGTTTAATTTGTATTTAAAAAAAAATCAAATACTTTTCAGAAAATCCCCCCAAATCTGGGAAAAAGGTAAAGATACGGAAGGAAATGGAACAAAAGAATAGCGAGAGATACTCTAAGGCAATCATTTTAGCTATCGAAGTGGGTAGAAGAAAGTGAGCAAAGCTCCTAATTAAATGCTAATTGTCTTGTCTCCTGTGTGCTGCATGGTGCAGGCAAGTTTCAGATTACTGCCTAATTATAATCAACAATGCTTCCGCTTTCCACATCTCTCACAAATAATAATTCCCCCCCCCATGACAGTCTTGCTCCTGAGGCATTGAGAAATCCTTGAGTAATTCCAGGGCTGTTCCTCCATGTGGGTATTTTTACCCCTCCCAGACACCAGTATGAATGTTATCCTGTAACCTAACACGGCTTTTACACAGATACAGCCCAACTACTGAGTCAGCCACTCCATCCAGCTCTCATCTGTTGCGTGCGCTGCTTTTAACTGCTGCCATTTTCATATGGCACAGACCAGAAACAAGCAGTAATTATTAGCAGAAAATGCTGATGTAATCTTGCAGCTATTTGTAGGAGGAGTTGGAGGACATCACTTAGTAAGTCTGTTGTGTGTATTTCTAAAAGGTAATTATCTTACTTCATGGGATATCCTGGGCATTTGTAATGTTGAATGTATAGAGATAACCAGAGATCTTAAAATTCTGGAGGGGAGATGATGTCTTAGAGGAGAAACCTAGGAGAGGAGGTAGAGTCTAATATACTATACTGGCAACTTCTGAGAGCAGTGAGATGAAACAAACCGCGTTTAGCGAGCCATGTTATTCCCTTTGTTTCTAGCTGAAGTATTTCCATCTGTGTCCTGCTGGGGTTTTTTAAATCAGTAAAATTAAATACGTGTTGTCCCAAAAAGCAGCTTGGGTTGCAATAGCAAAGTTGCTACCAGACTTGCAGGCAGCTGGAAGATCTGTGCCAGCAGAGGACAGTGCCGGTACACCTCCTGCCCATAAGCATGCCTGTACCGTTGCTTGCCAATTGATCTCTGGGGTTGTAAATCTGCCCCACAAGCATTCATGATGAACCTCACTGGGCTATGTGCAGATAAATGAAATAGAGAAAAGCAATTGCTAAACCCTGTGTGCTCTTGCCTGATATTTCATGCTTTCTCCTGCAATTCTGCATTTAGTAGGTGGTTTGAATCTCATGGTTTCGGGTTTGGTTTGGCTTTCACTAGGAAGAAGCTTGTATCTCCTACCAGGACGTTGTCCATCTTGCTTGGCTCCCGATTACCATTACAAACATGTGGTGCTATGAATTTAAACATGAGGAGCCTGCTATTATAGCATTCTCTTCACTTGGATGTTTTACTATTAATACCTCCCACATGTCAGGTACTAAGAGTTTGTGACTGTTCCTCTTCAGTGGTTGTTTGACAGAACGCATAGACTTGTGGAATTTATTATAAAAAACATTGAGCATTTTAAACTCACATTGCACCATTTTACACTTTCTCCTTTTTTTAACAAAACAGGTAGGAGATTGTCTTTATGGTTGGTTTGTTTTTAAAGGACAAATGTTTTAATGATGCCTTCCTGATAAAAGCCCTACATTTCAAAAGCAGACAAATCTAGAATTTGAGCACATCCTTTTATCATAATGTTAGTGTGCCATTCATTACAACTTCTCTATAATGGAAATGAAATTATACAGTGTTTTTTGAACTTAACTCGTGGAAACAGTAAATAAAGCATTAGGACAAATCAATCATGTTTTAAATTTTTAAATTAAGGTGTGTCTGAACAAAGTCTTTGCTTTTGTTTGGGTGCAGGAAGGTGTTTTGTCTGTCTGCCTCTATATCAGCTACTGGGTGACCATGGGTTGGAAAGAAACGCTGGTTACTCCCTCCAGTGTAATTAGGAGATTAGAAGTAGAGAAGCAATAAAGATTTGCATTTTTGCTGGGTTTAGATTTGGAGTTCTTTGTAAATCTTGCTGCCTCAGGCTTTTCCTT